>NC_140173.1:111847611-112394692 GCF_963971535.1 Notolepis coatsorum | reverse complement strand
CTTTGGGAAGCCCACCTCGTAGGGAGTAAACTCGCACCACTCTGAAAACATTGGGAAAACAACCAAGTGGGCTTACCATCTACTACATCCTTGAGGTGAAGTTGACATCATTGCCATGGGCAGGTTGATTTTTAACTCATTCCCCGCCTACAACGAGTTTACTCGTTATTGGGAGCCGACGCTTGAACGCCAACGAGTATACTCGTTATTTGATCGTTTTTCCTTTTTTTAGATATTTTTATTCATTATTCATCCAGGGACCTTGGTGTTACCATAGGGAATGAGTCTGAGATCGCAAAAGTGCAATACCAGCCGCATCCAGCTAGACGGCAGTATCGAGCACTTTGAAACCTTGTATCTTTCAAATGTCACCGGGCGCACTTTTCTTTGTCGGGCGAATGGAGCAGTTATAACGATCGGATTGAGAAGCGTCAAATGCTCCCGATGCATGATGTGTGGTGGATTATGTTGGCGACACGATCGGACACCAATACTGGGACTCGCGATCAGATAATTGGAATATTCTTTTTGGGGTACATCCTAGTGAAGGTAAGGGCTGTATGATATAAATCCTGTGTTGATCCAACCATGTCTTCACCTAGATCGCAATGTATGTGTGTAACGTTACTCCACAACGTATGCCGTTGGTGACGATCAAAGCATCAAAAAACGACCCCCCCCCCCCCCCCTTTCATGCATTCATGATGAAACATAATACTGTTGATATAGATTTGATTTGGGAATAATAGCGTGTACAGGCAAGAAACTGCAACCTTTATAGTAGAATTGACGTACTGTATAAGGCTCAGCCTTTCGGGAATTACCCCAGACCATGCTATAACTATACTTATAATCACCACGGTATAACACAGGAACGTATGGATGAAAAAAGTAATTATTTTTCACATATTGAACGATAGATAGGTGATGTCAAATGGGCCATAGTATTGTATCCATAGCTATAATATAGAATATAGTTCTATATAGTATATATATAAGTTATTATTATATAGTATATAATATAGCTCTACAAACAAGCAGTGCTACCACGGGCCCGTCTAATGGCTGGCAGCCAATGATTTAAGCAAATTAGCAACCACTCCACTTGACAGAATTAATTAAATTAAAAAGATAATGACGAAATACGATACATACCCACTGATAAAATACTACTCTGCACTGTAGCCTAGTTCAGTCAGACAACTCATGTATTGAAATAAGAATTGAATTGAACATGAAATGCCATGCAATTGAATTGGATAGATCCCTTACCCTAGCTTATTGACAGCCCTCAAACACTACAGGCCTATACAGTGCAGTGCATTCTCCATGGTGCTGAAACTTCGCCTCTGCTTTACCAAATGTGTGTTTTGGGAGAGGTAAGGCTAAGGGAAGTGACATAATTGCTTAACCATTAGGGGTGGGAATCACCAGAGGCCCCACAATACGATATTATCACATTATACTAAAGTCACAATATTGCGATATATTCAATATATTCTATTTATTATTTACTTTTTTCAACTGCAAATTATGTCCCCAATAGAAAACGTTAATATCCGCAATAAAGAATATATACATCTGTTTTATCTAATATGATAGCGTTTTTAGTCTGTTCACCATATTCCAATAGTTTTTTTTACAATTACAAGTACAATTGGGTTGTCAAGCTAAAAAAAGAAAGAAAAAGGAATCGATTAACGTTGAAACTTGGCATCAATGTATCGCTATGATCTTGGCATGCAAAAGATTGCGCTATATCGCTATATCGATTATTATTCCCCACCACTATCAACCGTTGTGCCTATTTATGCTTATATTTAGATCAAAATGCATTATACATTATGTAAACATTATTCTAACAACTATACAGTATTACTTCTGCAAATGTCCCGCAAAATTTCGCATGCTGTCCTGCAAGAGGATGATGTGGATATGGTCACCTAGTAGTGACAGTGTTCACTACAATCAGCTTTATTGAATGATGAAGTTCATGAGTGAAACGTAGTATTGGATAAAGCTGATTGTACTACAGTACTCTTTTGATGTAATTACATAGAGCTAAAATAATCCTGACTCAAAGGCAATATTTAGAGGATACTAGTTACCAGTTTCAACTGTACCGCCCTTCAGTCCATCCTTCATGTTGACAGCAGTGTAGATGGGGAGAGGATTCTGGCCCTCAGACACTGCCCTCTGCTGCTCAGACAGGGTACTGCTGTTTTTCTACAGAACCAACAAAAGACGAGATTCATTGGCTCCTCAAATACATCAGTTATTTCAAATGACGTCTGAACTAATTTGGAAGAAAGAAAATATCAAAGGCATTTCATTTAACACCAAAATCATAATTGTGTGGACTATGGAGTAATGAGCAAAGTTCTATAAGCCAGCCTGGAGAAGCTTGTGACTCAGTCATTACCTGTGGATTTCCCCAAGGGGCTCAATAAAGGAACATCTTATCTTGTGTTATGGAGCGGTGACAGACCACAGAGTGTTTATGTGACTGACTGCACACTTTTATCACCGGCCTCTGTTCAGCCTCTAATTGACATATTTCAAACCCTGCCCTCTTTTCTTGATCCTCCAATCACAACTGTTGCTTCCCTTCGACAATTATAGGTAAATTATGTATGCTTTATCTGGCTATAGTGGAACATCACAGGGCAGGCACTCCAATTATATTATATTGTTGTCACAGTGGGAACATGTTATATAGCATTACTGGTAATCGCGTCTCTCTCTTCGCCATAATGAGATATCTCTTATCTCCAGCACCTACTGTGCTCATGAACAAAACAAATGCACCCATGCACCTGACCAGGCCACGCCCCGGCGTCCTCCTATAAGAAGCCGGACATGGTCACACTCCCCCTTCCTCTTTTTTTGTTTCCATCATGGACGCTGCAGTAGACTCCATGAACTAGTTGTTATGAAATGCAGAGAGAAATTGAACAATGTTGGGTTTTCGCCGGAGATTCACCAGCCCCTGGAATCTTCTCGGCACATCCTAACAGCGCATCAGGCCTGTCCTGGGTTTGGGTTTCCTCGTCTCGTGACAGCGGACCGAGGGACGTCGCGCGGCGGCTAGCTGTCGGGCTAGGTCGCGCACAGGTAGGGCCTGCGCTGCCAGGCATTAATGCTAGCATTTGTGATACTGCTCGTTGTCCCGTGAGACAGCCGAGTTGTGTATTGGCGCGAGGGGCAGGATATTTGGGAAAACATGGTCGGCATGACTCTGTTTTGGGTGTTTTCCCAGCTATCCTAGTGCGTGCGGCTAATGCTAATGCTACAATGCTGGGTCTCCGTTCTTGTTCCCCGCCGAGGGCTGTCTTTTTTAAAAGGTCTTCCCTCCTCTTAACCATTCATGCTGACGGTCAATCGGTGTCTACTGTTGGGAGTTTTGACGGGGGCTTGTTTACCATTTCATGGGTGGATGGGCTGAGGCCTAGGGCTGGTGTGCTTTTTGTGAATCTATGAATTGTGTGCAGGACTGGTGTTTCTCTGGTCTGCATCCCCTTAACATTGTGTGTATGGGCTAGCCCATTCTGCAGTGTGTTAGTGGAGTTTTCGTTCATTTATTCATTTACCCCTTCATGGGTGCACACCACAGTGGAGGTTGCTGCATTCCTACTAGTGAGGCAGTGCTTTCACTAGTAGTAGTTTTTTGTTGCAGCCACCACTGGTGCTCCATGCTTGTGAAGCAGGTGGCATCAGTCCTTTGCCTCTGACATGGTGGAACGGTGTCCCGCCCGGCCTGACGCCATGAGGCGAGTCGACCCGGCAGGTGGCTGGTGGGCTGTTAAGCCTATACCGCCACGGTATAGAATTAGCAGCGACTAGTAACATTGTTCGAATTGCTGTTTTTTCTGTCAAAAATGGTGTCGGATGGCGGGGCCTTAGGGCCAGCCGACGTCGAAACATCGCGCAAGGTTTTGAGGTTATTAGGGAGGGCTAGGATGCTGTCAACGCTTGTTTACAGACATCTTGGTTGGATCAGTCTCCCCTTGAGGAGGAGAGACGTTTTTTCCCTCCTCAGGGCTCCCCTCTCCGCAGAGGGACTTTGGTCTTTCCGCAGGAGCGCGGGCGTAATTTGACCTAGGCCCCACACCGCCTCACACCGCGCAGCCAGAGTGGTTGTGGCGAGGCCCTCAACCAGGGGCCATGTTTCCCCCGCCTGAGGTACCCTGGACACAAAGAAAACAGGTGATCGCAAGGCCGACAGCCTTGGCGGCAGAGGGATCGGCTACATTAGATGAGCACGCCCTAAAAAACCGTCGCGTCTAGCTGTGTCTAGCTTGCTCTCCGGTTACTCCCCCCCCCAACACCAGCAGGATAAGGGCTCTGATTTGTTTCCTTTGGCTGCGGGCCGCGTGCCTTCAATGAAGCGCAAGCGGCCCCACGTTTCGTTTCTCATGGGGACAGGGGCTGACACCCAGTTGCTGGCTAGGCCTGGGTCTGTCCGTGAGAATGTTGTGCTGTCAAGCGGCTCCCACACCACACGTTCTGCGTCTGTGTTTGGTGAGCCTGGTGTTGTGTCTGTCAACAACAAAGGTTGTCAGCGGGGGAGCTCGAGGCCCTTGGGGTCGCAGCGCGAGTTCCCCCAGCCCCGCCCTCGCCAGGCCGGGTATCACGTTAGTGCCTCCCACGGCCAGAAGACCGGCGGTGGTCTGGCAGGCGCGCGTGATTTGGGTGGTAGTAATATCACTGCAGGGCTACGGTGTGTAGGAACCCACCCTATCGGGCAGTGTGGGGACCTCACGTCTTGCATGTCCAGCTGTAGAACAGTTCCTCAGCAATCCATGCCGGGGAGGTGTTCAGTGGGGGAGCTTTTGTCACCCAGTGTGATGTCAGCTTCCCCCGTATCAAACCGTCCCTTTCTGTCGGGGTCCTCCCTTGCATGTGCGATTGCCTTGTTGGTAGTGCCGGGGTGCGGTATCCCAGCTCCACGAGACGCCCTGCTTGCGCGGTTGGCGAGTCCAGGGTTGGCAACGCACAGCGGGTGGTACCGGGCCGCCTATCTGCGGTTCCTGGCGGACCAGCGCCAAGTGGCGGCAGGTGCGCTTGGGATTATCATCACATATGGCTACAGCAGTGCCATATATCGAGGTGGATGGAGAGAACGCTGAGGCGGGGACTTGTGTTTACACAACCCCACCCGTTTTCAGGTTTGGTACAGACCCTATTGTCGGGGTCAACAGCAGTGACAGCTCTGGCCGACGAGATCCAATCTCTGTGGGCGAAGCAAGCCATCGTCGTGGAGGAGGACGCGATGCGTGGCGTTTCCTCCCGGTATTCTCTGGTGCCCCGAGAAATCGGGGGGGGGGGGGGGTCAGACCCATACTGGACCTGTCCCATGGAAGGTTCAGAATTTTGACCGTCTCCCACCTGTTAGACGCTGTCAGGTGGGGGCCTGGTTCTCCTCCATAGACCTGTAGGATGCGTGTTCGCATCCCGATCTTCCATCCTAGGGCTTACCTATGCTTCCTTTGGAGGGCTTAGCGTACAAGTACCAGAGGCTGCCGTTCGGCTATTCTCTGGCTCCCCGCATCTTCACCAAGTGCGTGTAGACCGCACTGGGGCCTCTGCGTCGTCGGGGGTTACGAAGTGTATTCTGCCCTGGACGACGTTCTGGTCCTTGGCCGGTCAGGGTAGATCGCCAGGTCTCATACCAGGCAGGTGGTGTCTCACCAGCCTGGGTTTTGCTGTAGACTGGAAGTAGAGTTCTCCTCTTCCCAGTCAACGGGTTGAGTACTTGGGCTTTTTCTAAGCTCACGGTCTATATGGGCATCCCTCTCGGAGCGGCGGCGAGTGATTGGGTTCTCGGCTCGGGAGGTTCCGTGCTAGGACGGTTACGGCGCTGTCCGTGATGCGCCTGCTGCTGGGGTCCCTCTTGGCCTCCTCTTCATGGGGATGATGCAGAGGTGGTTTTTTCCAGTATGGAAATGGACCTGGTGTGAGACATGGAAGCGGCTGAAGGTTCCCATGTCAGTGCTGGGGGACCTCGTCTTCTGGGGAGGGTCTGGTGCCCTCACCTGCGGGGTCCCCTTGGGCAACAGGCTGTCACACGTCACGGTCTTCACCGACGCCTCCCTCATGGGATGGGGGGGGACGTGTCGGACCAACGCAGTAGGGGGCAGTTGCCATGCTGCCCGGTCTGCGCTACATTCAATGTGTTGGGATTGAAGGCAGTCCTTCTGGTCCTCGAACGGCTCGACCACCTTGTGGTGGGCAAGCATGTTTTGGTCAGGACGGACAACACGATGTCAGCGTCGTATATTGTCAGACAGGGTGGAGTGCGCTCCCCCCGTCTGCACCGGGCGGCGGTCGGCCTCTGGCAATGGGCCTTCTCCATCTGCTCTGCCTGAGGGCTCTCCACATCCCCGGCAGGGTGAATGTGGGTGCAGGTGATATCGCGGGGTGGTCCTCACCCTGACGAGTGGGGATTACGTCCAGACATAGTCGGGCAGGTCTGGGACCGATTCCGTGGCCGTCCGGGATTCTGTACGCTTTCCCCCCTTACACCTGATAGGTTGGGGCGGGTACGTCGGGAGCGCGGGACTTGGTCCTGGTCGTGCTGGGGCTCAGCTGTGTGGTCCCCGGCCCTGATTCAGCTCTGTGTGGCCCCGCCGTGGCCTGTTCCGTGGTCACCGCGGGTCCTCTCTCAGGCACGCGGAACTCTGTTCTGCCTTCCTGTTCTGGGGCAGCCTCTAGGCTTGGCTGCTGACGGTGTGAATCTGGTGGGGATGCGTCTCGACTATTCTGTGGTTAACGCTATCCGGTACGCGCACGCTCCGTCCTCTACCACGGCTTACGCTGGGGAGTGGCGTATGGTCGAGTGTGGGGGCGGAAGGTTGTTCAGCCACCCTCTCGTTGGATGTTCCTGCTTGGCGTCTCAAGTCGGTGGAACGTTCTCTGTCTCCGAGTTGGGACCTCCAACTGGTCATCGGCCGGTTGTCTGAGGCCCCGTTGAGCCTCTTGAGCAGGCGCTGTTGGATCAGCTGTCTTCAAGACTGCGTTCCTGCTGGCTGTCACCTCCGCTAAGCGCATGGGTGAACTGTGTGCTCTCTCGGTGCGGCCTAAGTGCCTGTCTATTCGTGCCAATAGCGGTGCGACTCTGAGGCCTAATCCAGTCTTCATGCCAAAGAATATCCGGAGCTCTTTTAGCTCCGGAGATATTGTGATTCAGGCATTTCATCTGCCTCCTCACGCTAGTGGGTTAGAGGCGAGCCTTCATCTGTCGTGTCCTGTCCGTGCTTTGGGGGTTTACCTCAGTCGGACTCGGGATCTCAGGGCTGCCGATCAACTTTTTGTTTGTTACGGTGGCCCTTGCGCTGGTAAGGCACTGTCCAAGCAGCGCCTGTCACATTGGTTGTGCGAGGGCATTGCCCTTTGCTACACATTGGCTGGACAGGCCTCTGCCGCCTTGTTAGGGGGGGCCTCGGTGGAGGACATCTGTGCTGCGGCCTCCTGGTCCTCCCCGGGTCCTTTCGTCAAGTTTTACCTCATGGACATGACTGGGGGTTCTGTCTCCCAGGCGGTTCTGAGGTCTGGGACCTCCCCTGCGTCCCGCCTCTCAGTGGGTTAGCAGGGGTGTGTGGGTGTGTGCCACGGGGTGTTGTGGCACACGTGGTCCCGCCTGTACTGTGCGTTTTTAGGGGTCTCTGGTTCCCTCTTTTTCGCACTTTGGTGGAGTTGACTGCCGCCCCCCCTTCACTAGGACGGGCGGGTGGACGGGACTCCCCTCCCCCCTGGTAGTAGGGCTTGTGGGTCCTCAGGGGGTACACTTGTCGGGCCACGTGTCTGCTCTGCCCCATATCTCATTATGGCGAAGAGCGAGACGCGATTGCCAGTAATGCTATATAACGAAAGGTTATCCTATAACCTAGTTATATGAATACTGGCTGAGCGTCTCGCTCTTAGCGCCCTGAGGTCCCTTGGTTGGGTTTTCATGTTGGAAACTTTTTTTCCGAGGAAGGGGGAGTGTGACCATGTCCGGCGTCTTATAGGAGGATGCCGGGGCGTGGCCTGGTCAGGTGCATGGGTGCATCTGTTTTGTTCATGAGCACAGTAGGTGCTGGAGATAAGAGATATCTCATTATGGCGAAGAGCGAGACGCTCAGCCAGTATTCATATAACTAGGTTATAGGATAACCTTTCGTTTTATTTCCCACATGCAGTTATTCAGAGGGACCTCTTTAAATCTAGTACTTACCATAGATGTGCTTAATCATTGTTAAGGGAACAACTCATTCAGCATGGGAAAACCAGCACGCAATTTGTAATAAGCTGCGACCAATTTGCCTGCAGTAAACTCCTCATTTCTACAGCTTCTTGTGCTTTAGGATATGTGCTTTAACCTGAGCACTGTATCCGTTATCTTTATGCAATTGTGTAGTGACAAAGACCAGTGTTGTAGACTGAGGACAGCTGGATATGTGTACAAAGGGTTGTGTCAGTCGGACGTATGGTGTACAGGTAATGGCTTTTCAAAGTTGTACATTTTGACCTTTGACACTCACGCCACTATTTTGGTCAACTGGTGTGAGGCATCAGCACAACAATATCTGTCTGCGCAGCCAATTTCATGTCTCTGTCATGTGATTTTTGTGAATAGTATCACCATGAGGCCGAATGACACAAAGCTCTGTACACTTCCTCCCCTCATGGAGGACTCATGTGTGTGAAGTTTAGTGTAAATCAGACTAAGGGCTAGATCCACAAAGAATGGATTGCACGGAGCAAGTTGCACCCTTACTAACAATTCATTATGAATTGAAAATGGGGGACCCTGATGTAAACAAGACGAAAGTCTTTCTCTGGTCTGCATCCCCTTAACAATTGTGTGTATTGAGCCGTACTGTATTGTACCCATTCTGCAATCTGTTAATACAATTTTCATTCAATCAATCACAGTGCAGATTGATTGATTGAATGAAAGTTTTATTAACAGATTGCAGAATGGGTACAATACAGTACGGCTCAATACACACAATTGTTAACACTTTGAGTGCCGTTCACGTACTGTAGATCTACGGTTCTGTCATCCGATCGTTGAGTGCCGGAAACGTAGATCTACGTTTCTGTCACGGTATTTCTTTTATTATCTATATCCATTCATAATTCCGCGGGACACCTTGTGCATACTGTTCTGAGTGTGTCTAAGCTGGCAGACGGTATTATACCGCCCTCTAACGCCTTCGGCCAGTAATGCACCCGGTTAGAAATGGGTTCATTTATTTTCTATACCGAGCTGCTAAGTGGGGGCGGGTCCTAAACACTCCGGCAAAACACACGCTTATAGGGATGGCTTGGACAACTGACCCCGCCCGCCTGTTGAAGAGCAATGCCCAATAACGTCGGAGGGACGATCGCTGTGGATAACTGGAATGGCGATGAGATTATTGGATTCTTTTTTTTGCATTACTTCAGAGACCAGGTAAGGACACTATATATGAAAGCTTGCGTTGATCTGATATTTATTTCTACTGCGATTGAAGCTACAAACTAACTTGAAGGTCTAAACTACATTGCATGCGTGCACCACAAAGGATAATAGTGATGATCTAGCGTTGATTTCAGGAAGATCCGATAATCAGGCGAAAAATTACGTGTTTATTGAATTACACAAAAACGCTGTTTTCGTGTCTTTTCCCTGGAATTGCTCAGAAGCGGCCGGACTATGTTCATATTCAAAGCGATCTCAAACGGAAATGTACGGATGAAAAAAGAATCTGTTTTTTGCACGTTGACCAGAAGTAGCTCAATGAGACTCGACGGCGTTATTAGACCCATAGCGATACTATAAAATATAGGTTTAGTTCTACAAACTACAACTACGTTTACATGGGTTTAATGGGCGGCACGGAAGTGGTCACTTCCCGGAAGGGGCGTGGCACTCAATGTGTTAAGGGGATGCAGACCAGAGAAAGACTTTCGTCTTGTTTACATTAGGGTCCCCCATTTTCAATTCATAATGAATTGTAAGTAAGGGTGCAACTTGCTCCGTGCAATCCATTCTTTGTGGATCTAGCCCTAAGCGTTCATGACTAATTCCTGTTCCTAACTCATTTCCTGTTTACCAAGCGTTCTTCCAAAATCTGATTGGATGTGGCAGTCATGTGGTTTTCGCCAAGCAACTTTCAGAATCAGTATCCGGAGGTTCCCAGTTCGATTCCCGCTCCTCCCGGGGAGCGTGTCGAAGTGTCCTTGAGCAAGATACTCAACCCCTAATTGCTCTCGATGTGCAGGTTGGCACCTTGCATGGTTGCCTCTGCCATCGGTGTGTGAATGTGTGAGTGAATGGGTCAAATGTGAGGAACAAATTGTAAAGCGCTATGTAAATGAGGCCATTACTATGGCGTGGCGAACAACATTATTTGAAATCTGTGGGGTGGCCTGACACACCAACATGCCGATCTGACTTATAAATAATTAAAGACTAGTCAACTCACAAAGTCTCGGTCGACCAAGACCAAACTAACCCACTCGTTGTCTAAGAGGGGACAGCCCTAGTAGGCAAGTACTGATCACAAACAGTGTATCACTATATACCTTCCCAAAGACGATGTGCTCGATAACGAGGCCCCACATGTCGACAAGCGACACTGGATGCCCCTCCTTGCTCCTCTCCTCCATCTCATCCTTGTAGTACTGCAGTTTGTCAAGGGAGAAGGAGCTCAGGAAGCTCTTTGTTATCTCCCCCTCCAGGGCAGAGATGGAACAGTCCATGTCCTGCTGGGACCAATCGGCTTGCTGATATAAGACGGACATGGCCCTGTTGAGTGTGAAACAAGAAACAAAGAGCGTTTAAACTTGATTGAGAAAAGGGAAATGATGTACAGAAGTTGGGCCTTTAAATCAAACCTTTAAAGGCCCGATCAGTGAAATTTAAATAAATGGGTATCCCCACCACCAAGAGTAAGATATAAGAATGGAGACATGTTTCATTCTCTAGTTGAATGAGCTCTTAATACAAAGACTAACATAAGACAGACGCTCCAGTCTGTACAAGCCACAAATTAAACGCTGAAACTTACTTTGCACTGTGGAGTATGTTGCAGTATTTACAGTGGCTTGTACAGACTGGAGCGTGGCCCCGTTGACTTTGTGTTCGTTTTTTGGCTAACTAGCCAGAGCTGCAGGAGCTTGTGAAGGAGAGAGAAGCAAAGGGGGGGCGAAGTCAAAACCAACTGTCCAGGAGCTCTTGAGCAAGGCACTTAAACCCCAACTGCTCCAGTTGCTTAGTGACCAGTTGTGAAAGAGTGTTTGTGTGTAATTCTCCCTCCTCGAGTAACTGTTGCTGTTGCCGTAAATAAGAATGTGTTTTTCTTATGTGATGATCAGACAGGAAGCACTGAAAATGGGCACACGGCCATTGAGCACTATAGTAGGGAGCAAGCAGTCTGCCTTGTAAATGAATGGTTGGAAATGCAGTCCAAACATGGCTGCATTGCACATTTGATGTTGCACTGAGTTCAACTCCAAGTACTCCCAGTGGACTCCCAGCAGTTGAATGAATGAATGAATGAAAACTTTATTTAACAGATTGCAGAATGGGTACAATACAGTACGGCTCAATACACACAATTGTTAAGGGGATGCAGACCTGAGAAAGACGTTTGTCTTGTTTACATCAGGGTCCCCCATTTTCAATTCATATAGACATTTATGACATACACAACATACATGACATTTATGGCATAGGGACATATAGGTATTTAGTACTGATACATTTGTGACATAAACGGTATTCAAATATACAGTACTGTTACCCCTAGATCCTGACAGAGTATATACATATGATGGGGAGGGGACTGTACATTAGGAGGGGGTGGGTGGGTGGGAGAGAAATATACATATGGCGGGGAGGGAATATATACATGCGGTGGGGAGGAGACTGTCTATTAGGAGGTGGTGGGGGTTTTGGGCATTTACGGTGGCCAGTTTCGAATTGCAGCCTCCCGTAGGTGCTCTTTAAGAGCGGTTTTGAATGTGGGTAGGGATTCACATTCCTTTACAGCTTTGGGTAGGGCGTTCCACATTGATGTGGCATAATTGCGAAACGTGTTTAGTCCCTTGTTTGAGCCGAATCTGGGTTTAACATGATTTGTTGAGCTTCCTCTGGTGTAGTGGTTGTGGTATTCACTGACCTTTGGGAAGTATTTTGACATGTACATGGGTACCTTAGTCATATAGTGTATCTTGTAGACCAGGCCCATTGCAAGTTGCTGTACTCTGTCGTCTACTCTAAGCCATCCTAGGTTGTCAAAGTGGGCAGGGGTGAGGTGGGTTCTGGGGGTAAGGTCAAGTAGTAGTCTGACCAGTTTGTTTTGTGATGTTTGGAATCTTGTTTTAAGCGCCTTTGAGGTGCTTTGGTACCATGAGGTGCACGCATAGTCGTAGTACCCTTGAATGAGTGCTCCTGCCTGTCTTCAGGGTATTCTTGTTTACCAGAGAGGAGATCTGGTACAAGAATCTAGTTCGTTGGTTGACTTTTTTTTATTACATTGGATGCCATTTTGTCACAGGAAAGATTTGCCTCTAGGATGGAACCCAGGTAGGTAATTTCGTCTTTCCTTGTGACAATATTGTCACCCACTGTAACTGAGAAGCCGTCGGTCTTGCTGAGTTTGTTATTTGAGCCGAAGAGAATGGACTCTGTTTTGCCCATGTGTAATGATAGTTTGTTATCAGCGAGCCATATGCAGATTCTGCCTTAGAGTTAGAGTAATAAAGACACACAGGGTTATAGAAGTATCGTCACATGAGGTGCCATGCCTGCACGTTGTCACTAGGGGGCAGGGTGGTTAACCATGATCAAATACATTTTTAAGAGTGAGGTAGTGACATTGTGTGAGTGATAGAGTGAGGTAGTGACATTGTGTGAGTGATAGAGTGAGGTAGTGACATTGTGTGAGTGATAGAGTGAGGTAGTGACATTGTGTGAGTGATAGAGTGAGGTAGTGACATTGTGTGAGTGACAGAGTGAGGTAGTGACATTGTGTGAGTAACAGAGTGAGGTAGTGACATTGTGTGAGTGATAGAGTGAGGTAGTGACATTGTGTGAGTGGCACGAGTGAGGTAGTGACATTGTGACAGAGTGAGGTAGTGACATTGTGTGAAAGACAGAGTGGGGTAGTGACATTGTGTGAGTGACAGAGTTAAGGTGCTCCCATAGTCGAGGGCGGCTAGGTGGTGTAGTGGGCAAGGCACTCGCCACCAATGTGGAGACGCTGGGTTCGCGTGTTCGAATCCAGCTCTCCACATTGTTTTCAGTTTGGCTGGTCGTCCGTACTAATACAATTGGCAGTATTAGGGGGTGGGAAACTGATGGGTGGGGATCGGACGTTGTGGACAGCGACTCCTACAGGTCAGTTGGTGCGCCTGCGCAGTAGAATTAGGAAGTGTCGGGGGCAGCGTGAGCCTCTTACGCGTTACTCCTCGCCACTGAGAGATCGAGCTGCGCAGGTGAAAAGATGCGACTGCTGTTACCTCAAGTACCGGAGGGGACTTGTGCTATGTATGACTTAGTCCACATTGCAGCCGGCTTGTGGGAGGCAAGAAACAGCTTTCGTGACAGGGGAGGGTTGAATTGGATGATACGAAATTGGGATGGGAGAAAATATAGAAAAATGGGAGAAAAAGTGGATAAAAAAAAAAGGGTGCTCCCATAGTCGAGCGGACCATACTCGGAGCGGACTCCGCGGAGGTTTGATTGATTGATTGATTGAAAACACTGTACAACTGTACAAACAAAACTGTACATTGGATTATTGACAAGACCATACTTGGTAATTTACTGTGCATTGGAGGGGGTTGTGTTCGGACATTTACAGGGGCCAGTTTCGAGTTGCAGTCTCCCTTAGGTGTTTTTTGAGAGTGTTTTTGAAAGTGGGTAGTGATTCACATTCCTTTACAGCTTTGGGTAGGGCGTTCCACATTGATGTGGCATAATTGCGAAACGTGTTTAGTCCCTTGTTTGAGCCGAATCTGGGTTTAACATGATTTGTGGAGCTCCCTCTGGTGTTGTGATCGTGGTATTCACTGACCTTTGGGAAGTATTTTGACATGTACTGTACATGGGTACCTTGGTCGTGTAGTGTATGTAGACCAGGCCCATTGCAAGTTGCTGTACTCTGTCGTCTACTCTAAGCCATCCTAGGTTGTCAAAGTGGGCAGGGGTGAGGTGGGTTCTAGGAGTAAGGTCAAGCAGTAGTCTGACCAGTTTGTTTTGAGATGTTTGTAATTTTGTTTTTAGCGCCTCCGCGCGGACTCAAAGCGGACTCCAAGTGCGAAGCTCCAATTTTCTAATGTGCGGACGTCCGCGCCAATCACTTGGTGTCACACAAAACGCTGCTCTGCGTTTTGGTTGACATCGACCTCCAATTAATGTGACGCCGATCTGCATTTTACTCTGAACACTCGCTCCGTGCCAAGAGAGAGTAGGGCAGGATCATGATTAAATGGGTAGGATTGGTCCGGTAAAAACGTTGGCAGGTAGATGACGCTAATTAAGCATTACATCACTCGCAGGAGTGTGTTGAATTAGATCATGCCTAGGGGTGGTTGTTAGGCCCGACGCGCAGCGGAGGGTCGTTAGACCCCCCTAGGCATGATCTACCGTAAATCCTCTAATATTGGACGGGTCTTGTATTTACCTCAGCTGCAAAGAGCACCAGACCTTTATTAGAGAGAGGCTTATATAAGAGGCAGGCCTTAATTTCACAAACTGGCCAATTTGTAATTGTGAAACTGTGGTGGATTAATGTAATTCACACACTGAAGTTGGAACTGTCTATATGTTGCGGGGTCCGGGGACAATTTAGCGTGTGGTACCTTCTTGACTCTACCTGAATCGAATCGAATTGATAACATGCAGTAGCTTTAGCTAACGCTATCATAGCCATCATGATATGTAATGTCAACTGGACAACGCCAGCCCGGCCTGCCAACGCCATATAGATAGCGAACGTTAACTAACGTTTGCAAACGAAGCCAACGTCATCCAGCCGACACCACAGATCTAGCTATGATAACGTTAGCTAACGCTAATGCTAACGCTAACGCCAACGAGAGGGAAACGTTAATGTAGTCAGTGTAGAGAGAGGCAGCACTTAATTTGCATTGGCAAGAGTTTATCTCATTGTTATGGTTTGTAAACAACCCCAACAGCACGGCACAGACAGGTAGTTCAGAGTTAGCCAAAAACCAGGGCGTATTTATTTACAAAACAGAAATGAGCGAAAGCAACAAAAAGCACAAGGGGAGAAATGTTCTTGGCAGAGTTGTCGGCGGCTCTGCAGCTCGTCTTCAGAGCAGAGACGGCACTGTGGCGTTGCGCCTCTGACTCTGCGGCTCTGCAGCTACTTGACGATCCACTCGGGGAAACAGAGAGAGAGATAATGTCAACAAGACGAGCGAACGGAATAACAAGGCAGTCCAGTATTGTTTAGCTGAGTCAGTAACAACAACAAGCGGCTCCTCTTCAGTGTTACCCAAACACACAAAAAACAGAAAGGTCCCGAGTCCAGGAAAATGCGAGAAAAACAGAGTATCCAAAAAAAGTACGTTCCAAAACTCACCAAGGCGCAATTGCGCAAAGCTGTCTATGAGGCAGAGATCCAACGGATGGCAGAGATAAGCAACAGCGGCGACTTCCATAGACGTCCTGGAGAAAAACAGACGAGGTACAACACAGGAGGAAACAAGCAGCAGCCAGTGGTAATCCAAAACGACCCGACACAGAACGTTAGGAACACCAGAGTATATAAGGGCTCCACCGAGCTGATTAGAACTCACTTCAGGTGCGCGAAGGTAATTGGTACCTTGAAGCGTGCGGAATCGGACCAATCCTCACACTCATTCTATATCACGGCACGAAAAATTTAATAAAAATGTGTTTGCGACATTGTATTGGAAGCCGGCCTGTATTTGTCTGCATGTATCAAACCCCCGGCCATTATAAGAGGCCCGTCCTCTATTTGAGTACCCTCCACTATTAGAGGATTTACGGTAATTCCTATAACACACGACTACAAGTGGTGTAATGTCTTTTATACAATGGCCGAATTCACCCAACCTTATTGCTATAGAATAAACACAGTAATTGAAGCATAATGGAGATTTATTCACAAAACCATCCGCAGAAAAAGTAGGTAAAAAAATATTAAAAAAAAGTTGCCTCCGTGTCTAGAAGCAGAGGGAGGTGCGGTGCTTCAAAGCATGCCATCTAACAACAAACTTCATATAAATCCTGCAATGTATTATTGTTTTGACAATGGGTCATGACAAACCAATTACATAATCCAACATTGTGTAAACAACTAACATATTCCAGTTAACTGTATCTTTTTTTAATTATGCGTTACGAATATATCCATACTTCCATTGTGTCCGGGACATCCAGTGAAATCGCTTCGTGCGACAGTGTCCTTTTGCAGAGGGAGGTTGCTACAAAGCATGCCATCTAACAGTGAAGTTACCGGTTGTTATTTGATTGATTGATTGATTGATTGAACATTTTATTAACAGATTGCAGAATGGGTACAATACAGTACAGCTCAATACACACAATTTTTAAGGGGATGCAGACCAGAGAAAGACTCAGGGTCCCCCATTTTCAATGCATCATAACATATATGACATACATGACATACAGATAGACAGTACTGCTACATTGTATACATTTATGAAATACCAGATTTACAAATACAGTACTGTTTTTGTAGGGTGATTATGGTTTATTTACATTGAGGTTCTGGGGTCACGTGGAGTGTGTTATACTAAATACCCCCCCCCCCCTCCACCCCACCTACCAATCTCCCACCTACCAACCTCCTCCAATGTACGTATGTTTCTTCATCAAATGTATACTCTCTTTTTTAGACTCTTCTTGTATCACAAACAGTACTGTATTTGTAAATCTGGTATGTCATAAATGTATAGATGTAGCAGTACTGTCTATCTGTATGTCGTGTGTGTCATATGTTATGATGCATTGAAAATGGGAGACCCTGATGTAAACAAGACGAAAGTCTTTCTCTGGTCTGCATCCCCTTAACAATTGTGTGTATTGAGCTGTACTGTATTGTACCCATTCTGCAATCTGTTAATAAAATATTCAATCAATCAATCAATCAATCAATCAATCAAATAACAACCGGTAACTTCACTGTGCTTCTTAATAAAATGTTCAATCAATCAATCAATCAATCAATCAATCAATCAAATAACAACTGGTAACTTCACTGTGCTTCTTAATAAAAATTTCAATCAACCAATCAATCAAATAACAACCGGTAACTTCACTGTGCTTCTTAATACAAATTTCAATCAATCAATCAATCAAATCTAAAAAAGAATTAAAAATAAAAATGACGGAGGGCGGCTAAGTGGCGCCGTGGGCAAGGTGCTCGCCACTAACGCAGGAGATGCTGGGTTCGAGCCCAGCTCTCGGCGTTGCTTCCGGCTTGGCCGGTCGTTCATACTAATACAATTGCCAGTATTAGGGGGTGGGAAAGCCGGTGGGTGGGGATCGGACGTTGTGGACAGCGACTCCTACAGGTCGGTTGATGCGCCTGTACAGCAGAATCAGGAAGCAACGGGGGCAGCGTGAGCCTCCCACGCGTTATTCCTCGCCGCTGAGAGATCGCGCTGTACAGGTGAAAAGATGCGACAGCTGCCTCCTCGTGTACCGGAGGGGACATGTGATGCAAGGCTTGGTCCACATTGCAGCCGACCATTGGGAGGCATGGTCTAACAACGGGGGGGGGGAGAGAAAAAAAACGACAGCCATTTTTCTTTTGTTTCACAATGGGTCATGACAAATTAATTACATAATCCATGTGTATGTAACGAACTAACATATTCCAGTTGACTATCTTTTTTGGAGGATTCATTCAAAAGCTATTCATACTTCCATTTTTCTATCTATGGCGGATTGATTCAGACAGAAAAAGTTATTCGGTTGTGGGAGGGATCTGGGGTCACGTGGAGTGTGTTATACAAAATAACAACCGGTAACTTGACTGTTTCAGCCAATCAGAATCAAGAAATTTGCATGCCATTGTATACATTTTGTTTTACTATCGCTAATCGTCACCCATTCCAATTATATATCCATATACATTTGGACCATGTCTTTTTTCATCATCTGAAGAAACTTGAGATGTTTGAATGGCTTTTCTAAATGAAGTGTGTAAAACTGCCAGTTTTATTTCTAAATATTGGAAACAGAGATAACATAGCCTCCGCAGAGTCCGCTCCGAGTACAGTCCGCTCGACCATGGGAGCACCTTAAGGTAGTGACATTGTGTGAGTGACAGAGTGAGGTAGTGACATTGTGTGAGTGATAGAGTGAGGTAGTGACATTGTGTGAGTGACAGAGTGAGGAGTCTATGGGGTGCTTCGCATCTAACAAAAAAAATAAACAAAACTCACCATGTGGATCCAGAAACGCCAGTGATGTAACTGACAGCATCCAGGACACCTATGTGCTGCAGTCCTCTCAGGCTGCCGAACAGACCCGTCATCGCTCTGGTCCCTCCACCTGAAGCCACCACTGCTACTACAGGAAGCTGCGCACAGAGAATAACATATATTAATGATTGGATCCCACATCTGTCACTGAGATCACTACAGTGATTATAAGCTTTGTGGTGTTCAGCATAACCACCTTTACAATCTCTCTGCAGTATAGAAATTAAATCACTATATGTTTACTACATTTAAATGCCACAGAAGAGTAGAGGTGAGTCGATATATCAAAAGATTAAATGACTACCATTATTCTGGTTACACTGACATCTGACAGTGACACGGACAGTAATCATATGATACTGGTTCCTTCTGACATGTGAGTCAAGGCCTATTAACTTTGGCAATAAACCTTACACATAGTATTGGCTTTAGTGTACTAATTGCTCTGAAGCTGCTGTATATTGAGGGGGTGGTGCCAAGCATAGCAGTGTAATAGCTTTTGGCTCATTGCCAAAACCAGATCATACTAGCAGAATGACTAATGAATTTTACATACAGTACAATTTTACATACACAAAAGTGTCCCTATGGGAAAATGAATAGTGATTGAAATATTTTTGAATGCAACCACTAGATGGCGATAGTCACCACTTTCCCGCCCCATCGCTCCTGAGACTGTTCTCTGTATCGAAGGTTATCCTATAACCCTAGTTATGTGAATACTGGCTGAGTGTTCCACTCTAGCCTTATTGGGATATTCATCATTCGTGCGCCTAGTGCGCACGCGTTGAAAAAACTTCTACTCTGCACCTACATCCATCGTGGCCACGGCCACCCCGTGTTTCTATAAACACAGGGCGGGGCCACCCCCACGACCTTCCGAGTGTGAATTTCACGCGAGAAAAAACAGCCAAGGGTCCTCAGGGCGTGAAGAGCGGAACGCTCAGCCAGTATTCACATAACTAGGGTTATAGGATAACCTTCGTTATGTTTCATCTGTCTGAGCGTTCCGCTCTAGCCTTATTGGGAACAAAAAGGGGGATCGGACGAGCAGGATCAAAGGATGATAGGGATTCTTCAGTACAGGTGATTTCCATCCAGTTCATAAGGCTGAATGAAACAATGAGCATCCACACAAGGATGAGAACGGTATTGGGTGAATCTAGCCAATTATTGAGTGAGTGGTCTTCATCCAGTTTGTAAGGCTGGATGAACAGTGAGGAATTGAGTGAGTGATTTCCATCCAGGTTGTAAGGCTGGATGAAGTAGTGAGATATTGAGTGAGTGATTTCCATCCAGGTTGTAATGCTGGATGAAATAGTGAGATATTGAGTGAGTGATTTCCATCCAGGTTGTAATGCTGGATGAAGTAGTGAGATATTGAGTGAGTGAGCAAGTGGTATTTTCTTCACGAACACACTCATGTGACAGCAGACAGCAGTGGAAACACATGGGCGGCAAGATGGCCGCTGCATTTAATTACCAGACTAAGGACCCGTGGGCTGTCCAGAGAGATGCCCTACTAGAAATAGTAATACCCCTGGGCTGTCCAAAGAAGTGCCTTGGAAATAATAATAATAGACAGCATAACAAATAATGGGGAATTTACAACATAAATGTTATGATGAATTGAAAATGGGGGACCCTGATGTAAACAAGACGAAAGTCTTTCTCTGGTCTGCATCACACATCAACAATTGTGTGTATTGAGCCGTACTGTATTGTACCCATTCTGCAATCTGTTAACACTTTGAGTGCCAGCAGGGGGCGCCAGAAATAGCGCTTGAGTGCCAGCGCTGTAGTCAATGGGAGGGCGATCACATTTGCGAACGCATAAACTATATCTTAAATTATGGCTATGTGTCTAATACGCCCGTCGCTTATCAATGACTTGTTTCCAGTCAACATTGTCGAAACGGATTGTTTTTTTTAATCGGTTCATTTCCGTTTTATACCATTTTGAAAAATGCTAGTTTTTTTAAACTTCCAGAAAAAAAATAAAGATTCTGCAGGAATCGCGCTTTACTGGAATACACAAAACACGTTGTCATTTTTCGGCCTATTTATGAATCGTTTTCAAATAAACGCTAGATTAGCGGCTAGGTGGTGCAGTGGGCAAGGCGCTCACCACCAATGCAGGAGACGCTGGGTTCGAGCCCAGCTCTCCGCATTGCTATCAGCTTGGCTGGTCGTTCATACTAATACAATTGGCAGTATTAAGGGGTGGGAAGCTGATGGGTGGGGATCGGACGTTGTGGATAGCGACTCCTACAGGTCGGTTGGTGCGCCTGCACAGCAGAATCAGGAAGCGACAGGGGCGGCGTGCCCTCCAAAACGCAGACCCCCGAAGATGCGACTGCTGCTTCCTCGAGTACCGGAGGGGACACGTGATGTAAGGCTTAGTCCACATTGCAGCCGGCTTGTGGGAGGCATGGCCTAACAGCGTTCGAGACAGGGTAGGATAGAATTGGACGAAACGAAATTGGGATGGGAGAAAAATAGAAAAATGGGAGAAAAAGTAGAAAAAAAAAGAAAAAAAAACGCTAGATTATCGATAGTATAATGTGTACGTATGCACGCTAGAGAAGCGGGCTGAAAAATCGATTATCTTATTTCCTGATCAGCCACACACATATGGGACACGCTGAGATATAGGTGAAAAGAGCTCTGATTATCCCAAGACTGGTAAAATAGATTCCTTACCTCAGATCAGATGTTCTCCAAAAAGATTATTCCAATTCCTGATCGCCATTCCAAATATCGATCGCGTTTATTGATCCAACGCTGGGTACTGGTAACACATATTCCACGCTGTTCTGAGGGTGGGCAATGACTGGGATCGTCTCCGGTTACATGCCTGACAAGTAAAATGTGGATTCCGGACTCTTTTTTTCCCATCCATTTCATTCAGTCCAATCCAATGGGTGCAATACCATCCGGAGAGACGATAGGGGGCGGTATTTCCCCTGTTCGAGCTCAGACAGATCCCCACTGGTAACGTGAGGCTAGATTGATGAAAAGATTTATGGAAATCGATAATAAAAAAAATAACAATTAAATAACGAGATTTCTCGTTCTTGGCACTCAACGCATGGCATGAACTAACGAGATTTCTCGTGGCTGGCACTCGAAGTGTTAATAAAATGTTCAATCAATCAAAGAAGAGTACTGTACTTGATTGTGTTCCGGTGGAGAGCTGAGGCCTAATCCCTTCTGTAAGGCCTGTTGCACCAATACTTTCCTCTTTGCTAGGAACTCTTTCTCTTGGTGTGGGACGTCAAAATCCAGACGCACCTCAAGACCTTCCCCCGGGCTATGGATTTGCAAAGGTATTATTCAGAGAATTTACCATATTCACACAGTGCCCATTTTGCTCATTTGTCGTGCTCAGGTTGGGATTCCGTTCCCACCCGGTGGAAAGGAATCCCAACCTGAGCATGACATGAGAGCAAAATGGCCACCCTGTGAATGTGGTCAATGGATTAAACACACACAAACCTATACAGTATACATAAATGTGCGTGCACACACACATGAGACACACAATGCTATGCCATACATACAACCATACAACCATACATACGTACATACAACCGCGTCCAGTGCTTGTGATCACATCTTGGCCATGGTCAAATCCAGGGCCGGATTAACGACCGGGCCGTCCGGGCCGCGGCCCGTGGGCCTCTAGTGACGAGGGGCCTCCAAAAAAAAAAAAAAAGATTTTTAATTTTTTTTGGAGGCCCTCCCCTCGTCACTAGAGGCCTTTTGGAGGCCCCTCGTCACAAGAGGCCCCAAATTATTATTATTATTTTTTTAACTTTTATTTTTTATTTTTGGAGGCCCCTCGTCACTCGAGGCCTTTTGGAGGCCCCTCGTCACAAGAGGCCCCAAATTATTATTAAATTTTATTTTACTTTTATTTACTTTTTTTTGGAGGCCCCTCATCACTAGAGGCCCCAAATATTTTTTATTTCTTTTTTAACTTTTATTTTTAACTTTTATTTTTAATTTTTTTGGCGGCCTCTCGTCACTAGAGGCCCCACATTTTATTTAGATTTTTTTTCTTATTTTGGAGATCGATGTCATACTGTGACACTGAAATGAAAACATATTTCATCAACAAAAATATTTCATCAACTAAAATATACAGTACGTCACACCCTGCCGTCTGCAAGTGGCTAATCTTGAGTATTTTTTCTCCTCTTCATAAGAGTTTGAGGTTTTCCGTTTGAGGTAAAAACAGCAATAAAAAGTCAAAACTTGCATCTCCACATCCCAGCCCCGACGCCTGAATACTTTTACCAACGGATTTCCAGTTCCGCGTTCGCATTCTGCGCTCTGATTGGCCACTGACATTTCTGGTAGTGCCAATCGTGTGACGCCTCTTTCTTTCACCGGTTAAGCTTAGGCACTCTTTCGAAGTTGGTTAAGGTTAGAGTTTGTCTTAGAGCAGGGCGATAGAACACCAGCCCTGATTCCATACTCTAACCTTAACCAACTTCGAAAGAGTCGCCTAAGAAACGTCAGTGTCCAATCAGATCGCAGAACGCGGAACTGGAAATCCATTGGTAAAAGAATAGACACAGCCCCGACACGAATAAGGCAGATTGGGATCATTATTCATGACAGACAGCAGAGACCCGCCGGTGCTGATAGCGGATATCATCGAGCTCCCCCTAGTGACTAGGGGGCGTTATTTCTAAACCTAGCCGCATTTCTGGCAGACGCTCTCTGATTGGCACTGACTGACGCTCTCTGATTGGCCACTGACATGTTTGCCCAATCACGTGACGAGCTGTGTCTTTGCCCATTTCCGCGTCGAACAGCCTGCAAACTACCTGGCGTTCTATCGCCATGCTCTAAGACAAACTCTAACCTTAACCAACTTCGAAAGAGTGCCTAAGCTTAACCGTCGAAAGAACTTGCCGTCACGCTCTAAGACAAACTCTAACCTTAACCAACTTCGAAAGAGTGCCTAAGCTTAACCAGTGTAGAAACAGGCGTTGGCCAATCAGAGAGCGTCTTGCCAGAAATGCGGCTAGGTTTAGAAATAACGCGATTAGGGGCCTCCACTACACACTAGTAAAAAAAATAAAAGAGATACGAAAAAAAAATATATATAATCAGATCCTCATCCAGCGTTTACTTTCACAGCATGCAGGGGTAGGCAATTAGGTTTGGCCGAGGGCCAAATTTTTTCCAAGCCATTGTATGGGGGGCCGGAAACAAAAACAATGGCTAATTTAATATATTGATAGTGAAAAAATGTTAACTCTGTGACAGACCACCTTATAACTAAGACATACATTTGTGGCAGAGGCAGAGAATGGACAAAATAAACAAGCTGCATAGGTGGCATAATAAACTGTAAACGACATACACATTTGCACTGAACATTATACCTTTGTCTGTTTGCCATTTTATTATAAAACCAGAGACAAGCGCCTCTCTCTTATCGGCCTATCTTACATTACGCGCAACCAATGCGTCTATCTGACATCCCTTTCTGTGGAGCGCACTGGACTATTGAGAAACAATAGGAATTTTCCAATTGTTCTCCCAGTCCACGTGACCATTTCTAGCATTTCCATTGGCTATAGTGACAGACATAGATATGTGATTGTGGTATAATATAATGTCCTCATGTAAAGACATTCCCCTCCCCTCTCCCCAATCCTGTATCCCCCCCCCCACTTGACCTATCAAATGGGACCAACAGGTCTTTTCACCTGGGTCATTTCAGCTGATAACCTGGGGTGAAGCCCTCAGCCATTCTCTCTTCTGTACTATACTGTTTGGTTAATAAACCTTGTTATTATCCAAACCTCGGTTGACTGAGAACATTGTTCTTCAGGATATCCACAAATATCCCACATGATAAATGGATAGATACAGCGGATTAGATGCAGTCCAGGGAAAACAACCAATCTAGATATTTCAAGATTCTATGCTTTACATCCGCGCATTCTCTGAGAGATGCACAACATTTTTAGATGACAATCGATTCCGATACAATAAAGCAAGTCTTTATCACAAACAAATCCAAAGATATTCAATGTTTTACAAAACATGTCTAGTGTTGCGCCCGGCTTTAGAGGGTTAAAAGCCTAATTGTATGTTTTATTTTGTTAATAAATGTCTCGTTGTAATTCCTTATATACCTAATGTAGCGCATCTTCTTGAAGCAGATTCAGCTTTTTTTGCTCTGATTTGACTTCAGTTTAATTGCATTGTTACTGTTCACATGTGTGGTGCCGTCACAGTCATATATATATATATATATTAGTAAAGATAAAGTTTGAATGACTTACTGAACTGGTGTTTTAATTTCACACCACACTGCTTGTTTGTTATTTCAGCGCCAGGCGCTGTCCACTGACTTTTTTCATGTTGAGCAAGCGCTACATTGCACCTCACTGCCTACCTGTTATTCACTCTCAACATGGATAAAACAAAGTATAATAAGCATTCTTTAGGTGGTGGTAGTTTCTCTATTTGGACATTATAGCTAACATATAGCCTAGCCTAGTTGGTCTGATATATAATTATTATTATTATTATTTTTTTTATATTCTGAGGGGACATATATTATTGCTGGCGGGCCAATTTCGGCCCGCGGGCAGCCTATTGCCGACCCCTAATCTATAGTGACTACTAGTATCATCTCATCTCTTCTCTATCTATTTTTATAAAAAAAATTGTATTGCAAATAAAAATATTATTGATTGTTTGATAATGAGGGGTGAGAGACGTTGAGTCTACGTGACACTGACGTCCAGGTCCAGGGGTCACTGTCAGGTCAGGTCAGGTGACCACTGATCACGAGAATTGCACTTGCAAGTTGATCAAGTAGGCTAAGACTCGAGTAGTACTGTATGATCATATGACACTAAAAAAACATGGATACAAAAGTTAAACGGTGGGGAAGCGGAGCTGCTAAGTTAAAATCTAAACAGGAAAGGGACAGAAAGAGCGTGTTACTTCGGCAAAGCATACCAACTATCTCTACAATTGTGTGTATTGAGCCGTACTGTATTATTTGTACCCATTCTGCAATCTGTTAAATACATTTTTCATTAATTCATTCATTCACAGACAGTAACACAGGACAAAAACACATTTCAACCCCCTACCTTCCCTAATTATAATTTAAATTGACATTCACGTAAAAGTAAGCTTACTATTCTAATATTATAATCTTGTCTCCAAAGTGTGTGCATGTTTTTTTTCTTCCTGAGGATGGCGCCATCCCCCCATCTAAACATGATGTGTTTCTTTTCTCTTCTTGATTGATTGATTGAAAACTTTATTAACAGATTGCAGAATGGGTACAGTACAGTACAGTACAGCTCAATAATTGTTAAGGGGATGCAGACCAGAGAAAGACTTTCGTCTTGTTTACATCAGGGACACTGTACAACTGTACAAGCAAAACTGTACATTGGAATATTGACAAAACCATACTTGGTCATTTACTGTACATTGGAGGGGGTTGTGTTAGGACATTTACAGGGGCCAGTTTAGAATTGCAGTCTCCCGTAGGTGGTCTTTGAGAGTGTTTTTGAAAGTGGGTAGTGATTCACATTCCTTTACAGCTTTGGGTAGGGCGTTCCACATTGATGTGGCATAATTCCAAAACGTGTTTAGTCCCTTGTTTGAGCCGAATCTGGGTTTAACGTGATTTGTGGAGCTCCCTCTGGTGTTGTGATCGTGGTATTCACTGACCTTTGGGAAGTATTTTGACATGTACATGGGTACCTTGGTCATGTAGTGTATCTTGTAGACCAGGCCCATTGCAAGTTGCTGTACTCTGTCGTCTACTCTAAGCCATCCTAGGTTGTCAAAGTGGGCACGGGTGATCAAAGTCCTTTTAGCTTGGCCCTCAGAGCCCACCACTTCTAAATATTCTATATATTTTTTAAAGTGACATATAAAAACACCACTGTGCGTGTATGTGTGTGTGGGAGGGCCTCCACAAGAATCTGGCCCAGGGGCCTCTGAAGTCTTAATCTGGCCTTGGTCAAATCACACCAGAAGGTATTTTTTTCTTCGTTTTTTTTTCACATTATCACAGTTTGAATGTTTAAAAACATATTTACTTTAAAAGCTAACAGTTATAGTATCTCTAACAGTAACATTTATTTGTTTAAAAAAGGCTGTTTGTGTGTGACTTTGGTTATTGCATGGGGGTTGAGTTAAATTTGCATGCAAATCAAGACGAGTGCTTTCGTTGGCCTCTTGAGTTTCGAGCGACACCTATAAATAATACACATTACTGTTGGCGGCTGGGTGGCGCAGCGGAGATTGCGCTCGTCACCAATGCAAGAGACTCCGGTATCGAATCCGGGTGTCAGCATTGCCTCCGGCTTGGGCCAGCCGTCATATTGGCTCAATTGGCAGAGCCAGCGGATGGAAGTCGATGGGTGGGGATTTGGACGTTGTGGACAGCGACTCCTACAGGTCGGTTGGGGGACGCCTGCACAGCAGAGACAGGAAATGGCGGGGGTAGTGTGAGCCTCCCATGCGTTACACCCCGCCAATGAGAGTCCGCGCTGGCAGGTGAAAAGATGTGACAGGCTGCCTCCTTGTGTACCGGAGGGGCTTCTATCCTACCTACAACCTACCAGTGGGGGGCCTAGTCGAGCAACGTTCAAGACAGGGGAGGGGAGAATTGGAAACACGAAATTGGGATGGGAGAAAAATAGAAAATAAGGAGAAAAAGTGGATCAAAAAAATTATAATAATACACATTACTGTTGATATTATTGTCGAGACGCTCGCCGCAGCTGTGAACAAACTTTCGGCTTGAGGAACAGCAATTGATCCATCGGATTTAATGAATGAGTACATATTGGACTTTGTTAATCGTGTCGATGACTCTGCCTCGGAGGGTAGTTGATTTTCTACCGAAGACTTGATTTTCGTGGTCTGTGGTACGACGTTCTGCTTTATTTATGGGTAAATTGTTGACTAGTTGTTTATTTACTGTTGGACAGTGAACAGTAGCGTTCAAATAACGTTACGTCACCGCATTCAACGGCATCATAACCTCAAAAAATTCCGACGAGCCGCCGTTGGACGTCCTGTTGCAGCACATCATTTGAAAGTGTTGACCTATTACGTGCTTCCAATCTCGGGTTATAAAACCAAACAGCCAATGAGCGTCAATTTCGAAAGAGTGACCACCTCCAGTTTCGTGCGTGCTATATATTTATCAGAATCAGAATCAGAAAGGTCTTTATTGCCAAGTAGTTTTCACATACAAGGAATTTGATTTGGTAGTTTTCGGTGCAACATTAGCGGACAGATAATAAAATTAAATGGAATATAAACTAAATTAAAATAGAAGCAATATAATATAATATAATAATGAAATCGGCCAGGGAGGGCTGTACAACTGTAAAATAAAAAGGTGGATTTAAATAAAATTAGATTATAAACTAAAGTAAAATAGAAGCACAATAGAATAGAATATTATAAAATGTTTATTTATCAAATACAATTTTTAAATAGGCCAGGTCTGTACAACTGTGCACAATGTATATACTTATTCATCCTATGGATATACTGACTGCAAGCAACTTTGTTTGCTGTGATAACTGCATTTTTGTGATACTGTGATTTATTGTGTAGCACCTTGAAGTTCTTTATCTCATTGTATGAAGTATAATGACAATAAAGACTCTATTCTATTTTATTCTTCTACTTTATAGAAATATATAGAATATCTCTATTGGCTCCAAGGTTCTAAGTAACTAATTGGTAGCTTTGGTAGCTTGTATAACAACAACAACAGCTATTTAAGTCATTGCACTCAGCAGCATTTACTGACAGATTATGTTAATGCTAATCATGTGAAGGAGTGGCTGGGCGAGTTGTAGGGGGCTATTGTTCATGCCCAGTACAGACCTGCAGAGGTGTTAAATTCTAGACCATCTTCGAGAGCTGTTATCGCAGCTTGACACACTAAGAAATAAATAGGTTTTACAAGATTCTAATTAGCACATCTTCTACAAAAATTTTCAGATTTAGGGGCGGTCATGTGGCATAGCGGAGATTGCGCTCGTCACCAATGCAAGAGGCTGGGGTCCCGACTCCCGGAGTCAGCATTGCCTTGGCTTGGGCTGATCGTCATACTAACTCATTTGGCTGAGTTAGGGCGAGGGAAGTCATGGGTGGGAATCTGGCGTTGTGGACAGCGACGCCTACAGGTCAGGTCTGGGCGCTTGCTCAGCGGAGGCAGGACTTGATGAAGGCAGCGTGACCTCCCACGCGTTACGCTTCACCAATGAGAGTCCTCGCTGCCAGGTGAAAAAAGAGTCACTGGCTGTCGCCACGCGTGTCGGAGGAAGCGTGCGGATGACTTCAGGGTTCCCTTGTACCGACCAGTAGGAGAACATGCGCACAACAACCAGGCAGGGGAGGGCGGCTAGGTGGTGCAGTGGGCAAGGCGCTCACCACCAATGCAGGAGACGCTGGGTTCAAGCCCAGCTCTCCACATTGCTTTCAGCTTGGCTGGTCGTTCATACTAATACATTTGGCAGTATTAGGGGGTGGGAAGCTGATGGGTGGGGATCGGACGTTGTGGACAGCGACTCCTACAGGTCGGTTGGTGCGCCTGCGCAGTAGAATCAGGAAGCGACGGGGGCAGCGTGCCCTCCAAACGCAGACCCCCGACGCTGAAAGATCGCGCTGTGCAGGTGAAAAGATGCGACGGCTGCTACCTCGAGTACCGGAGGGGACACGTGCAATGTATGGCTTCGTCCACATTACAGCCGGCTTGTGGGAGGCATGGCCTAACAGCGTTCGAGACAGGGGAGGGTAGAATTGGACGATACGAAATTGGGATGGGAGAAAAATAGAAAATGAGAGAAAAAGTAGATAAAAAAAAAAAACAAGGCAGAGGAGGGGGGAATTGGCACAACAACTAAAATTGAGACGGGGAGAAAAACAGAGAAAAATCGGAGAAAGAGAGGTGTGACGTACATGGGTACGTGGGTTGGTCATTACCATTATTACTGTATTTATGACACCATCTGAACATCAGGTTAGTATATTTAATGTGTTGTGTTTTGTATGTGATGTGTGTGTGTGTGAACATGAGAGCTAATGCTGTCTCTTTTCTCTTCCTGTCAGGTGCTGCCCGTCCCTACACTGAAGAGTGCTGATTGCCTAATGAATGACAGCTGATGGCAATCACCTCGAGAGGGACGGGTGGACAAATACCTGACAGCACACACACGTCTGGGCGCCTCACTGTGTCATTTGCCAGTGACCAAGTGGAGTGAGGTTGCCTCTGTTTGCCACTATTGAGTGGATTATTGTATTGGCCTTTTTATGCCAATTGCCACTGTGTGTGGACTATTAATTATGTGCTGCCTGCGTGGACCAAACCCTGTGTGGGGTATGTATATTGTTGGCCATTTTAGATTCATCCTACACTGTGAGCTATATGGTTAGAGTGGTGATTCATCCTACACTCTAAACATTGGGGTTAAAGTGGTGTTCATCCTACACTGTGAGCTACATGGTTAGAGTGGTGTTTCTTTGTATAACCAGGTAAGCTTGATTGTGTCTTATGGCACTTATGGTTATTTGTAAATCGCCCTAATTATCTTTGTATTTTATTTTTTTATTATTTTTTAAACAAACATATAAACAAACATGACAACACACGATAAGATATACAAGCATTAATTGTCAGGGCACATCCAATGAGATCACCTTTTAGTTAGTTGTTTTATATAAGATATACCCATAATACCTGTTATCTAAAAAAAAAACCTACACACATATGCTCAGCTCGAACCCCCCCCTCCCGGACCCCACCTTGAGAAGTACCTCCACTATCCCTCGCACCTAACCAGACACTACCATTATAAGCTAGCTTTTATTCTCTCCACCACTTCTAACCACATTGACATTTTGGATTCATTGAGACCCAGAATTCTTGCTGTAGATATTTCATGGTAAATTACATCGAGATATGTATGAAACCAAACTTTACGGCAAATTTTTTCCGGTTGAAACCAGCGTGATGCGATCAGCTTTTTGGCTACTGTGATACCCGATAAAACCAATCTCTTTAGCTGTGGATTCACTGCAAACTCAAAAACATCATTCAACAGCAATACCGAGGGGTGTACAGGTATATTCCAAGATACGAGTTTTGATATTTGTTGGGTCACATCTTTCCAGAATGCCTTAACTGGTGAGCAGTCCCAATACATGTGCATAAATGTCCCTTCGTCCCCATTTGTACATTGGGTGCATTTGGAATCTTGTTTGAGCCCCATTCGGCACAGTCTTATAGGAGTCAAGTATGTCCTGTGAATATAGTTAAGATTGATTTGTTGATGATCCGGGTTCCTTGATGTAAGTCGGACATTTGCCCAGGCTCCTTGCCAATCAAAGTCATTTTCCAGGTCTGGTATATCCCTCCTCCAGACAGAGTCAAGTTGGAGGGTTTCATACGAGGACGTTAGTAATTGATGATACAATTCTGAAACAAAACCTCTCGATGTCTCTCTTGAGTAGAAGAATTTGTGGTATCTGTGGTGTTCAATTGGTCTGTCTAATGGAACACCGTGAGACTTCAAACATAGCTCTAACTGTTTGTGAAAAAGCCATGTGGACTTGGTGAGATTAAATTTTTTGCGTATTTCTTTATCACTACAAAAACACTGTTTGTTAAAAACATCCCCTAATGAGTGTATGCCTTGCTCTTCCCATATAGGGAATCTTATAGGTCGTTTTCCAATTAAGAGAGCATTGTTATTGAATAAGGGAGTATGATTGTGCCATTCTTGTGGGTTAGGATTTTTTTTTTGTGATTCACGCCAAATCCGGATCGCATGAGTAATTATGGGGCCAAATTTTCGTTCACAGTGCTTGATTGGTAGTTTAGTGTATGCTATGTCCTTCAGTCTATGTGGGGCTACTATGTTTTCTTCTATTTTTCTCCAAGATGCTAATGCTTGGGAGTCAAACCATGTTGTCAATGGACTTAATGAGTACGCCTTAAAATATAGGAAAAAATCTGGAAATGCCATGCCACCATCTGCTTTATTTCTCTGTGCGGTGGATCTTTTTATACGTGGTGGTTTGTTATTCCAAATAAATTTGTATGTGGAGGAGTGTAATCTTTTCCAGTAACCCTCTGGAGGGGGTAACGGTAGCATTGAACAGAAGAAGTTGATTTTAGGTAGTACATCCATCTTAACTATTGATATCCGTGCTTGTACTGTGTTTTTAAGTTTTGCCCATCTATCAAGGTCGTCTTTGATTTTGTTTTGGATTTTTGTGTAGTTGTGCTTCACCGTTTGTCTTATGGTAGGGAATATTTCCACTCCCAAGCATCTGAAATGTTTTACCATCGGTATCTGTCCTGGGAGGGTTGTATCTTTTTTTGCAGGGGTGTTAAGTGGAAGGAAAGCCGACTTCGGCCAATTTATCTTAAATCCCGATAAATCACCAAAGTCCTCAATCAACTTGAGCAGATGAGGCAATGTGGTGTTGGGGTTTTTCATGAACAATATTACATCGTCCGCATATAAACACATTTTTTGTTGTGTGCCCTTGATTACGATATGTTCTATGGATTGGGATTGTCTTATATATTGTGCTAAAGGCTCTAATGATAGATTGAACAGTCCGGGACTAAGAGGACAACCCTGTCTGGCAGAGCGTGATACCGGATATATTTCAGAGATGATTGTGCCTGTTGTAATCATGGCCGATGGGTCTTTGTATAATACTTTAATCATATCGATGAATCCTTTTCCTAACCCCATCCTTTCTAGCACTGCCCACAGATACGACCATTCCAGCCTGTCAAAGGCCTTCATAGCATCCAGGGACAGCATCGCCTTAGGTATGGTGTCCTCCTTGTCGGCATCAAGTACGTGCAGTATACGTCTTATGTTCTCAGTGATCAGGCGGCCTCCTATGAAGCCAGTTTGGTCCGGGTGAACTAAAGACGTCATATGCTTTTGTAATCTGATGGCTAATACCTTAGAGTACAGTTTGATATCTGTTCCGAGGAGGCTTAAAGGTCTATAACTACCGCACTCGTTGGGGTCTTTGTCTTTTTTAAGGAAGACTGTTATGAGTGCAATATTGTCAATTTTATGGAAGTTCCCCTCCTTGACTGAGTATAAGATCATATTTAGTAATAAGGGGCCAATTATGTCCCAACAAGAAAGGTACATTTCTGATGGGAAACCGTCTCTTCCTGGAGCCTTACCACTTTTCATTGCGGTTATGGCCTTCTTGAGTTCCTCTAGTGTGATCGGTATTTCTAACTGTTTAGCGTCATCCTCTGAAAGTTTAGGGAGAATAATTTGATTAAGAAATGTGTCCATTTTGTTTTGATCGAAGGTCATTTCTGATTTATATAAGTCGGAGTAGAATACTTTGAATGTATCGTTTATTTTTACAGGATCTGTTACAAGTACTTGTTGTGCTCTAATGGTAGTTATATCTGCAAATGTTGCATTAATTCTTAATCGCATGGCTAATAGGTGGCTGGGTTTGGAACCATGGGAGTACTGCTGTTGTCTTGTGCTGCGTATTTGTATTTCCGATTGTTGTCTGTATATGGCATTGATCTCTATTTTTAGTACGTTAACTTGATTTTCTAGTCGAGTTGAGTTGTTGTATTTCAGAGAATTAAATAACGTTGAGTAAAGCGTTTCCAGCTCATCCAGTTTTGTGCTTTGATTCTTGCGCATTTTGGAGGAAAAGCTATCCGTGAAGTCTTTGATCATTCCCTTTACCGACATCCATATTATTCTGGGGTCTTGCACCGAGTTTGCATTCTCCCGTTGGAATACTATAAGAGCTTCTTTGAGTTGTGTAATGAATTCCTTGTTGTTAAGCAGCAACGAGTTAAATCGCCATCTTGGGGCTCGGGAGGATAGTATACCAAATGTACCTTTAAGGAGTAAATAACAGTGATCTGATAGTGCGTTGGGTATCATTTCCACTTCATAATTATCAAATAGTCTCTGTGATGCAAAGACATAATCTATTCTGGATAGTGTCTTATGTCTCGCAGATCGACAAGAGTACTTTCGGGTCGTGGGATTAAGTAACCGCCATAAGTCCTTTACACCTGTAATCTTTGACCAATCCTTTAATGCCTTCGATGAATTCTTTTGTTCGCTGGAAAAGGCGAGGTAAGATTTGTCCATCCTTGGGTTCCAGATGGCATTAAAATCCGCTCCTATTATAAATGAGTAATCGGGAATGTCTAACATTGCATTGGTTAGTGTAGTGAAGAAATCTTCTTCGTACAAATTTGGGGCGTATACCGCTATATATATATAACGCTATTTTCCTGTTCTTATGTTCAATCTTAGCTATAGTTATCCAACCTTCTACATCAGACCATACTCCCTTTAGTACAATATTCAACTTACGTTTAATGACTATTGCTACACCCCGAGTTCTCGTACCAATAGAGGAGTGACTGATATTATGGTATATGTTGTCCGCTAATTTACCTATGTCTTTCCCTAGAATGTGTGTTTCGCTTAGCAGAGCAATGTCCACATGTTCTTTTTTCATCAGTGTGAGCACGCTTTTGCGTTTGAGTTGGTTATTTATTCCCCCGGTGTTCCATATCATTATATTCAAACTAGCCATAGTCTATACATGTTGCATTGTACTTTTTGGTAATGCTTCTAGAGTGCGAGGCAATAATAGATATACATCCCACTAGTGAGGTCCCGTTGAGAGCCGAGCTTAAAAACATACATATATACAAATAAAAATCCCCTACCCTTCCCTCCCACCGAGAGTCGTACAGGATTGTGTTCCATGAACACAACCTTTGCGTATGACTCCCTCCCTTGCACCACCGGATATCCCAGAATGATCCAATTATCCTTAACATTCCTATGTATACCATAGGATCTAACACTCTAAATTCTACCATAAGTAGAATGTCGACTGTGGCTTGGCCACTTACCCGTAAAAAATAAATAAATAAAAATTTAAATGAGATAAACTAAAAATAAAGACCAAAAATAAGCTTCAATTGTCATGCCCTAATGCCCACTTACATTTTATATGAACTTGTGTAATTTATAGTAACCCATGAATAATATGAAGGTATTGAACTAATTATCTTATTGCTGGGTGGTTCCCAGATTGCCAACCACGTGGCATGTGGTTGTGTGTTTAGTGTTTGACTTGTTTATTATTATACTTTACTTTGTCTGTTCTCCAATTACCCTTTTCCGTTTTTTTTTTTTTTTTTTTAACTTTGGCCATTTCCCTGGCTCTTTTATACGTTTATCGCATTTATACTTGGTCAAGTTCGACCGACAGAAGCAGGCTGAAAGGGTTCAGATGGGGGGAAGACACTCTGGGAAAGGCACGGCTGCAGTCCGGGATTCGAACTCGCTCAGCCCCAGATCCGTGACGAGCACGGTTGTCCACGGCGCTGAAATAGCACTCGCGGTACGTGGTGAGCTACTGGAGCTCCCCATTTTCCCTGTTTGTTTATATGTTTGTGGGATTACTTCCCCTCCTTAGAATAATAAATCAGTGGAGGTTTGAATTCCTACCCTATACAATAAATATAATTTACTATTTTGGAAAAGCGCCTTGTGTACGTTTCTTACCTGCCCGGGACTGTTTTGAAAGCATTTACTGAGAGAGGCTGTTTTTGCTCATGTGCAGCCGGCTCCAGTTATTATTCTGTGTGGTCCTTAGACCTTTGTACATGACAAGAGGATACATTTTTTATTATACTTTTTTTTAAACATTTTCAGATTTCAACGTATGACACATCATTTGAAAGCTTACATTGTGTACTTTTACAATCTGGAAACATCTGGAAAATTACGATGGAGACATGTGGTCACAACCGCTGGTCGCGGTCACATATAAAGACCTATATCTATAGACCCTTTTACTGTTCGTAAACTATGTCTGACAACCACTGTTCAGTTGCCTTCACCCAGAATGTCCCTGGAGTCTCTCCCACATAGGGGTGGGAATCACCAGTTTCATCACGATACGATACGATATCGATTCTTTGGACAACGATACGATATTATCCGATATCAAACAGTCTGCCACGATATGATACGATTCAGGTGCCTGCGATCGATATGAGACGATATTATATGCCCATTTAACACAATCAGTAACATTTAAATAAAAAAAAAAGGCAATGGAAATATCATTTGACATTTTTATTTTTGAACTCTTCCAGACATTTAAATGAAAAACAATCTATTGTTTTTAATACAAATAGACCTCCTGTTCACTGTTTTTGGTTCGTGTTTTTTTTTATATTAACACTTTGACTGCCACTCACAGCTTTTCTCGGATTTACAATAGTCACGTTGAAAGCCACTCACGAGATATCTCGGATTTTAAATTTTCTTTTTCTCTTTGGGATCTGAAATCATATTGCATCACGCGAGCCTACCCTAGCCTACCCAAAGGCCGCCGGCGATCAGATGTGAAAAAAGCGCCCCCTATCGTCTCCCAGATGACATCAGGGATTTTGGAATGGACTCAATGAAAATGGATGGGGAAAAAAAATTATTCCAGTCCACATTTTCCAGTCCACTGATGCAGCCGGGGTTACCAGAGTTCATTCTGGAGACTCTGAGTCGCGGCAAGCATGAGATCTACTGTATACACGTTAGATCTATACACTTATCGATTTTTTCGAATGGTGATCAGGAATTGGAATATACCAGTTGGATACCATCTGATGTCAGGTAAGGAATCTATGTTATCAGTGTTAGGATAATCAGACTCGTTTTGATGAAGATATAAGCTTTTTTCTGATATGTGCTCCAGCGGTTTCACTGTAAAATCCATGAGGAAATGAAAACGGCTATTATCAGCGCGTGCCTCGAATGTGCGTGCGTGTACGTATAATATTGATCATCTAGCATTTATTTGAAAACGATTCATAAATAGGCCGACAAATATCAACGTTCTGGAATATTCCAGTAAAAGACGATTATCACAGAATGGCCCAGAATGGGCTGTTTTTTTACCTCAAAACGGGTGCTTTTCAAAATGCTCTCAAACGGAAATGAAGCGATAAAAAACCAATCTGCCTTGACAGCACTGACTGGAAAATGATTCTTTGATAAGCGACGGGCAGATTAGACACATAGCCATAATTTAAAACATAGATTAGGCGATATTAACGTTAACATTAGCGCCGATGGTGGCATTCATGCACTAAGTCGTGCGCCCCCTGGTGGCACTGAAATTGTTAATATCCTATTCACTGTCACAGAGCTGTATTTTGGCTGAAAAAGGCATATTGGGAGTCCGAAGGTGCAGTACCAGCCATATCCTGTTAGTGGGGCTATCCCGAGAATGCACCCTCCTTCTCAGTCCCCACTTTTCTCTGCCTATGGCTCTGGGTTAGCTTGTTATCTTACGCTAACGTAACGTTATCTTCGATCTTTAACGCGACGTGGGCATAATGGAGTGGCGAGGATTGCAAAGCAGGTTAGATGCATTGGACCCGTTGCGGAATAAAACAGCAGGGACATGTTTTGGGTCACAGAATAGGCACACTAGTTTTGCTCTAGTGACGCTCTAGACGCTACTGCTGTGTGCTGTTGATCCGAGCCGAGCAGATACGACACATGGGATTTTTAAAATAAGAGTATCGCAATATGAATAGATCTTTTTACGTTGCATCGATCCTATTTGATTATTGATAATAGATCGATATATCGATCTGGATCGATGTATCGTCCCACCCCTAAGACAGCAGAGTGCAATAATAGTCTAACCAGGTGTGCAAGGGCATTAAACACCAAAGACCCTGACCCAGCTCTAACGCTCATTGCAGCAGAGAATGAGAGCCAAGTGGATGTCGGGCTATTTCATTTTTTTGTGTGGATTTCAACTAAACAAAAACAAGCACACAATTTGGTTTTGGAAGCTAGGAGTTATGAAACTGACAAAAAGAAGGGTCTACAGGATGACCCACTGAATGATACCGTATGAAGGACATATTATGATGTGAGACAACACTTTACCTATCATGTGTTTGTAGCTCTAGATCCACTGTGTCCTGTCATGGGGAAAGAAAACAGCATTCATCTATTACCAAGTGCCACAAGCGTCTTCTACAATGTAGAATCGACATCCAATAATAATAGTCAAGTCAAGTTAAGAGTTTTATTTGTCACGGCATACGAGTATACAATGAAATGCGGGTGGTCTTGCCCGCAACGATGTGCAAATACAGTGGGTACAACATATAATAGAATCCAATACAAAAACATTGTGCAATAACAGGTAACATGGTGTGACATCAAAATCGGTATCTGTACATAGTTATTTACAGAGCATATAGGACATGCTAGGTAGCTTTGGTAGTGCAATACACTGTTACTGTTGCTACTACTGATTTAAAGTGGCCTTTCCTTTTGGCAATAAGTGTGAGTGTGTGCGCATGAGTGTGTGCCCGCTCATGTTAAAGTGTTAAGTGGCTGCTAGTGTGTGAGCGTGCACAGCGTGCGTGTCGTGTGTGTGCTCATGTGTGCTTATGTGTGGATAGTTCAGTGTTCTGTGGTACTCAATGTTCATTGTTCAGGACTCTGATGGCCTGGGGGAAGAAGCTAAGCCTAAGCCTCTCTGTCCTAGTAGCTGGGGTTCGCAGGCGTCTGCCTGACCTCAGCAGCTGAAACAGGCTGTTATTGGGGTGGTGGGGGTCTTTTATTATTCTGCAGGCTCTGGATTTGCACCTCTTGTTGTATAGAACCTGCAGGGGAGGTAGTGCAATACCCGTTGTACGCTCGGCTGAGCGCACCACTCTCTGTAGGGCCTTCTTGTCCTGTGCCGTGCTGTTTCCATACCAGGCAGTGATGTTTTCCGGTCAGGATGCTCTCTACAGCTCCTGAGTAGAAGGACTGGAGTATCTTCCCCGATACTCTGAACTTCCTTAACTGTCTCAGGTGGTAGAGGCGCTGTTTCGCCTTCTTTACTACTGTGTCTATGTGTGTTGACCATGTCAGATCCTCTGAGATGTGGACCCCCAGGTACTTAAAGCTGCTCACCCTGTCCACGGTAGCCCCGTTAATCATCAGTGGTGTGCGTCTCCTGCTGTCCTCTCCTATAATCCACGATCAGCTCCTTGGTTTTACCAATGTTCAGGAGCAGGCTGTTGTCCTGGCACCAGCGTTCCAGTACCTCAACCTCCTCCCGGTAGGCCTTCTCGTCGTTGTCCGAGATCAGCCCCACCACCACCGTGTCGTCTGCGAACTTCACTATGGAGTTGGAGCTGAACTTGGCCACACAATCGTGTGTGTAGAGTGAGTACAGCAGGGGGCTCAGAACACAGCCCTGGGGGGACCCGATGCTCAGGGTGATGGTGTTGGAGGTCTGACCCCCCACCCTGACCGCCTGGGGTCTTTCGCTCAGAAAGTCCAGTACCCAGGCGCTCAGGGCGGAGCTCAGACCTAGCTCGATCAGCTTGTCCACCAGTCTGGTGGGGACTATGGTGTTGAACGCTGAGCTGTAGTCAATGAACAACAGTCTCACATAGCCCCCCTTCTGACGGTCAAGGTGAGAGAGGGTGCTTTCCAGTACCTGGGAGACCGCGTCGTCGGTGGACCTGTTTGTCCTGTATGCAAATTGCATAGGGTCCATATCACTGGGGAGGGAGGCACAAATGTGGTCCTTGACCAGCCTCTCGAAACATTTCATGACCACAGAGGTGAGTGTCAAGTCAAGTCAAGAGTTTTATTTGTCACGGCATACGGATATACAATGAAATGCGGGTGGTCTTGCCCGCAACGATGTGCAATTGGTACAACATATAATAGAATCCAATACAAAAAAATGTGTGCAATAAAATTGTGCAATAACAGGTAGCAGGTAACAATAAATTTGTGCAATAACGGGTAACAGTTAACAGTTAACAGTAGTAGTAATAGTAGTGCAATACACTGTTACTGTTGCTAATACTAATTTAAAGTGGCCTTTCCTTTTGGCAATAAGTGAGGGTGCGTGCGGCCTGAGTGTGTGCCCGCTCATGCTAAAGTGTTACAGTGGTACTCAATGTTCATTGTTCAGGACTCTGATGGCCTGGGGGAAGAAGCTGAGCCTAAGCCGCTCTGTCCTAGTAGCTGGGGTTCGCAGGCGTCTGCCTGACCTCAGCAGCTGGAACAGGCTGTTATTGGGGTGGTGAGGGTCTTTCATTATCCTGCAGGCTCTGGATTTGCACCTCTTGTTGTATAGAACCTGCAGGGGAGGTAGTGCAATACCCGTGGTACGCTCGGCTGAGCGCACCACTCTCTGTAGGGCCTTCTTGTCTTGTGCCGTGCTGTTTCCATACCAGGCAGTGATGTTTCCGGTCAAGATGCTCTCTACAGCTCCTGAGTAGAAGGACTGGAGTATCTTCCCCGATACTCTGAACTTCCTTAACTGTCTCAGGTGGTAGAGGCGCTGTTTCGCCTTCTTTACTACTGTGTCTATGTGTGTTGACCATGTCAGATCCTCTGAGATGTGGACCCCCAGGTACTTAAAGCTGCTCACCCTGTCCACGGTAGCCCCGTTAATCATCAGTGGTGTGTGTGTCTCCTGCTGTCCTCTCCTATAATCCACGATCAGCTCCTTGGTTTTACCAATGTTCAGGAGCAGGCTGTTGTCCTGGCACCAGCGTTCCAGTACCTCAACCTCCTCCCGGTAGGCCTTCTCGTCGTTGTCCGAGATCAGCCCCACCACCACTGTGTCGTCTGCGAACTTCACTATGGAGTTAGAGCTGAACTTGGCCACACAGTCGTGTGTGTAGAGTGAGTACAGCAGGGGGCTTAGAACACAGCCCTGGGGGGACCCGATGCTCAGGGTGATGGTGTTGGAGGTCTGACCCCCCACCCTGACCGCCTGGGGTCTTTCACTCAGAAAGTCCAGTACCCAGGCGCTCAGGGCGGAGCTCAGACCCAGCTCGATCAGCTTGTCCACCAGTCTGGTGGGGACTATGGTGTTGAACGCTGAGCTGTAGTCAATGAACAACAGTCTCACATAGCCCCCCTTCTGACGGTCAAGGTGGGAGAGGGTGCTGTGCAGTACCTGGGAGACCGCGTCGTCAGTGGACCTGTTTGTCCTGTATGCAAATTGCATAGGGTCCATATCACTGGGGAGGGAGGCACAAATGTGGTCCTTGACCAGCCTCTCAAAACATTTCATGACCACAGAGGTGAGTGCCACCGGTCTGTAGTCATTTGGACATGTTGGGGAGGGTTTCTTCGGTACAGGGATGATGGTAGACATCTTGAAGCAGGCAGGGACCACTGACTCCGCCAGGGATTGATTAAATATGGCGGTGAACACCGGGGCCAGCTGGTTGGCACAGGACTTGAGTATGCGTCCTGTTATACCATCTGGTCCAGCAGCCTTCCTGGTGTTCACCTGCATAAATTAAATGCTCTTCTCACACTGTGTTCCGACAACGAGAGAGCGTCCCCGCCCCCCCGCGGTTGCCCCCCCCCCCTCCACAACAGCCGGCGCGCCAGTGACGTCACTAGCCGGAGAGCCAGCAGCGCCACTGTCTGCACCAAACCGAGCGTAGAAGGTGTTGAGCTTGTCCGCGAGGGAGGCGTCGTCGCTCCCCATTGAGGGGGCGCTGACTTTATAGTCAGTTATTGTCTTCAGTCCCTGCCATAATCCTCTTGTGTCGTTTTGTGCCATTTGTGTCTCCAGTTTGTCAGCATATGTCCTCTTAGCAAGTTTAACAGCCTTGCGTAGAGTATAGACTGAAGCCTTATACTCCTCCATGTTTCCTGACTCTCTACCCAGGTTGTAGGCGGTGGTGCGAGAGTTCAGAGCTGTTCTAATAGTACTGTCCACCCACGGTTTCTGGTTTGGGAAAACCCGCACCATTTTCGTGAGGACAATACCATCAGCTATTGTTGTTATGTAGCTCACCACTGTGTCTGCGAGCTCGCTGACGTCACTGGCGCTTCCTTGGAACATATCCCAATCCGTGTCTGCTAACACGTCCTGGAGCGTGGCCTCTGATTCGTCGGTCCACTTCTTTGTCTCACGTGACACGACGGCGTCACGTGATCTTTGTTGATATGCGGGAAATAGCAAGATGGAGTCGTGGTCACTCGAGCTTGAGGACCCCGTTAATGGCGGAGCGGCTACTGCCTTGTAGCCGGCTCTGAACGGGGAATAACAGTGGTCGAGTGTGTTCCTCCCTCTGGTGGAGCAGGCGATGTGCTGAAAAAAGGACGGCATCACTTTCTTCAGGTTTGCCTGGTTGAAATCGCCAGCCACTACCATCGCTGCGTCCGGATGTTTGATCTGGTGTCTGTTGAGGTGATCATGTAGTTCTCCCAGCGCTTTGCCCGTATTTGCCTGTGGGGGAATATATACGGCGGTCATGATGACCGCAGTGAACTCCCTGGGGAGGTGGAACGGACGGCACAGGATAGAAAGGTGTTCCATGTCCGGGGAACACGATCTTGAGAGAACATGCACCCCTTCGGGATTAACCCAGGAATTGTTCGTGAGGAGGCAGACCCCGCCGCCGATGCTCTTTCCTGAGGCAGCCGTTCGATCTGCACGTAATACGGTGAAGGCGTCCGAGGGAGAGACGCTTTTGTCCGGAGTCGCCGACGTGAGCCATGTTTCCGTGAGACACATGATGTTGATGTCTCTCATCTCCCGTTGGAACCGGACCCTCGCCCTTAGGTCATCCATCCTACCCTCCAACGAACGGGCATTCGCCAGAAAGATGGATGGAATTGCTGGGCGGTAAGCAGCTCTTTTTAGTCTCAGCCTAATACCTCCACGTCTCCCTCTGTGCCTTTTCCTGCCGTACCCTTTGTTCTTTTCCTTGCCGCCGTTCTCCCGTCTGATTTCTGCTGGCCATTCTAGGCCTAAAGTGTCTCCAAACTCCTCTTTGAGCCCGGGGTTTAGGTCCATAAGTGTCTGACGGTCGTATGACGTACCCGCCAGTGTTGCTTTAAATAAAAAAGTAGAAAAAACAAACATAATAGCTAAAAGTGTGTACATCGTTGCAGAGCTAAACCAGAGGCGTCTGACCGGGGTCGCGTCCTCGTTTGTACATTGTCTGTCATGAGATACTCCGCTTGTCGGCTAACTGCTAACGTGCGCGGACTGATGACGACATCAACATTCGCAGCAGCAAAACAAGTCTATTATATATATCTATCTATATATCTATAATCCCTCTGTGACTCCTACAAATGCAGTGCCTCACTGTACCTGACCAATAGGCAGAGAGACTTTAACTTCCTGTTTGGCGGGCGGTGGCTGGAACGGTATGGCAGGTGATAGACGAGCAGCTGTAGCCTTTAGACCTTCAACCTCCTCGCCATCATCTGGCGGCTATGACACACATGAGAAGGACACAGTATAATAATATGTAATTTGGAATGCCATTAGGGTCTGTGGTGGGTATAAAGTGTTGCTTTTGTGAGAGAAGATGTTAAAAGCCCAATCTGTAATCCAAAAGTAAACAAACAATAAAAGAAAAAACATGAATGGAATGTTTGAGAAATGCTAGTTGACTAGACTAAACTAGAAATCTAGTTGGCTGATAAAGAATAACATATATATTTATTATATTTGCTGTACTTTGTGGCTGTTAAATGTTTATGTTGGTAAACATAACATTATGAGAAAAGGTTATTTTTCATCTATTAACTCATTCACTGCTAACGACGAGTATACTCGTTATTGGGCACCAATCGTTGAATGCCAACAACAAGTATACTCATTATTTGATCGTTATTTCTTTTATTCAATATTTCTATTCATTACAGGCACACAGACTCGGGGTTAACATGGGGAATCAGCCTGATAATGTAAAAGTGCAATAACGGCCGCATCACGCTAGACGGCGGTATCGAGCACTTAGGGCTGGGCGATATGGCCAAAAACGTTATCGCGATAAAATAATTTTCATATAACTCGATATCGATAATTATCGTCGATATAATGTCTGTCAAGTTTAATTAACTTCTTATGCCCGGCGCCGATGGACGGGCTATTAATAGCATAGATATATATAATAGACTTGTTTTGCTGCTGCGAATGTTGATGTCGTCATCAGTCCGCGCACATTAGCAGTTAGCCGACAAGCGGAGTATCTCATGACAGACAATGTACTAAATATTACCCTAAAATACTCTCTTCCGCCCCAATATATTGAAACAACGTCCACTGTATACCCCACACTACTATAAACGTGGCCTCAGAATTCACGACACACACATACTCGGCACGTAAATATATAAAATAGTGCCGCGCAAGCTAGTTATCCTAGCCAGCCTGTTGTGTCTAAGCGGTGTATTCCATGACAATGTAATAAATATTACCCTAAAATACTCTCTTCCGCCCCAATATATTGAAACGACGTCCACTGTATACCCCACACTACTATAAACGTGGCCTCAGAATTCACGCCACACACATACTCGGCACGTAAATATATAAAATAGTGCCGTGCAAGCTAGTTATCCTAGCCAGCCTTGTTTACTACTAGAGTCCTACCTCTCTACCCAGAGGTGCACCGCGGGTCTCCTTCACTGTTGGCCATCTCCTTCACTGATTGGTTGTTAGTGCGTGTGCTGATATCCAAGCTTGGAAAATCGATATATCGAAACTTTGCGACCACGTTTCATGTTTATTTCGAGGAAATAATTTATCGCGATAGTTATCGTTATCGTTTTATCGCCCAGCCCTACGAGCACTCTTTATACCCTTGTATCTTTCTCTGTGGGACGGCAAAACATCTCCGGTTTCATGTTTCCTTGTCGGGCGAGGGCAGCCGTTCTGCCGGTTCCATCAAAGCGCATCAAATAACCCCGATCCATATGTTGTGGTGGATTATGCCGTGGGCCAAATGGACATTGGATATACCAGATGGCGATAAAAAATATTATTTTTGGAATCCTCCCAATCACAGGTAAGAATGATCAGACGTAAATTTTAGCTTGATCCTGCAATGCTTTTACACTGATCGGGCTGATAAGTGTTTTTAGTGTTCAATGCGAATGCCGTTACTGACAATCAAATAATCAGAAACGACCCCCCCCCCCCTTTCATGCATTCATGATGGAACATAATACCTATGATATAGATTTGTTTTCGGGATAATAGCGTATACAGGCAAGAAATGGCAATGTCTATAGTGGAATCGACGTATAGGGCTTTAACTCAGGATTTCATGAATTACCCTAGACTCTAAAACCATACTTATATTCACCACGGTATAACACAGGAATGTATGGATGGAAAAATGTATTCTTTCTCACATAATTGAACGATAGATAGGTGATGTCAAATGGGACATAGTATTGTATCCATAGCTATAATATAGAATATAGTTATAGCTCTACAAACAAGGTGACTCAGTCCTATCTTTTAAAGCGCGGCAATGCGACCACAGGGTCATGGCTAATCCCCGGCAGTATTGGGTCTCATTCTCCAACGGACTTAAGACAAAAAGGGCTTTCTCTTAGGGCCATTTGAGACCCTTTCGGGCGAGACATGAATATAGACAATATATTATAATATAATATTAATTATATATGTTTTATTGGGATGGTTGGTGAATCCCAAAATCGTCCGAAAAGGTCTCAAATGGCCCTAAGAGAAAGCCCTTTTTGTTGTAAGTCCTTGGAGAATGAGACCCAATGAGTTAAGCAAACTCTTCAAGTATGTGTTTTTAAATATATAAATATTGCAGTGTTATTTGGTCAAAAAGAACTGTCAAAAGAACGAATTATCATACAAGGCTCTGGTGGTAGTCAGCATTCAGCAGTAACCGTATGGCAATACAGCCGTGTAGCCATGCAGAGAAACCACAAATCATCAGATAGAACTAAGAATGTCCCAATCAAGTTGTTCTGCCCGATCCCAATCGGAGTCATTTAATATTGAGTATCTGCTGATACCGAGTCATGATCCGATATTTGTATTTTCCTAGATAATTATAGCAGCACAGTGCACACTTCAAATCAAAGTTAATCAAACATTTCAGTGTAGGTAAAATATGCTTCGTAATTGAACAGTTCTGCTTAAAGACAAAAAATTGCCTACATCACAGCTTTCCCTTAACACTTTCAGTGCCAACGACGGGAAATCTCGTTAGATCATGCCAACCCTTGAGTGCCAATCGATATATTTTTTTATTAGCGATTTCCATTCATTTTTCATCAATCTAGCCTCACGTTACCACTGGGACTCTCTCTTAGCTCGAATTGGGAAAATACCGCCCCCTATCGTCTCTCCGGATGGGACTGAATGAAATGAATGGTAAAAAAAGAATCCGGATTCCACATTTTACTTGTCAGGCATGTAATCCGAGCCTACTGCAGTCATCGCCCACCATCAGAACAGCGGAGAATATGTGTTTCGACCACCCAGCGTTGGATCAATAAACGCGATCGATATTTGGAATGGCGATCAGGAATTGGAATAATCTTTTTGGAGAACATCTGATCTGAGGTAAGGAATCTATTTTACCAGTCTTGGGATAATCAGAGCTATTTTCACAGATATATCAACGTGTCCCGTATGTGTGTATGTGAATGAATTAATGAATGAATGTAAACTTTATTTAACAGATTGCAGAATGGGTACAATACAGTACGGCTCAATACACACAATTGTTAAGGGGATGCAGACCAGAGAAAGATGTTTGTCTTGTTTACATCAGGGTCCCCCATTTTCAATTCATATTGACATTTATGATATACTCAACATACATGACATTTATGGCATAGGGACATATAGGTATTTAGTACGGTTACATTTGTGACATATACGATATTCAAATATACAGTACTGTTACCCATAGATCCTGACAGAGTATATACATATGATGGGGTGGGGATTGTACATTAGGAGGGGGTGGGTGGGTGGGAGAGAAATATACATACGGTGGGGAGGAGACTGTACATTTGGAGGGGGTGGGTGGGTGGGAGAGAAATATACATACGGCGGGGAGAGAATATATACATGCGGTGGGGAGGAGACTGTCTATTAGGAGGGTGTGTGTGTGTGTGCGATCAGGAAATAAGATAATCGATTGTTCAGCCCGCTTCTATAGCATGCATAAGTACACATATACTATCGATAATCTAGTGTTTATTTGAAAACTATTCATAAATAGGCAGAAAAACGTGTTTTGTGTATTCCAGTAAAGGGCGATTCATGTGGAATCTTAATTTTTTCCGGAAACTTTAAAAAAACGAGCGTTTTTCAAAATGGTATAAAACGGAAATGAACCGATTAAAAAACAATCCGTTTCGACAATGTTGACTGCAAACAAGTCATTGATAAGCGACGGTCGTATTAGACACACAATTTAAGATATAGTTTATGCGTTCACAAATGTGAGCGCTCTGTCATTGAATAGAGCGTTGGCACTCAACGGGGTATCTAGGACACCCCCTGCTGGCACGGAAAGTGTTAATGGTTTCCATTTATTATAATTTATTTAAAGGGTCTGCATTTGATTGGGCTTAATATACCTGGCTGATACCGATCGATACCAATCAATTAAAATATGCCACAATTTAATTTGATTCCGATCGGGACATCTCTAGACATAAGCACTGGAATGGTACCAGAAACCTGCCATACATAGACAACCTAGAAGCTCAAATGAACTTACTACTACACCCAGTTCCGTCTCCAGATCTCTGTTGACATAGAAGCGCATGTGTTTTCCTTCCTTGGAACTTAGAATTTTGATATCCTCTTGATAGGCACCCCTCAGTCTCAGCGCCTTGTCCTTAACCACTGAGAGAACAAAAATTCAAAATATGAATAAATGCTACATATTTATTATATGCCTGAATTATTCAATGAATTAATTGATGAATATGTAAACCATATTTACATACATATCTTATTTAAACATGCAAGTTGTTTGATATAATATACTCAAAGGGCAATTGCATTTTTCATTCTTGGCTGCCTGTCTGTTGGTTATTTTTAACATGTATTTTAAAGATCCCCTCCACCCGTCTTTTAACACTAAAATGTTGTATTGTGGAAGTCGAAGGAAGAGGCGATGCAAGAATCAGCGTGACAGGTTTCCTTCGGGGCCACGTGAGCAGGTTTCAAACGGTCCACCGATATCCACTCCTGACTCCCCTCTTTTTCCACCATAAAGCTCTTGGGTCCCGCTTCCAGGACACGGAAGGGCCCATCGTACGGAGCCTGGAGTGGAGAAAGGTGAGCATCGCGGCGGATGAACACGTACCTGGCCGACATCAAGTCCTTTGGGATGTAGGACTGGGGAATGCAGTGATGTGCAGGCATGGGAGCGAAAGTGCTGGCGGCGTCGCGGATGGCTAAACGATGAGTCGCAGCAGACCAGGGGGCCGTGGCACCTGGGAGGAACTCCCCAGGGACTCTTAGCGGCTGACCCAATACGAGCTCAGCAGAAGAGGACTGCAGATCCTCCTTTGGGGCCGAGCACAGGCCTAGCATGACCCACGGCAAACGGTCGACCCAATTACTGTCTGTAAGATCCGCCCGGAGAACAGCCTTCATGGTGCGGTGGAAACGCTCACACAGCCCATTTGCCTGTGGGTTGTATGCCATGGTGCGGTGGAGTTTTACCCCCAACCTCTCCGCCACGGCGCTCCACAGCTCTGACGTAAACAGGGGGCCTCTGTCCGAAGTCAGGTCTGAGGGTGTACAGAAACGGGCAATCCAGGTGGAGATGAACGCCCGAGCCACGTCAGCCGATGTAGTGGATGACAGGGGCACAGCCTCCGGGGCAGCGGACCCACCAGGTCCACATTAATGTGGTCAAAACGCCTCTCCGGGATGAGAAATGGCTCCAGTGGGGCCTTAGTGTGCCGATGCACCTTGGCACGCTACACAAGAGGCTGCCCACCCCTTAACGTCCTTCCTGAGGCCCGGCCAGACGAACTTGGCCCCCACCAGCTTAACCGACACCTTCACCCCCGGGTGCGACAAGGCATGAATAGTATCGTAATTGCGGCGGCGGCAGCCAGTGGGGACCATCGGGCAAGGTCGGCCGGTGGAGACATTGCAGAGGAGCGTGTCCTTACCGTCCTGAAATGCCACATCCTCCAGTCTCAGTCCTGTCGTGGCTGTCCTGAATGCCTGGATGTCCATGTCAATGCACTGGTCAGCTGCCATGACTGCGTAGTCCACACCCAGGTGCACAGTGTTGACCCGTACTCAACAGGAAGGCCGTGACTGCCATTCAAGCCGTCCGCAACCGAAGCTGGCAGGATATCCGCTGGGCTCCCGAATCCACCAGCAGGCGCCCACTCGACAACGTGTCCTCAATGAACAGCAGCCTCATTGTATCGCTAGCACTCACAGCCGCTAATGAGTGCCGGCTCTGGCATTTCCCTGGCCGGGAAAAGAGCAAGGCTGCTCGCAACGCCTGGCCTTGGCACCATAACGACGATGGCAAAAACACAGTTCATTCTCCCTCCGGCAATCCGATACAGCAGCTACCGTCATCTCCCCCGCCGGCAGCGCAGCATTAACACTGTAGTTGCGGGTTGCCGGCAGTATTCTGTCAGCTTCTTCAGCCATCCCCCGATAATCCTTGGCTCTCACAAGCAGCGAGCTGGCCAAGGCAGTGTGCACTGGAGGTGGGAGCTGACGCAGAAATAACTGTATAAACAAAAATGATGCGTCACCCGAGCCGAGCAACACTAACATGTTCTCGGTCGGTTTACTGTCACCCAAACCGCCTCCGTGTCTGACAGCTGAAACAGCCGCAACAGCTGCTGTTTGAGAGCTGCGTATTTTCCAGCGGCCGGCGGTTCACGTAATAATCCCATCACACGGCGGGTGGTTTGTGAATCCAACGCAGCGACGTTGATAGTACTTGGTGTCGTCCACTGTGACACCACGCAGGTGAAATTGAGCCTCGACGTGCTGAAACTACGGGTCCGGATCGTGTTGCCAAAACTCCGTCAGTTTGACGGATATCGCAGCTGCAACCCCAGTGGGGCGAACAACGTTTTCCTCGTTATTTCTCATTTCAAATAATTCAACGATCAAGGTCGCCAATGTGGAAGTCGAAGGAAGAGGTGATGCAAGAATCGGCGTGACAGGTTTCCTTCAGTTTACTTCCAACTTTATTTCAATAACAAACCACCACGTCACACACTTACTACTGCCCCTATATCTCCTCCCCCGTGACCCTTCAACTCTGGAGTGAGACTCCCTTCAAGTGACACTACAGTATATTCAATAGCAATTAGTTTGATATGGTTTTTCCACCATAAATGTTCAATAAACGACTTAGCAGCATCCCTACACCTTAGAATGCAAGAATCTATGAAGCCCCACCCCCCTTACGTCTTCCCGTGATGTCTTTCCCCAAGCTTTCTTTTTTTCCACCTTATCGGTTCAGCAAAAGATTTGTTTCAACCAAACACAACACTTCTCAGCTTACACAATCTTGTTATAACTAACAGATTCACTGAAAAAAACAATTGTTTCTGTGCATAGATCACTAGGTGTATCAACTTATAATATGAGTTCCACATGAGCAGTTAGCATTTCCTGGATGACGGAGCAAGGAAACTATAAAAGAAGGAAGGGTCATCACGTCAGAATAGCAGCATTCTGGGCGCTCCAGTAGCACACCATGTACCGCGCTGCGTCGCGGATCGGCCGACCCGAGTTCGATTCCCGGACCCGCCGTTATTTGCCGAATGTCTTCCCCTGCTCTCTCTCCCGTTTCACCCTCACCTTCACCCTCATCTGTCGGTCATGTCTGACCAGGAAAAGTGATAAACGCAAAAAAAGAAAAATTAAAAAAAAATTAAAAGAATAGCAGCGTTCTATGCTCAGCTTGGTGCCAGACTTTGGTGCCAGTTGAAGCCTGTATTAAAATTCTAAATATACAAGATATCTGAGGAAATATACAAGGCCCGTGTCATCAAAGTCATGCCTCCAAAAGGAGTTGAGAGTAGAGAAAACCTTTCTGAGTGGAGGGGACCTTTAACATTTTGTTTTTCAAAGTTCCTTCGCCGTCTGTGCTGCACAATGTTCATGACTCAAGGGTTGATGAAAACCCCATCAATACCCATTGAACTGTTGCAAGTCGTCAACCCATGGCTATGAAAGAAATTGTCAAAAGAACCTTGTGGAGGAAATAAGTTGACAAAATAACAAAATTGATATTGACATGTACGTACTTTCATTGCTTTTTAGCTTGTCCACATTGACATCCAATGCAGAGAATGGGGCAGCCTGGGAGATGAGGTACAGAGAGAGAGAAAGAGAGAGCAGTTTGTCGTTGTAGTCATGGTAAGTAGTAGTATGGTGATACATTCAGGACACCATTCAATACACCATACTGGGTTCATCATTCAGTATTATCACCATATTAATATAAAATATATATATAAAATATGCAAAACAATGCCATTTTCCCTATATTTCCATTTCTTGCAATGGAGGCCTTGCACGGAATGTTTGTTCTTCCTTCCAGTATGACTGCCTGTAAGCGTTGGTAGCCAGTTTCAAAAGGAATTGAGCAGTGGTAGAGTAGGTAAAACACTGGAAAATCATGGTATATTTCATTATACTGACATCGCGTCTCACTCTGCCATAATGAGATATCGTCTCCATTAGGGGTGGAACGGTACGCATTCGAACCGTGTACCGAACAATACACACATGCCCCGAACCGTGGAGGTCGTACCGAACGGTACGCATTCGAACCATACACCGTTCGGTACGACTTCCACGGTTCGGGGCATGTGTATTGTTTGGTTATATAATGTTAGCCTCGAGCTAGGCTAACGTTACGTTAGCTATGAGCTAACTAACTTTAGCCGCAAGCTAACTAATGTTAGACGCAAGCTAACCGTGAAACGCTCACAGAGAAGTGACTCCATGACACCAGTTTGATTAGTGGGGAAGGGGGGTATATTGACGAGGCTTGACAACAGAGGTTCAAAGATAACTGTTTGTGTTCAATAACAAGCCAGGAGACTAGAGCGTGTGTGTCAACTGCGTCTGCAACCCATAACATCCTGGTCCCTGCTGGGACATACCAACTCCACACACCACTGTGTGGGGGGGGGGGGGGGGGGGGGGGGTTATATTCCCCATTCCCTTGTAACATCTCCTTTTTTTTTTTAAGATAACGACAGTTACAACGTTCCTTAGTGCAAATTATTATTAATACAAGAAACCCCATAAACGTCCTTATTTAAAACCCTAATCATGTGACTTTTACTTTTTGATAAGAAAGTCTAGTGCTGGTTGAGCATTATGCATACTTTATGTTGGCCTTTGTCTATAATGTGGCCACAAAAATGGAAAGGTTTAATAATTATTTGTTTGCACTAAGTTAATACTTTGACAAATGTTGCCTATATTTTTCAGTCAGTTCGGTCTTTGTGTGCCAAACATTATTAAAGGTAAACCTTTTTTTTTTTACCAAATAAATGAGAAGCATGTTTAAATCAGCAATGCCTCCCCTCTTGCTGTACCAACATCTCTCCTAGCTCTAACCGTCACTGTCAAAATAATGTACCGGATGTCAAATGGCCTCATTCTTTCAGTTTTTGCATGACTACGTCCTTGAGAATAACTGAAAAGTTGGATTCTTTTTAGGCTATATATCTTATGTTGATGTATGGTATTTTTGGAGTGTTAAATTGTAATAAAATAAAAAACAACGTATACCGAACCGAAAACCGTAAACCTAAAGCCGGAAAGGCAACCAACTTGTGTCTAACCACGCCCAACTTGCGTCTAGCCACGCCCCCGCGGCAGCAGCAGAGCGGAGCGGCAGCATTATGTAGCAGTAATCCCCCCTTTTTTACTATCCAGAACTAGCTCAATTGGCAGCGCTGCATTGCTGTGGATCCTACGGCCCGTTGCTGGCAAGTTCGATTCCCTTCAATTTTTTTATTTTAATTTTTTTACCGTGCATTCGCATTCTTTCGCCGTTAAGTTTAGGCATAACTTTAAGCATTGTTTCGGAGTTGGTTAAGGTTAGGCATTGTTTCGGAGTTGCTTAAGGTTAGAAGGGTTAAGTTTAGACGCTGTTAAGGAGCTGGTTAAGGTTAGAGTTTGTCTTAGAGAATGGCAATATTTTTTAACGTGCATTCTTTAGCCGGTTAAGTTTAGGCATTGTTTCGGAGTTGGTTAAGGTTAGGCATTGTTTCGGAGTTGCTTAAGGTTAGAAGGGTTAAGTTTAGGCGCTGTTAAGGAGCTGGTTAAGGTTAGAGTTTGTCTTAGAGAATGGCAATAGACAGCCTATTTCCGCGCTGCAGCGCGAGGCAATAGACAGCCTATTTCCGCGCTGCAGCTCTCTCGCGCTGCCGTGGTCACATGGGCGTATTGGCCAATCAGAGAAACGCTAAACACAAGTTGGTTGCCTAAAATATTCACGCAGCCGGGATACAAACCGAACCATCGATTTTGTGAACCGTTCCACCCCTAGTCTCCATGCACCTATTGTGCACGTGAAAAAGTTGACACATGCACGTCACTTGCACACTCCCGTCCTTCTTTGTCTTTTTCCAGCGTGACATTGTTCATATGCATTTTCAATCAGTGCTGTCGACTCTTGTTCACAGACATCTTTCGTTGGAGCAATCTCCCCTGGAGGAGGAGAGGAGAGTTCTCCTCCTCAGGGCTCCCCTCTCCGTGGATGGACTTTTTGGTCTGTCAACGGAGGCACGGGCGGTATTTGACCGGGGCCCCACGCCGCCCCACACCGCGCAGCCAGAGGTGAGAGCATGGTCTCGCTAGCGGCTGCGGCGAGACCCCCGACCGGCGGCCATGTGTCCCCCGCCTGGGATAACCTGGAAAAAGGAGAACAGGTTATCATGGTGCCGACAGCCTCGGCGGCCGAGGGATCGGCTGTATTAGATGGGCACGCCCTAAAAAAACTGACTTCCAATCCCAGCAGCGGTAGTGAGTCAGGCACATGTAATTTGGGTGGTAGTAATATCACTACAGGGCTACGGTGTGTAGGGACTCACCCTATCGGGCAGCGTGGGGACCACACACCATGCATGTCCAGCTGCAGAGCAGGCTGTCCCCAGCAAGCTAAGCCGGGAAGATGCTCAGACGGGGAGCCTCATTCACCGGGGGTGATGATCGCTCCGCCCGTATCAGACCGCCCCTTTCTGTCGGGGTCCCCCCTTGGGTGCGATTGCCTCGTTGGTAGAGTCAGGGTGTGATATCCCGACTCCGCGAGACGCCTTGCTCGCACGGTTGGTGAGACCAGGGTTTGCAATGCACAGCGGGAGGGACCGGGCTACCTATCTACGATTCCTAGCGGACCAGCAGCAGTTGGCGGTGGGGGCGCTTTGGGATTTTTACCACGTATGGCTACAGAAGTGCCATATGTCAGCGTGGATGGAGAGAACGCTGAGGGCGGGGCTTGTGTTACAGTTTGCACACCCCGACCCTTCGTTTTTGGGTTTGGTACAGACTCTATTGTCAGAGTCTGCAGCAGTGACAGCCCTGGCCGAAGAGCTTCGTTCTCTGGTGGCGAAGCAGGCCATCGTCGTGGTCCCATGGGAGGACGCGATGAGTGGCGTTTACTCCGGAGGTGTCAGACTCATACTGGTTCAGAATATTGACCGGCAAACACCTGTTAACACTTTGAATGCCAGCCACGACATAACACGTGTTAGCAGCCCGCCCCCTGAATGCCCAGCACGATAATTACCGTGATTTTTTTTTATTAGCGATCTGAATTCATATTTCATCAACCGAGTCTACCGTTGGGAAACCAGCCCCACCAGGCGCTCAGATGTGAAAAAAGCGCCCCCTATCGTCTCCCAGATGGTAATGCACCATTTTGGAATGGACTCAATGAAAATGGATGAGAAAAAAAAATCCGGAATCCATTTTACTTCTCACGCATGTACCCGAGCCGCTCGGAGTCATTGTGGACCATCAGAACAGTGTGTAATATGTCTTTACAGTACGTAGCATTGGATCAATAAAAGGATAGATTTTTGGAATGGCGATCAGGAATTGGAATAATCTTTTTGGATACCATCTGATCTCAGGTAAGGAATCTATTTGACCAGTCTTAGGATAATCAGACCTGTTTTCACAGAGATATAAGCTTTTCCCCTATGTGTGCATACGTACACATATACTATCGATAATCTAGCGTTTATTTGAAAACGATTCATAAATAGGCCGAAACGTTCTAGAATATTCCAGTACAGGGCGTTTATCACAAAATCTTTTTTTCCCCCGTGAAAACGAGGGCTTTTCAAAATGCTATAAAACGGAAATGAACCGATAAAAAAACAATCCGCTTCGACAATGTTGACTGGAAAATGAGTCATTGATAAGCGACGGGCAGATTAGACACATAGCCATAATTTAAAACATAGATTAGGCGATATTAACGCTAACATTGAAGTGGTTGATGGGCATTCAAGGGGGTAAAAAGGAAAACACGGCCGGCTCTGAAAGTGTTAAGCGCTGTCAGAGTGGGAGACTGGTTCACCTCCATAGACCTGAAGGATGTGTATTTTCACATCCCGATCTTCCCTCCTCACAGGAAATACCTACGCTTCCTGTTTCAGGGTACCAGAGGCTGTCGTTCGGCTACTCTCTGGCTCCTCGCACCTTCACCAAGTGCGTGGAGACCGCGCTGGGACCACTGCGTCGTCAGGGGATACGAATTTTATTCTACCTAGACGACATTCTGGTCCAGGTCTCATACCAGGCAGGTGGTGGAACACCTCACCAGCCTGGGTTTTGCTGTGAACTGGAAGAAGAGTACTCCTCTTCCCAGTCAACAGGTGGAGTACTTGGGCTTAATTCTAAGCTCAAGGGCCCTCATTTATCAACAATTCTTAGAAAGTGTTCTATTTCCGTTCTTAAGCACAGAATTTAGAATGTGTGTACGCACAGAAAAATCGGGATTTATCACATGTGCGTACACGGGTCGTACGCACACTCCGTGTTGATAAATACCATTAAGTTCTACGCTCCACGCTCGTGCACGATTTTAAGTATTTGCATATAGAATAATTAACCATATACGGTAATGGAACACCCCCATGAAATGTGGAAAAATGGACTAAGGCGAGCGAAGCGTGTTATGGGAGAAATACGTGACAGGCTGACAGACGTGTACACGTACGGTGATGTCGGATATGATATCTATTAACTTAAAGACCATATTAACTAATAAAGACCGTGCTGGAATATGACTGCCTTTTTCCGTTTCGTTCGATTAATACCCAGGGATTTAAATTCTCCTAAATTTTATTCCAAATCGCGACGGATTTTCCGTACATTTTCTACTTGCATATGATTTGTAGAGACATACAATCTATTTTGATGTCGGTATTGGGTAGCCTATATAAACAATAATACGAGAGCATATACAAGAACAATGAATCTCACTGCCATGTATGATGTAGCCTATACGCCATGTGTAGCCTGCCTATATGTGATCAATACAAACTTGAACTTGAATTCCATCATGTCTGTGTGCGGGTCACTGCGGGAGCTCACAAGGCTGTTGTCACAATGTAAATAAGATTATTTTAATAAGATTGATTATTTGTATGACAGTCAGTAAACCCTTGCAAAAAGTATCCGATTTATTTAATGAATTGAAAACATGCAGCATGCCTTTCCTCCCGGCATGCAGCAACGACATGTATCAGGCAAATGTGCATCGCAACATTGACTGAGTGGAATCCCTTTCTATTCACATACTGTAACAACTCTTAACCCCAGTACTCCAGTTGAGGGGGGATGAGGGCGGATGGCATCCCCCCTGAAATAAAAACAGTCAATATCATCCCCCTTCTAAAACGGCCATCCCCCCTTCCCATCCCTGAATGAATGAATGAATGAATGAATGAATGAATGAATGAAAACTTTATTTAACAGATTGCAGAATGGGTTAAATGCGGTATGGAAGCCGCATCAGCGAAAAGGTGAGGGGGGAGAAGGGGGGTTCGAGGGACGGGGCTCGCGGGAACTGGATCGGGAGGAGGGGGCTGACGAGGAAGACTGGAACAGGGAAGGATGGAGGGTAGGGGTAACTCCCCTGCGGACCAGGCGACTCCCCACCCAGGGATCCAGCACAGGAGTGGCCGCGGCACAAGCACCCGATGTCATCGGCGCCGCTGGCCCAGCCACTGCGTCCCATGGTGCCAGACCCCAAGCGGTCGCCTGGTCGGCACGCAGGACAGAAGCGCCCAGGATCCCGAGCGCGAAGCTGCTCGCTCCGTCTCTCCTCTCTGCCGGGTTCAGGTTAGGCGGCGCAATCATTCTGTTATGCTTCTTCGGCATGGTGATGAACCCAGGTGGCAGAGTAAGCAACGATGATGGATGAGACAGAAGTCGACGTGGTGATGATAACAGTTTACTTAACAAGTTCGTTGGTTGACTTTTTTTATTACCTTGGATGCCATTTTGTCACAGGAAAGATTTGCCTCTAGGATGGAACCTAGGTATGTAATTTCATCTTTCCTTGTGACAATATTGTCACCCACTGTAACTGAGAAGCCGTCGGTCTTGCTGAGTTTGTTATTTGATCCGAAGAGAATGGACTCTGTTTTACCCAGGTGTAATGATAGTTATCAGCGAGCCAGGTGCAGATTCTGCCGAGTTCTGAGCTGAGGGTTTTTTCAACCTGTAACTTGTTCTTGTCAGAGCCCAGCAGGGCTGAGTCGTCCGCGAACAAGAACAAGTTGCAGTCACAAGCTGACGACATGTCATTTGCATAAATTAGGAACAGTAGCGGTCCTAGTATGCTTCCTTGTGGAACACCACAGCTCACTGTGAGGGGGGGGGATATAGAGTACCGTTTACCTCCACCATCTGTTCTCTCCCCTCAAGGTAGGATTGCATCCAGCTCACTGAAACTATCAAAACCAATTGCTTTTAGCTTGTCAATCAGAATGGAGTGATTGACAGTGTCGAAGGCCTTTTGTACGTCCAGCCTGACCATGCCGCAGTATTTTCCCGCGTCCACCTCTTGTTTGATGTGGTCGTTCAAATAGAGAATAGTTGCCTGGGTCTAATTTGCTGCCCTTTTTGTGGAGAGGTTTATTATGTGTGTGATGACTGGGGTGATGGCGGCTGCTGAGTCTCTGAGGAATTTGGAGGGGATGTTGTTGGAGGGCGCTCAGGTTGGAGGGCGCTCAGTTTTTTGAGTACCTCATCGGTTGTTACCATTTCTAGTTTGAAGTCGTCTTTGCGGACCCCTAGGTTTTTGTAGTATGCTACTATGTCAGTGCTTCTCAAACTTTTTCTGTCAGGCCCCCCTTTGGCGGATCAAAATATTTTGGGCCCCCCCCCCCTCGCCCCAACAAAATAGTCATGAAATGGGCCATGTTTAAATTTATTGAAATAACACCAATATCGTGACCTTTCAAATTGGCCCTATATTTTGTTTTCAGAGCTGTCATGGATGAAAAGCCAGCTTCACACAGATACTGTATGTGGTGCTGAATGGTATCAACACCTTAACTGCTGCATCATGAGATACTTGGTGGGCCATGAGATGAGATACTTGGTACTCAGCACCACACTCTGAAACTAGCTCTCCAGGTGGTATCAGATGAGATTTCAAAGAGTTCTTCCAAGAGTTTGGATGGAGATGTGTCAGGAAGCTTTGTCTCAATGTTGTCTGTAAAGTTTTTTTTTATCCAGAGTAACTTGGTGATCCTTTTCTGTTTTATTAAATAATGATTTTCAGATTTTGAGAAATGGTATTTTCATGGAGAACAGTGCAGCTGCAACAGATAGCACTTTAGTGATAATTTTCTGTAATAATTTTTTTTTTTTTTTTTTTAAGAAATCTCAAGGCCCCCCCTGTCATGCCTCTGCGCCCCCCCACTTTGAGAAACACTGTACTATGTGTTCTACCCCATAATGCCCTAAGTGGGAGGGTAGTTTGTTTACCAGTGTTGTGGCTGTTTGTGAAGAAGATGTTTAAGTAATTGGCTACATCGAGGGGGCGGAGCTGAGCGATCATGGAGTAGACGTGTTTCACATGAGCTCCCTTCTACCGTGCTGAATATACGTTTCTCCCCATTAGTCTTTATTTTATTTTTATTTGTTTTTTATCTGTTTGCTAGGTCGTCGTGTTTAGTATACATTCATCGACTTTTTTCGACTTTCTACGATGACGGGGGTGGAAACCAGAGCCATGACTGCCCCAACCAGCAAACCATCACCACCGGGCCTGGCCGCATCGTCGCCCGTTGTCGGGGAGTTAAGCGAAGCTGTGCTCTTGGTCATGACCAAGCTACACGCAGACTCTGAGACACGCATCGCTGAAGCACAGAAGAAAGTGTTGGCGGATTTTTGTGTCAGCCTCCGTCGTGACTCGTGAGATATCAGAAGAAATACGGCTGGCGGTAGTACCGCTGACAGACAAGATGGAGACGATGCACGCTGTCTCCTCGGCTAATGCTAACGAACTAGCCATGCTAACGACGGAGGTATCATTACAGTGCGAGAAGATGGCGGGTCTCGAATCCGCCCTGCTGGCTAGGCAGGCTGAAGTCAACAAACTACAGTCGGCAATGGGTGAGATGCAGTCCCGGGATAGACGCCACAACGTCAGGATTGTTGGAGTACCGGAGACCAGCGGTGAAGGCCGTCTCTCTGAGACCGTGCCCGAACTGCTGCAGAAAATACTAGGGACGGACGTCCTCCCTTCGCCTCCTGTCTGTGAATCGGCCTACAGAGCGGGCAGGTTTTCTCCCGGCGTGAACAAAGAGCCGAGGCCCATCATAGTCAAGCTGAACAGACTCCAGCAGAGAGAACTCATCATGCGGTCGGCTCGTACCAGAAGGGGTAATCTGAGGCTTGGCGATCACAAAGTGGCCATTTTCGAAGTCTTTACACCGGAGGTTCAAGCACAGAGAGGCGAATACAAGGTGGTCCTGACTAAGCTATGGAAACTAGGCCTGAGGCCCACGTTATTCGCTCCCGCGAAATTATCTGTGTTGGAGAAGGTCGGTGGTCAGCGTTTATTTTGGTCGTTGGCTAAAGCGAAGGAATATCTCGCGGAGATACCCGAGTCTGTTGCTTGATATCTATGGCGGGTGAGTGACTTGGCGGTTTGGGCCTATATACATTGATTAGGCCGACTATTCACAAATACTTGCTGTCATGCCCAGACATGCTAACTGCCCAATGCCCATCCAACTAGCGGGGCTTCCCAATGACTTCTGTTACTTGCTAAAGCTGACCTCATGGTCGTACTTGTGTATCGCCTCTTTGGAAGCTAACGAGCTAGCTGAACAATGTACATAATAGGCTAACGTGCTATCCGGATTCATCACTAGCTTACGCGCTAGCCTCGGGCTAGCCAGCGGGCTTCGTCTATAGTCTGCGCTGAGACATTCGAGACCCGTTAATGGTTACGTATTTTGGTTGCTGTTGCTGTTCAAAGGGACATTGGTTTGCACAATTCAAGAGTGATCGAATCCCTAACTAACTTCTGGTATGCTTTTATTTTTATATCCAGGTTGTTTTGAGCTTTGGGATCCATAGTAGAAGCCAAGGTCGGTTGAATATGCATATACAATATATGATAACAGGTTGGGTCGGGTATGGCTTGCACTTCATGGCTATATGGTTATATGGCTTGCACTTTAGCCATGACCCTCTTTTCCTTTATTTTTTTTTCTTTCTTATTGTCGCTGTTTTTATGTCATCTGTATGCGCGATTTAAATGTGATCCGATTCTACCTTGGACTAACTGCTGATTTGCCTTAATTTTGTTTTGAATTTTCCGTGATCCATTTATGCTATAACGTTGAGACATTAATATGCAGACTCCAAGGTAGATGGTTACAGGGTTGATGCTGAGTAATTATATAATAATTATTGTCGCTGTTTTAATGGCATTTGAATGAGCAATTTAACTGTAATTCGATCCTACCTTGGACTAACTGCTCCGACCGATATCTTTATTGAAACAATGTATGATAACAGGTGGTGTCAGGTGTTGCCTATTACCATCCCCGGATTAATGAATGTGTTTAATTCTATTCTTACATAGGTTATGTCATTTCAGCCGTTGTGCCTGATCAGAGGGACAGCTACAGGGGTGCACTTTGACCATAACCCCTTTTTTTCCCTTTCTTATTTTTGTCATTGTTTAATTGACATTGTTCACACAATTTTGCACAATTAACCTGTGACCCGATCCTGCCTTAGACTATCGGCTGGGATGCTTTAATTTAATTTTGTTTTGAATTTTTCTATACCCTTTTGGGCTATAACAATGCGACGTTGAAGCGCAGATTCGGAAATAGATGGCTGCAGGTTGATGTGGAGTTATTATTTAATAATGGCTATTTTTACCATTATGGTTGTCTCATGTTGGGGCCAGGGCTCAGGTGGGTTTCGACCGATATCTTTATTGAATTTTATTTTTATTATTATTGTGTTTATTGGACTAGTGGGGGTTTACTCAGGGGTTTATCTAGAGGGGGGTTGGAGTGGGGAGCGTCTTATTGATCCATGTCTCTAGTGGGAAGTGATAGGAAGATGACCATCCTCAGTGGATGGGGCATAGGGTGGGGATTGGAGAGTGGGTATAGGGGGCCTTATAATAGGACGGGTGGGTTAGGGTTTAGAGTAGAAGGAGGGGGGGTTGTAGCTGGGGTGGTATTCTTATGTGTTTTATGTACTGTTGTCTTATATGTGTGTAATTGTTCCTCCTCTGAACTCCTGGGATTGACCGTCCGGGCCCGCCGGGATCAGCGCCTCTGTACTCAGCCTGGCTGCACTGGTATGTTCTCTACGCATTTATACAAGCTCGACCATGGCTAAATTGAATATTTTAATTTGGAACGCAGGAGGGCTTAACGCCCCACACAAGCGTGCCAGTGTCCTTTGGCTATTGAAGAGGAGAAATATTGACCTTGCTCTCCTTAGTGAGACGCATTTATTGGTAGGTGACGTGTCAAGACTGGCAAATCGGCAATATCACGTTATCTCCTCATCCTCAGCCGATGATAAGACGAAAGGAGTAGTCATAGTTACAAGACGTAACCTTGATATCAAAATCTTGGATGTATGGTCGGACATGGAGGGAAGGATTACTATAGCAAAAGTTGAATTCTTGCATAGGAAGATGGCTATAATAGCATTGTATGCTCCTAACACATTTGATTCAGCGTTCTATAATACAATCACGAAGAATATGTTGGAACTTAATGGATACGCTCTCATTGTGGGTGGCGATTTTAATGCGTGCTGGGATGCGGAGATGGATAGGTCCGGGCCCTCTGAAACGAGCGACCAAAAACGGGCCTCTAAGGCCCTTAGGATGTGGGCCAAAGACACGGGGCTCACAGACCTTTGGCGCTTATGCAACCCCACCCTCAAAGATTACTCTCACCTGTCAGCCAGACACAAAAGCTTCTCTCGAATTGACTATGCATTCGCGTCCCCTAATATGTTTGATAGTTTCGATGTCTCATTGGTTCCCTTGGCTCTCTCAGACCACAAGGGGATTTTCCTTACGGCAACCTTTGGCAGGCTCTCCGCAAGAGCTCCCAGATGGCGTTTTAATTCGACCTTGCTAAAGAACGATGACTTCTGTTCTGAGTTCAGGAGTAAACTAGCTGAATTTTTGCAGATCAACGTTGGCACAGTAGAAGACCCTAGGGTCCTGTGGAACGCATTGAAAGGATTTATCAGGGGTCATGTCACACTATTTGCCTCCAATTTGCGAAAATCCCGGTCAAAAAAGCTAGAAGGACTGGAATCATTATATGCGGACCTATACGCATCCTTGCAAACTAACTATAATGAACGACTAAACACACAACGTAAGATAGTCAAAAAAGAAATAAACTCCATACTTAAACAACAGTCTGAGTTCTTGATACATAGGACAAGACAAAATTACTATTTTCACGGCTCCAGACCTAGCCATCTATTGGCAATGAAAATACGCTCAAATGATCATTTCTCGGATATCCCCTCGATTAGGACGAGCCAGGGTGCAGTCACTACTGATTCGAAAAAGATCAATGACACTTTTAAAGTGTTTTACTCACAGTTATATAGCTCAGAGGGTAATCTTGATGACTCTAAATTTGAATCGTTCATTGGCGGGCTTGAGATACCCCACATTTCTGAGGAAGAGGCCAAGGAACTGGGGAGACCGATTACTCTCGTAGAATTGAGGGAGACGATTGTTGAAATGCAGAGGGGTAAGGCACCAGGCTGGGATGGTATTCCACCCGAAGTGTATTTAGCTTTCTGGGACCAACTGGGTCCATTGATTCTCGATATGATCAATTACGCTATCGAACAAGGGGAGTTCTCAAGAGATGTCAATATGGCGTTGATTTCTTTACTTCTCAAGAAGGACAAAGATCCCAATGATTGTGGTAGCTATAGACCCTTGAGTCTTCTCGGGGCCGATTTAAAGGTGTTTGCCAAGGTGCTGGCCCGTCGCCTGCAGAGATTTATGTCTGTATTGGTACACTGCGATCAAACTGGTTTTATCCCGGGGCGTCTGGCTGCAGATAATCTTAGGAGGCTGTTGCATGTAATCGATAACAGTAAAGACAATACAACTCCATCCACAGTTCTGTCTTTGGATGCCATGAAGGCGTTTGACAGACTTGAGTGGTCATACCTGTGGAAGGTACTTGAGGTCATGGGTCTTGGAAAGAGTTTTATTCATATGATTAAAGTCCTGTATGCCTCGCCGTCTGCGATGATACTGACAGGCAAAAACTGTTCCACACTCTTTCCAGTCTCCAGATCTTCTAGACAGGGTTGCCCTCTGAGCCCGGGACTGTTCGCGCTTTCCCTCGAACCTTTGGCCCAATTTATTAGGCAATCGGAGGACATCGTCCCCATAATGGTCAATAATACTCCACACAAAATTGCTCTCTATGCGGATGACCTGCTGATTTTCATGGACGACCCCTCCCGGTCGGCCACAAAATTATTGAGGATAATCGACGACTTTGGTAAATTGTCAGGCTTTAAGATTAACTGGAACAAATCAGCCTGCCTACCTCTTAATGAACTGGCCAAGGCGGTACGACTACCAGCTGATATCCCCATAGTAGAACATTTTAAATACTTGGGCATAGAGATATTCCCCACGCTGAACCAAACTACTAAGTACAACTTCACGGGTACTTATGATAAAATACGCCAGGATCTAGACAGGTGGTCGTCCCTTCCTAACTCCTTACAAGCCCGGGCTTCCATAATCAAAATGAACATCCTGCCTAGGATAAATTTTATTAGCTCAATGCTCCCCCTGCCCCCTCCAATAGACCACTGGCGCAAGGTACAATCGATGGTATCTAAGTTTATCTGGAATAACAAACGCCCGAGAATCAAAAGGGCTACTACTCAACGTAGAAAACAAGATGGGGGCCTCGCAATCCCTGATTTTAAACTTTATTTCTGGTCCTTTTCACTGAGACCTCTGATGTGCTGGCTAGACCCTGTAGAGGCTGTATCGTGGCGCTCCTTAGAAGCGGCGGCGGTATCTCCGCTAAGATTGCAGGATGTAGTGTACTCCACTGTCTCTATTTCGAAATGCCGGCTGAGGTATGGACCGATCATAACTCACGTGATCCAAACGTGGCGTAATGTACAGAGGTCGTGTGGGGTTAAATGCCCTTGGCACCTGGACATGTGTTGTCTTGTTTCATGTGAATAATAATAAATATTTGATCAAAAAAAAAAAAGTAATTGGCTACATCCAGCTTGTCTGTGATGAGCGTGTTGTCCGTTTTTATGTTTATGTTTGTGAATCTGGTTTTAAGTTTTTTACTGCAGCCTATTTGATTATTGAGTAATTTCCAAAGTTCACGTGGTTTGTTTTTGTTTTCCTCAGTTTTGTCATTGATGATTTTTTTTTTGCGGTTTTGATCATGGTGTTTACGTCATTTCTTAGTCTGTTTCTTTGAATTTTTTGTTCAACCACGTGGGCTTGGAGTTCACTGTTTGAGCTTTTGGAAAGCTTTGTCTGACTTTTATGAAGTTCAGAGCATTTTTTGTCTCTGGTTTTCATAGCGGTCAGTATTTCAGTGTTCATCCATGGCTCAGCGTGATTTTTAACCCTGGTGGTTCTCAGGGGTGCCATGTTGTTAAGTATTGTTGTGAATTTGGTTTGGAATCCAAGCCATGTTTCTTCAACCTGTGTACCACTGAGTTCATCTGACCAGTCCATGCCCTCCAGTTCTTGGTTAAAGGCCTCTCTAGAGTAGGTTTTGAGGTCCCTAGATGTGACTGTTTTGTGACAGCCGGCCTTTTGTTTTAGCTTTTTGCGGGTACAGAAAATCATATAATGATCACTTAACCCGTATGCTATCACCCCTTTATTGGAGATCATGGACTTGTCAGAGGTCAAAATGAGGTCAATGGTGGTTTGTGTTGAATCACATACCCTTGTGGGTTGGGTGATTATAGCTGTCTGAAACCGTGCAGATCACAAAACCTACTGAAGGCCTTGAAGACGGGTGCTGCTTTACGTGGCATATCCGCGTTCCAGCCCCCTATAAGAATCTTTTCTACACCCTCCACCCAAGCTAAACACCCATCAAGTGTGTTATAGAAGCCACTCTGTTCTGGCGGTCTATAGATTGTGCCTACTAGTACTGATTTCGCCCTTTCGAATAAGATTTCAATCCAAACAGTTTCAATTTCGTCATGGTTAAGGTCAGTACGGTTGATGAATTTGGTATCTTTGTGAATATACACACAGACGCCTCCTCCATATTGATTCCTATCCCTCCTGACTATTGAATCGTTTTCGATTTCAATCTCTGGGTCATGTACAGATGAGTCTAGCTTTGTTTCTGTGAAACACAATATGTTTGCCTTACCCTTCCATCCATTATGTCATTGTATCAATGAACATGGTATTACTGCTATTTCCACATTCAGAGCAGAAGCCACAAAGAATGGATTGTGCGGTGCTAATTGTACCCTTAACTGCACGAGTTTAGTGCACGGTATCTGCTCCGTCTTTGCGAGCTATCCACAAAGGACATTGCGCGGATGAGATACTAGCGCAGACACGCCCTAATGTGTGCAGTTTGCTCCTGATCTGCTCCAGCGCACTTGGCTCGTGGAGCAGTCTGCACCTGACAGCATTGTTGGCAGATATCAGTAAGGGGAAAAATAAACCCGAAATGAGGCATAGACATAACAATATTTTTCACCATTAGTATTCCGTTCATTTTGTATTCTATTTAGTTTACTTCGTAATGTATAGAGCTTGCTTAATTTGTATATTCATGACACATCGGAATATGGGCGCATGTGTGGGAGTTTGCGCAAAACCACCCATATTTTTCCACTGCCACGTTTGGATATCCCAACTGCACTCAGACTGGGATATGACATGCCAAATGTGTTTATTTAGTTTATTCTGTATTGTATTTAGTTTATTTCGTCATTGCATTTGTTTGTCATCCACAAATAAATTATTTTGAGCAGATCTGTCCATAGTGCTGAATCTTTATACCGAAGGAAAGATTGAGGACAAAAAGATTGATTGAAAAATGATTATGGAAATCTTTGGAAACTTCTATGAGATGGGGGAAGAGTGGGGTAGGTAGCCATTGACAAGATTGGTTCTATTTTGTATTTTCTGTATACTTTTGAATATATTTTGAATTTGATTTTCTAAGCAGTTTCTATTAGCATTTGATGCCCTGTTAAAAAACTAACTTTGGGAATGGTAATATCAAATATTTGTATTTGAACTGCAATAAAATGATGATGGATCAATATTTTTCTCATTCTTTTCCTCCTTTTTTCAGAAGGGGTTATTATTTAATTGACATAATGATTGAATTAATCACAATTGAAAATCAACCCTTTAGATACCAGTAACTGCTTTATTAAATACACTATAATTCAATATTCTAGAAACACATTTGACTTTGTTGGATTGAACAAAATGGTAAATTAGGACTGTTAACCTACAAGACCATAGACTTCCATTACAACCACTTTTGACCCTAACTGTAAGAGCCATGGCAGCCCGGGCGGGGACTGACTCCAATTCTGAGGTGCCAAACATCCATAATAACATCATGCATGTTGTTTTAGAAGTTTATTATCTTTGTGCTTACAATAATCAAAAGGTACGGTACACAGTTGGTCTTACCCTCTGTGCCATTATCAGCACAAATGATGTCCCCATATGATCAAATCCACCATCCCATGGCTGCAGATCCAGATTAATTGTCCCCCCCAATAATATGTGCTATCAAGAGTAGTGTATCTACTCCCGCTCTGTAATTCTAGTTTCAAAATACTCCTAAAAGCATAATTTGCGTATTAAAATCATAAAACATTTCTACAAGGGGACGATGCCAACGGACCCCCCTACTCTGCGTCCCCCCCAAACTTGTCATGAGATCTGCAGCCCTGACCATCCCCCCTGTTTTTTTTTCACAACTCGAGTACTGCTTAACCCCTATCCGGACCTAGACCACCTCTAAGTCACAACCCTAACTTAGGGGTTAGAGTTAGAGGTGGTCTAGGTCTGGTTAGGGGTTAGAGTTAGAGGTGGTCTAGGTCTGGTTATACTGATCCGATACCAGTGCATACATAAAAAGAAATTAAGAAATTATATTATATAAATTATAAAACTTTTTTTTCCCTTTTTTACAGCTACTGTTTTATATATACTGTTTTTTTTAGTAATAACTAGAAAGTAATGGTATTTATTCAACAACAGGTGATTGTATAGATTAGTATTAGTATCATTAATTGACAACTATGCTCAATGAGTTCACCCACGGAAAGGTTGTTGGCACATTGGTTCCGCACGGACGTTACACGTTGTTGCACTTCCTATCCAGCCTGCTCCGTTCCAGTTAGTAGTAACGTCTATGTTGTGATTTTTTTATGCTAAATAAATATTCAACATTCTCTTTTGAGACTCCGCCTCAGACTCTTATCATTTGGCACTAAAAGCTAAACATTGTCACCGGTATGGCTGTCCGCATTATGTCATTAATTGCGTGCATGTGTGGGAGAGGTCGATCAGTTAGCCACGTTAGTGTGAGCTAGGTTAGCCACTAGTTAACGCGAGCTAGATGGAAATACAAACAATGTAAAAAAGTGAAAAAGTGATTTACCTTGGATTACTCCTTTGCCAGCTTGCTGTACTTTGCTTGCAGGTCTGCAGCTGGATTATGAATAGTCCCAACTTTAGCCAAGGTAACGTTAAGCTACAACTAGCTCTTCAGCTAATGCTAATAACACAGCCGTCAGCCGTCACACTGCTCTGTCGGGACGATGGCATTAAGAAAAGTTATAATTATTTTGTCTCGTCTTGTTTTAGTCAACAATATCAACATAAATTCTTTTTTTTTTATCCACTTTTTCTCCCATTTTCTATATTTTCTCCCATCCCAATTTCGTATCATCCAATTCAACCCTCCCCTGTCACGAACGCTGTTTCTTGCCTCCCACAAGCCGGCTGTAATGTGGACTAAGTCATACATAGCACAAGTCCCCTCCGGTACTTGAGGTAACAGCAGTCGCATCTTTTCACCTGCGCAGCTCGATCTCTCAGTGGCAAGGAGTAACGCGTGGGAGGCTCACGCTGCCCCCGACACTTCCTGATTCTACTGCACAGGCGCACCAACCGACCTGTAGGAGTCGCTGTCCACAACGCCTGATCCCCACCCATCAGTTTCCCACCCCCTAATACGGCCAATGTGTATTAGTATGGACGGCCAGCTAAACTGAAAGCAATGTGGAGCGCTGGGCTCTAACAGGCAAGCCCAGCGTCTCCGTCATTCGTGGCGAGCGCCTTGCCCACTACGCCACGTAGCCGCCCCAACAATATCAACATACATGAAGAGAAATTTCGTCCTGGTTTTTGTAAATTACATTTTTGTGTCCTCAGTTGTGGTCAACGATATTTAATTAACTATTTAGTCACGTTCGCGTCACATGGTCTTCAATAACGTGACGTCACGTTTCGTTGTCGTCATGAAAAAAACCTTTGTTGACGAACATCTTTCGTCATAATTTTCGTTGACAAAATTAACACTGGGCACGCGGAACACTGTTTCTGCCTCCTGTTCTGGGGCAGCCTCTAAGGGTTTGGCTGCTGAAAGGGTGAATCTGGAGGGGATGCGTCTTAACTCTACTGTGGTTGATTGATTGATTGATTTTTATTGTGGAGTAAAAGACAGCATCCAAGGGATAAAAACATGAGAAAGTGCAAGCACTTATTTCCATCATGGTCCCTGATTTTGGACATGGACAGACATCATAAAACATAGAGCATCATAATAAAACAGAGCATCGTAATAAAACAGAGCATCATAATAAAACATAGATCATCATAATAAAAAACAGAGCATCATAATAAAACATATAGCAACCCCATAAAAACACTCCCTACCCTCTCCTTCCTAGACGTGGCTATTCTATACTTCACTGGCTAGCTGTCACGCTCCAAGATCAGCTCATGTCTGGGAGAGAGAATGCCCCAGGCAGAGAGTTGACAGCTGTGTCATTCCGCCATCTAGCGTTCACCTGCAGACAATGCACTCAACTCTGAGCTTGCTTGCTCAAATCAATAACACTCTACTGTGGCAATTAGTGTCTTTATTACAAGTGTTGTCTGTTTAGGTGTGTTCTGTGTTAGCATTCTTATTCTGTGTTTTGTATTTAGCCTATTCCTTGTTCCATGATTGTTGTATTGTATTTTGTATTGTATTAGTTCTAGTGTCTTCTTCCCCCAGCTGTTGATCATTTGTAATCATTGTAATTAGTCTGAGTATATTAGGGTGTCCTGTTCCCACTTCCTTTGTGGCGTCATGGTTAAATAAAGGTTAAAAAAAAAAAAAGTAAGTAAGTAAGTTATATTAGTAATCTGTTTTGTCATCTTTGTTTTCGTATCTCAGTCCGTGTTTGTAGTTAGCGCCAGCGCCGCTGTGCCTTTTGTTTTGTATTATATATATCCCTGCCTTGCTCCTGCCTTGAGTTCTGATATTAAAAGAACACCGTTGAGAAGAGCAACCACCGTCTCCTTTCTCCTGTCAAATCCGCATATTGGGTTCTTCTGTCATGCCGAATCGTAACAGCTAGCCATTTCTTTGTGGCACGTCTAAAACGTCCCCCCTCTTCGATGTTTTTCAGGGCCACTGGAAGCTTGTTCCACTCCAGTGCTGCAGAATATAAAAAAGTATTTGTGCCCATTAGGGAGTAAAATTTTGGCAGAATAAAATCCGTACTGCTCCTTCTAGTGGAGTATGAATGATTGTCACGGAATCGATTAAAATAATTAGATAGATATTTCGGACCTGTATTTTGAACTATCTTGTGTGTGAGACCTAATTTGATGTGAATTACCCTTTTATTGACCGGAAGCCAGTTTAGTTGCCTAAAGAAAGTTGGCCCTAGGTGAGTGCGTGGAGGTAGCTTAAGGACTACTCTCATTAGTCTGAAGTTTGTTTTTCACAACCTGTGGAGTGCCACTAAACCAGGAGGTGGCAGCATAGTCAAAGTGACTTTGTTAACACCATCCGGTAGTGCACGGTCCGTCCACTACCGCGGTTTACGCAGGGAAGTGGCGTATGTTTCAAGAGTGGTGTGAGGTTGGGGGCCTGGACCCGGTGTCATGCCCCCTGGACTCGGTTCTGTCCTTTCTCCAGTCTATCCTGGATAGACTGTCGGCCTCGACAGTGAAGGTATACGCCGCAGCTATATCTTCTTGTCATGTGGGCTTTGAGGGCAGAACGCTGTTCAGCCTCGTGAGATGTTTCCTGCTTGGCGCACGGTGTCTCAAGCCTGTGGAACGTGCTCTGTCTCCGAGCTGGGACCTCCAACTGGTCCTGGAAAGGCTGTTGGGGGCCCTGTTTGAGCCTCTTGAGCAGGCGCCGTTGGATCTACTGTCTTTCAACACGCGTTCCTTCTGGCCATCACCTCCGCTAAACGCGTGGGTGAGCTGTGTGCTCTCTCGGTGCGGTCAGAGTGCCTGTCTATTCAGGCCGATAACAGTGCGACTCTGAGGCCTAATCCGGCCTTTGTGCCAAAGAATATCCGGAGCTCTTTTCGCTCCAGGGATATTGTGCTCCAGGCGTTTCACCCTCCTCCTCACGCTAGTGAGTTGGAGGCGAGCTTTCACCTGTTGTGTCCTGTCCGTGCTGTGCGTTACCTTAGCACGCAGGATCTCAGGGCTACCGATCAACTTTTTGTTTGTTACGGTGGCTCTCACGCGGGTAAGGCGCTGTCCAAGCAACGCCTGTCACATTGGTTATGCGAGGGAATTGCCCTCTGCTACACTTTGGCCGGACGGGTTCCCCCCGCAGGCGTCAGGGCACACTCCACTCGTGGAGTGGCGGCCTCTGCTGCACTGTTTGGGGGGGCCTCGGTGGAGGACATCTGCGCTGCGGCTTCCTGGTCCTTTTGTTAGGTTTTACCTCATGGACATGACTGGGGGCTCTGTCTCCCAAGCAGTCCTGAGGGCCAGGACCTCTCCTGCTCCCCGCCATTAGGTGGGCTAGCAGGTGTGTGTGGGTGTGGACCACGGAGTGCTCTGTCACACGTGGTCCCACTTGCACTGTGCGCTCTAGGGTGACTGGTCCCTTTTTCGCACATTGGTTGTAGTTGACTGCCTCCCCCCCTCGTTAGGACGGGCGGGTGGACGGGTCCCCTCCTCCCTGGCAGGGGATTATGGGCCCTCAGGGGGTGCATTTGACGTGGCCACGCGTCCGCTCTGCCACTTTGATCTCATTATGGCAGAGCGAGATGCGATATCAGTATAATGAAATATAACGAAGGTTATTCTATAACCCTAGTTATATGAATACTGACTGAGCGTCTCGCTCTTCAGCGCCCTGAGGACCCTTGGATGTTTTTCACGCATGGAATTCAGACTGGGAAGGGCGCGAGCGTGACCACTTCCTGTGTTTTGAAGGAACACACGGGAGTAGACGTGGTCACGTGCAAGTGACGTACATGTGTCAACTTTTTCACATGCACAATAGGTGCATGGAGACGATATCTCATTATGGCAGAGCGAGACGCTCAGTCAGTATTCATATAACTAGGGTTATAGAATAACCTTCAATATTACCAATCAACTGTGACTTGTTTACAAGATCCATTAGTAAGACGCAAGTATATATACATATATATATATTAAGGCTGTCAAAGTTAACGCAGTATTAACGCGTTATCGCCCGATTCTATTAACACCACTATTTCTTTTTAACTCAAGATTAACTTTTAAGATTTAAATTTTTTTTTTTACTAGACTTCACTCAGGTGTATTATTGATGCTCTCATTGATACTATGTTTGTTTCTGAAGTCTGTGTGTGTGTGTGTGAGATATAGAGAGAGAGGGGGGTGAGAGAGATGACGAAGGGGCAAGAGAGAAAGAGAGCTGGGAGTGTGTGTGTGTGAGAGAGGGGGGGGGTGATTAATCAGCCCTTGTGTGGGTGAATGTAACAAGTTCCTAACGTTTTCTTTCCCCTATTATTTCATGCACACTTTATTCATTGTTTTAAATTATTATTTTCTTTTAAGTTATTTTGTGCATCACTCTGTTTTGAATTTGATGCAAATTTGCAATGCATGAGGGTCATCCTTTTGTGTTAAATGGCTGCATAAAGCAAGCATTTGTTGACTCGCATGTTGATAAGAGTATTCAAACTTGGAACTTGAAAAAGATCTGTTTAAGGTAGATTTTTTTTTAATGCGATTAATTTGCGATTAATCGCGAGTTAACTATGGACAATCATGCGATTAATCGAGTTAAATATTTTAATCGATTGACAGCATATATATATCTCATATATCAACACATAGCAACTGCTGTTTTACACATAGCAACCATTGTCTCTTCCATTGCCAGGTTGCTATGTTACAGGCAGCCATGTTGGAAGACAGAGAACTACACAAACATTCATTGCAAGGCCTCCATCATAAACAAAATGAATGGCTTCATTACTTTATACAGTGGAAATACAGCACCGTCAATAAAAGGATGCAGGCATGAACCAATAGAAACATTTCGAGTGGGTCTGAATCTTGCATTAACCTTCTCTGAACATTCCTTTCATGTTGTTTGCTAGTGTGCCTTTATCAGGGTTTAAGTTTAAGTTTATTTGGATCCCCATTAGCCACAGCAGTGCTAATTTTACAGCAGTTGTTTTACCAAGATTTTGAAACAACATTTACTATTCTCCTGCTTAACATGTCTGGGAAGAGAGTTCCATTCCTGCATACCACGGAACATGACAAATCGCTTCATGGCATTCAACCTCACTTTTGGAAGTGTAAAACCTTGTGCAGATGTAACCCAGGTTTCAGATTCATAACTATTTAGTTATAGGAACATAAATAGTTAATGCCATTGAATAAGAACATAAATAGTTAATGCTATTGTGTAAGAATATAAATAGTTAATGTTATTGGGTTATATGTATATTCATATGAGATTAGCAACGTTTTGACCAAATTTCACTGCCCCTTTAAGTTACCTCATGACGCGAGATAGGTGTCACAACAGTCCACGCCTTGCCTTACGGCAGGTGAGCCTTGCCATACGGCAGACGAGATTATAGATTGACGGAAGCTGACGCAGCTGATTGAACTGAGATGAAATAGCGCCACGAAATAGTTATCAAACAGTCATAAAAGATTCCCCCAGTTACAAAACCGAAGAAGTTGTTGCAGTTAAAGAGCATACCACTTCCGGAAGCGGTTTTGGTGAGTTTCATCAATATTGTGCTGTTTCATTGTCGAATGTACAAAATCGCTAGCTCAATGCTAATCAGCTAATAATGTAGCTTCATCCTGAGTCATGCTAGCCAAGCTCCAAGCTCAATTTGGTTAAATGAAAACTAGAAAGAAACCATTTCAGAAGTACTTATAATTGTATTGATATGCTGTATGATAAGTGTTGTGAAGGGCCAGATTAAACCGAATATATATATTTATTTATATATATATATTTAATTGTATTTGTATATTCTCTAATATTCCCTGATATCCCTTGTATATTCCTTGTACAATATGCATTGAATATCCATTCTAGCCTACTGAACATCCCATAATAGTCTCCATTCTACTATTGGTCGAGACCTTGGTGCCAGGCTGCCATACCCCTCAGACCCAGTTCAAACGTACCGCTCCACATGTACGAACAAGTCCTAGTTCCGCGTAGGAATCTGGCTACCGCACCACTAATGGGACTATTTGTTCATAGTGCGTATATATACTGCGCTACTAAAGTAGGACTTCCTTTTCAGTCCAGTTTCTTACCCTCCAATAGAGTCACAGACGTAAAGCCTCCCCGCGACGCCACGTGTGGGAGTAAGGCCAAGTTCGCCTACCATCGGTATTGAGACATCGTGTATATTAATATTTGAATAGTCATATTTGGCACTATATCGTCGAGTTGGACGTAGTCTATTAAGCTAATAATAGTCTGTTAATATACAGTGCTTCGTGCGGTGAGAATACTACCGTAGTCAGCACCCCATCGTTTCGGGCAGAGAACTGGCTGCTTATCCAGGGTGGTTGACCCCACGTGAAGCTGCACCCGAGGAGCCCCAGAGCCGACGAGCGAGTGGACCTGTATACCGGATTATTCTACCGACGACAGCCCGCCTTCCCAGGCACGGACTATGCTTTGTATACTTTGATTATTCCATGGATAAAGACCCCCGACACTGCCGTGTGTTGGAACCCCCCCCCCTGGAGAGGACGCAAGGTGAGGAGACGCTCTGCAAGACGAGGTCGCTTCACGTCTCTCCTCCGTGGACCGGATGACGCCGGCCCACAAAGAGTCCACCTGCTTTCATCTGTGGTCCAAGGATCGCCGGCGCATTGAACGGCACTACAGTGGGTTCACCTGGGATACCCTTGGCCGGATGAGGCAGCCGGATTCTACCCCCCCCCCCCTCCTACTCCTGTCGGCTTACAAGCGACCGGATTAACCCCCCCTAGTGTATCCAGTATATAATCATTAAAGTATCATTGCTGTTATTCCTTAAACTATTCCAGGTCGTATATGTACCACCTGCGCCTTCAGAGATTGGACATTCTCTATTGATATACCGACGAATACTCTTGCCATAAAAGTGCATACTAATTTCCATTCATAAATGTGATTGATTTGATTAAGTGCTTGCTCTACACACCATCGCTGTGTAGAAATAAAGACCTATTTCTAATTCGTACATTTGTGTTGGATCCGTTTCATCTACGTGACAGTGTTCATCATAATATATTTATGCCGAGTACTGGGTGGCCGAATATTAAGTACAAAGGTAGTGGTAGTAAGTATCATATCTAGTAATACAGTCAGGGAATTGTACCCCTCAGTTACAATTTGGTCCTTCGAGCCGGATGGTAATCAGTGTAATATTAATATAGTGTTATTAATATTGAAATGGCCTATGATGAACACTCCACGAAACGATCCTCCTAACCAACGCCCGCAGCGCGAACGACGGCTCCCTCAGTACTTAGAGGCTTACGCTGTCAGTCAACAACCTAGTCTTCTACTAACAGTAAACGCGGTAAAACTAGAAAGTAAAAGTATGTCTAACCCCAACGCCCAGACTACCCCGACCATAGAGGCCCCTACGGGCTCTAATGTAACTGACCAAGTTCACGGTGGGGACCAGTGGGAACCAGACATGACTTCACACCCCGCCAGTACTGAAGAAGTAGTCCCCGATGAGTCCCGGGAGGAATACAACGCTACCAAGAGAGAACTCGGCACAGAAGAAGACGGGGAGAGCACCGTGGAGATAGAGCTCCAAGGCTCCGCAAGGAGTACCCCGAGGGAAGGCTCCCCTATACAACCGCCTTCTCCCAGCGAGGCAGAGAGGACCCTACAGCAGGCCTTCCTCATCAGCCTGAACGCCGCTGCTGAACGCGACCGACTGCAGATCCAGCAGCGGAGCGAAGAAGAGCATATACGTCTAGAACTAAGACGCATTCAGAGAGAAGAGAATGTGGCCCGAGACCGAGCAGACAGCCAGCGAGCAGCTGCTGGTGCTCTACGGGACGCAGAGCGCGACAGACAGCAAGCGCAACTAATAGAACAGCTGATCAGACGGACAACACCCTCTCCCTCCGCCAGAGGCTCCAGGAACTCGTCTAGACACACCTCCAGGGCGGCATCCCCTAGCCGAGTAAACAACCCTGAACTTGACCAACAGACGAGGTCTATACCCCCCACAGACCACCTCCCCCCACCGGTCCAAGCGAGACCTAGCAACCGGGAAGGAGCAGCATATCCTGTGGAGAGGCTAAACCAGAGACTACAAGCACTGGATGACCTAACTGAAGACGAAGAGGAAGAGGAGGAGAACCACGCCCGACGACAGCACAGTACTCTACCGGACCAGGAGGTCCGGTACAGCCCAGGCTATACTCCCGCGGAGCTGCGCTACAGACCCCCGACTCTATACACGGGTGAGCATGACGCACGACCCGCACCGAGGAACAGCACCTGGACAAGCGGGCCATGGTACACTGCCGGTACCAGCCCATACCAAGGAGCGGGAGGAGACTCGCCTAGGAGGCCTCTCCCCCAACGCTCGCCGATGTATCCACAGTCAGCGTCATACATTGGCCCGCCTATGGTACCCGACTTCACCCAAGAGAACCGGGCCCAGTATACGGAACTCCGCATGTGTCTGGAGACCATGTTGGTGGATGTATTGGATGAACGCCATAAATACGCCATCCTACTGAAGCACTTAAAGGTACCCCGCGCACATAATATAGCGCTCGCCTACGCGACTTCCACCACCCCATACACAGCAGCGCTGGTAGCATTGGACCAGAGGTATGGGCGCATATGGGATTACGTGATCCAGGAGATCCGACACATCGACCGCTTACCCCCAGCAATAGACAATCGAGCACTGGACGACCTGTCCATCAGAGTGCAGTCCCTGGTAGGGATGTTGGGAGCGCAGAGAGAGAAGGGGAGGCATGAACTTTACGCCAACTCAAATGTGGAAAGGATCTTGGAGAAGCTGCCGCCCGCTCGACAGGAGCGTTTTAGGCGACAGAGGGACCACCGAGACCCGAATGGCCCCGAACCGAACCTCCTCGATCTAGCAGACTTCCTGGCGAGAGAAGTCAGCAGCCTACGGCTAGATACATTCGGACGGAGCACCCCTGGCTCCAGAGAAGGAACCAGACGACTAAATGATGGAAGAAGATCGGTGACTGTGATGCACCAATCGGAGTCAGTACCGAGCAGCAGGAGCCACAGTACCCCCTCCAGAACGGAGAAGTGGAAGATAGTGTGCCCCTACTGTGAGAAAGAACACTGGCTAGCGCAATGCGACTCCTTCCCCAAGCTGAACGCGGAGGAAGCAAGTCAATGGATAAAGTCCAACAAGCGCTGTTTTCGCTGTGCGCGCTCACACATGGCAGCCGAATGCCGCTTAAAGAAAAGGTGCACCAAGTGCGATGGAGCCCATCTGGACATACTTCACGACAGTAACAGACGGCGCCCTTCACCCGCACCATCCAGCAGCAAAGCGAGCGTCATGTACATCGATCCCGCCAGCAGCAGTGGAGCCCGAGTACTCCTAAAAGTAGTGCGTGTGACACTAAGCTACCAGAATAAAGTCCTGGACACTTACGCCGTCCTCGATGACGGGTCCGAGAAGACCCTTCTGCTCGCCTCCGCTGCGGCCCAGCTAGGGCTGCGGGGAAGCGAAACCCAAATGACAATTCGGACAATAAGACGAGATTTGAAGACGATAAAGGGCGAGAATGTCTCATTCTCTATCGCAGCAAGCGGCCAGCCTGAGCGACGGTACCAGATTACAGACGCTTTCACCAGCCAAGAAATAGGACTGTCGCGGTACACATACCCCGTCGCCAAGCTGATGGAGAAATATGCACATCTGCGCAAGTTACCGATCCCGCTCATAGACAATGCTATGCCGACCCTGTTGATAGGCTCCGACCATGCAGACCTCATTGTCCCGATAGACCGGGTTCATACCGGACCCCGAGGCTGTCCTGCAGCAGTCGAGACCCGTTTGGGATGGACTCTCCAAGGCCCGCTCGCCAAATCTCTCAACCGAAGTACAGCCACTAGATGTCTCCACTCCCGAGTCACAGAGGGAGAAACCGCACTCCTGCAACACGTAGAGCGGCTATGGACCTTGGAACAAATGCCCTTTAAGAACGGAAAGAAAGACATTCGCTCTAAAGATGACATTTACGCCATTCACCTCCTCGAGACAGGGACCAAGAGAGTCCCGGTCAACGGCGTGTTGAGATACGCCACGCCACTCCTGCGGCGAGAAGGAATGCCTACTTTCCACGCCAAGACAGACGCCACAGAACGGTACCTGCTGAACACGGAGCGGCGCTTAGCCAAGAACCCCGCCCAAGAGAGTGTATACCGCGCTGAGATTGAGAAGCTCATCACAGCGGGACACGTCACAAAGATGGACATTAAAGAGGCTGACCAGACCACTGAATCGTGGTACGTGCCTCACCACAAGGTCCATCACAACGGTAAAGACCGCATAGTATTTAACTGCAGCTACCAGATCGGATCCCAAAATCTGAATAAAGAGTTACTGCCCGGTCCCACACTCGGCCCCTCCCTACTCGGCGTTCTACTCCGCTTCCGCCAGGAAAAGGTGGCCATCAGCGGGGACATTAAAGGAATGTTCCTGCAGGTGAGATTAATAGAGGAGGACAAGCCCCTGTTACGGTTCCTATGGAGAGAGAAGCCAGGAGATGAGCACCCAGCCATCTACCAATGGGAAGTCCTCCCCTTCGGAACGACGTGCAGCCCCTGCTGTGCTACATTTGCACTACAGAAACATGTAGCAGAGGACCCAGCAGCGGACGAAGAGGTCCGACACAGCGTAAAGAACAGCTTCTACGTAGACAACTGTCTACAAAGCCTTTCAACCCAAGAAGATTAAACTCCGCGCCTCATTGATCAAAGGCGGCTTTGATCTCAGGCAGTGGGCCAGCAGCGATCCGCAAGTACTGCGCAGCCTCTCCTCCGAGGACAAGGCAGCCAGCAGCGAGACCTGGATGGCTACAATCCCGGGAGAAGCCCAGGAGATGACCCTGGGATTGGTGTGGCGATTCAAAACAGATTTGCTTCACTACAGACACAAGCCCCTGACTACGGAGCAGGGAAGGCCGGCGGCGGCGCCGACCACCAGACGGAGTGTGTACACAACACTCGCCCGACAATATGACCCGCTAGGATGTATTCTACCGTACACCACCAGGGCAAAAATGATTGTACGAGCATTGTGGGACAAGGACCAGGGCTGGGACGACCCCATTCCCGCACACCTTGCATCCACCTGGAGAGAGTGGGAGATGGAGCTCCACTCACTCCCAGGCGCTAATATGCGCCGAAGCTACTTCCCACCCACGGTGAGGCCAGAGACATGTAAAACGGACTTACACGTCTTCAGTGACGCCTCAGAGGTCGCATACGGATCAGTAGCCTACTTGCGGGCCCAAGAGAAGGGGGGAGAGATCTACACAGCATTTGTCCTCGCCCGCTCGAGAATAGCCCCACGCAAGCAACAATCTATCCCACGTCTAGAGCTCTGCGCAGCCCTAGCCGGAGCGCACCTAGCCACGCTCATCCAACGTGAGCTCACCATACCGGTGTCTAGAACAATCCTGTGGTCAGATTCCACGACGGTACTCGCCTGGATAAAATCGGACTCATGCAAGTACAGAGTCTTCGTGGGAGTCAGAGTCACCGAGATTCAAGACTTAACCGAAGAGTTAACCGGAGAAACAGAGTGGCGCTACGTTGATACAAAACAGAACCCAGCTGACGTCATCACCCGGGGGATCCCCCTGGATGACCTCACCCGTCACAATGCTTACAGTGACGGCCCCGCATTCCTAAGACTCCCGGAAGGACAGTGGCCCATGCCTATCCCGAGGGAAGCAAGTCCAGAGGAGGTGGAAAATAAGAAGTCTGTGTTCTGTGGATTGAGCACTGTTATCTCCGCAGACCCCAACACACTCCTGATGGGGCGGCTAGATCCTGCATTACCCCAGACAATGTACCGGCCTGAAGAAGCGAACGGCCGACGAATGTGGAGGTACAGCCAAGTATTAGCCGACAAGTTTTGGAGCAGTTTCCTACTGCACTACCTACCGTCTCTACAGACCCGCCAGAAGTGGGTAAAGGAGAGAGACAATTTGACAGAAGGAACAGTCGTCATGATTATTGATCAATCACTGCCCAGAGCTATGTGGCCGGCCGGCCGCGTAAGCAAAGTGATCACCGGTGCCGACGGCAAGGTCCGAGCAGCTGAAGTGCTCGTCCAGGGTCGCACTTACACCCGTCCCGTGGCGAGGCTCATAGAACTGCCCCGACTCCCAGACACAATCGATGATGACCATGACCCTATAACCCTATGACTTTGTGAAGTTGACTGACCCTACAGCAAACCCTTATGTGTAAATAGACAACGCGATTAATCTGTCTCTGTTTAACTGATTAGGTCTGGGACCAATCAGGGGGTGGCTGTTGTGAAGGGCCAGATTAAACCGAATATATATATTTATTTATATATATATATTTAATTGTATTTGTATATTCTCTAATATTCCCTGATATCCCTTGTATATTCCTTGTACAATATGCATTGAATATCCATTCTAGCCTACTGAACATCCCATAATAGTCTCCATTCTACTATTGGTCGAGACCTTGGTGCCAGGCTGCCATACCCCTCAGACCCAGTTCAAACGTACCGCTCCACATGTACGAACAAGTCCTAGTTCCGCGTAGGAATCTGGCTACCGCACCACTAATGGGACTATTTGTTCATAGTGCGTATATATACTGCGCTACTAAAGTAGGACTTCCTTTTCAGTCCAGTTTCTTACCCTCCAATAGAGTCACAGACGTAAAGCCTCCCCGCAACGCCACGTGTGGGAGTAAGGCCAAGTTCGCCTACCATCGGTATTGAGACATCGTGTATATTAATATTTGAATAGTCATATTTGGCACTATATCGTCGAGTTGGACGTAGTCTATTAAGCTAATAATAGTCTGTTAATATATAGTGCTTCGTGCGGTGAGAATACTACCGTAGTCAGCACCCCATCGTTTCGGGCAGAGAACTGGCTGCTTATCCAGGGTGGTTGACCCCACGTGAAGCTGCACCCGAGGAGCCCCAGAGCCGACGAGCGAGTGGACCTGTATACCGGATTATTCTACCGACGACAGCCCGCCTTCCCAGGCACGGACTATGCTTTGTATACTTTGATTATTCCATGGATAAAGACCCCCGACACTGCCGTGTGTTGGAACCCCCCCCCCTGGAGAGGACGCAAGGTGAGGAGACGCTCTGCAAGACGAGGTCGCTTCACGTCTCTCCTCCGTGGACCGGATGACGCCGGCCCACAAAGAGTCCACCTGCTTTCATCTGTGGTCCAAGGATCGCCGGCGCATTGAACGGCACTACAGTGGGTTCACCTGGGATACCCTTGGCCGGATGAGGCAGCCGGATTCTACCCCCCCCCCCCCCATCTACTCCTGTCGGCTTACAAGCGACCGGATTAACCCCCCCTAGTGTATCCAGTATATAATCATTAAAGTATCATTGCTGTTATTCCTTAAACTATTCCAGGTCGTATATGTACCACCTGCGCCTTCAGAGATTGGACATTCTCTATTGATATACCGACGAATACTCTTGCCATAAAAGTGCATACTAATTTCCATTCATAAATGTGATTGATTTGATTAAGTGCTTGCTCTACACACCATCGCTGTGTAGAAATAAAGACCTATTTCTAATTCGTACATTTGTGTTGGATCCGTTTCATCTACGTGACAGTGTTCATCATAATATATTTATGCCGAGTACTGGGTGGCCGAATATTAAGTACAAAGGTAGTGGTAGTAAGTATCATATCTAGTAATACAGTCAGGGAATTGTACCCCTCAGTTACAATAAGAACATGGTCTATATACATTTTGACTGCTTTTGAGAGTTTAATATGGAATGTGAGGAATGTTCCCATATGCTAGTGCACTTTAGCCTAATTTAGCATAAGACAAATGGACATTCCCACGTGCTGTGATAAGGTAGCCTACTTTAGCTTAACATAGCTAAAAGTAGCCTGATTGATTATTCATTCTAAAAGCAATGAAAAGATGATGAAGCAATGAAAGATGGTAAATAGCTTTTATTTTATGAATGCCTGTATAACGCAGGCCAGGTTTTTCTAGCACCCCGTTCCACCCCCGGGAAGAGTTCCCAGGAGTCCCGACCGACCACCACTCATCACGTGTGCCCACGCGGGACGAGGCAGTGTGCCGGACCGACACAAGATGGCGAGCCAACCCACTGAACCTCAGATCTAGATCAGGGCTATACCCGGCGCCTGATCTGTTACCCCTGTTGCCTCAACACCCTGTTGCCTCAACAGCCTGGTAGGATTGTGAATTACCTTCCTCATTCCCAGTGAGGAAGTGGATCAGGAATTAACGAACTAATTTAACTCGAGTCACAAGAACTTCCAAGGACCATCATATCCTTTTCTATGATACGAACTGATTGAACGAGAGCACAAGGACTTCCAAGGGCTTTTGACCCCGTTTCACCTTTTGTATTTTGATATTGTATTTTGTATTTGATTGATGCACATTGTATATATGGGTACTGATATTTCTCCTGTAAGAAGGGAGAGTTAAAGGGTAAATGCACCCAGTAAGATACTTGAACCACTGATATTTCGCCTGTAAGAAGGGAGAGTTAAAGGGTAAATACACCCAGTAAGATACTTGAACTACTGATATTTCTCCTGTAAGAGGGAGAGTTAAAGGGTAAATTCACCCAATAAAATACCTGAACCACTGATGTTCTCCTGTAAAGAGGACGAGTTAAAGGTTCAATGCACCCAGTAAGATACTTGAATCTCACTGATAACATATTGATTATAGTTGAATCACTGATGGTTCTCCTGTAAAGAAAGATGGTTTAAAGGGTAATTTCACCTGATAAGGTATTTGCATTCCTATAACCTTGAATATTTCTATTGGTACTTTGTTCGTATTACACCTGCAAAGGAAGAGTTTAAAGGGTAATTTCACCTAATAAGGTACTTGCATTCCTTGCACACTTAAAGTTTCAAATGAATATGTTTAAACACTTATTGAAATGATAAACTGATATAGTTTACTGAATGATAAACTGTTATAGAGTTTACTGATCTGCAATTGCAGAAGAAAGATAATGAGTTACTCACGAAAAGGGATATATCTAATGTCCAACTTTAAACCTAGCTTTTAGCTAGTGATAACCTCAGAGACGTCTGAACCGAACCAAATGTGTTGATCCAATCAACCTAGAACCTGATATCGAACTAACCCTCCTGAAAGAAGGAGTGGTTAATGAAATAACCTAAAAGGGATACTTCACTTTACCTCACTGTCACTGTATGTATTGCAATTGTCTAGCTAGCGCGCTTGTTGTGAATAAATTACCGGTCACTGTTATAACCTTGTCTCTGGTCTATCCTTTAAAACTGGTCCGTGGCGAACAGCTGTTACTGTTAGTGACACAAGTGCTACACAGAAGCATGTCTGGTGGAATGGTTGTGTCTGTCAAGTAGGGGTGTAAAGGTACACGTATCCGTACCGAACCGTACCGTTTCAGTGTGTACCGTACCGAACGGCTGTGTAGTGCAGTGGTTCCCAAAGTCGGGGTCGCGAGCAGCCACGGGAGGGCCGCGAGATGATTAAAAAAAAATAAATAAAAAATAAAAAGAAAAAATGTTTTTTTTTTTAGGTCACTGAACTTAGAAGCAGGCCAGGACAGTGTTTCTAGTTGTATTCTAAAATTTTATTCTATTGTATTCTAAAATGTGACTATATGGTTTTATATTAACTTAATAAATAAACAAAAACGAAAAATCTACTTATTTCAACGAACATTTCAAACTAAATAACAGATTATGCACATAAAACGCTGAAAACAACTGAAGCAACAATAGTATTTTAATGAGGCTATTATTATCATTATTATTTTGCAACAAGTTAGCCCTCTCATAAATAGCACATATAAATGAATAACTAACTTGAACTAACTTAATAGGATTGAAGTGATATTTGGCTTAAAAAATCGGTCGCCTGGAAAAAAAAATAAAATAAAAAGCCTGACGATGTGCATTGGGCCGCGGCTCTCTGACGCCTTATTTTCTGGGTCCCGGCCTGAAAAGTTTGGGAACCCCTGGTGTAGTGTACCGAACGAATACAATATTATGGTAACCACTAACGACCGCCCACCGGGGGCTGTTTTTTTCACAATCTAATATAATTATTATAATTTGTTAATGTTTTACAAGTCGATTATTAATTTCAATATATAATATTCGTTGACAGTACAATTAGTTACTGCACACTACATCACCCCTGAGTGGAACATGGAAAGCCAAACTTTCCCCCACTGTACCGAAAACCTGTACTGAACCGTGACTTCAAAACCGAGGTACGTACCGTGGTTTCTGTGTACCGTTACACCCCTACTGTCAAGACTTATAGATACATTGTTATATAAAATTGAGGGAATCTTTGTAACAAGAATATTCCTAGTGAATACAAGGAGTGAGCAGAGTAACTTATGTTTGACAAGTAACCACGTTAAACAACTCTGCAACATTAGTTCTGTACTCACAGACTCGCATTCAAAATGGCGCTGCACCGAACGGCTGCCTTTCTGATCGCTCCGTCGAGACTGTGCTTTCTTTTGTTAATTTTTATAGTATTAAGAGTTTTATTTGCACCTACTGTTGGTGCATTATATGTGTATGACGTCAGTCAATCATTGACATTGGATTAAGTAAAATGTACCGATTGGATTGCTGAACAGCAGCAGTGGCCCGCTGAGATCCTTTGTTGTGGCCATGGCCAAAGCCAGAAGCCGCGACGAAGAGGAAGAGCAGCCGGGGTCCGGAACAGACTGAGGTCCAAACGGTGCTTGACTTTGTCTGTACTCTGGTAGAAGAAACAATCCCCTCTACCACAATTAGAATCTACCCAAATCAAAAGCCCTGGGTAGATAAATCCGTCCGTGAGGCTCTGAAAGTGCGTTACAGGGATAAAGTTGAACTTCAGTTTGAACAGGCTGACTCTAGAGGCATGTGGCAGGGCCTCAGAACAATGACAGATTACAAAGGCACCTCCCTCAAACTGAACAGTGACATCTCCTTAGCAAAGGATCTCAATTCCTTCTATGCGAGGTTTGAGGCTGTGAATAACAACACCAGCCTACAAACCACGGCAATGGGGGGGGGGGGGGGGGTCTGCTAATGGAGACTCAGTGTTCAGGGTAACAGAACATGAGGTGAGACGGATCTTTAAAAAAGTGAATATCAGGAAGGCAGCAGGACCGGACGGCATCCCCGGCCGCGTCCTAAAAGCCTGTGCCGACCAACTGGCCCTGGTATTCACTGACATCTTCAACCTGTCCTTGGAACAGGCTGTCATCCCCACCTGTCTGAAGAAGTCCAACATCATCCGTGTACCCAAAAAATCTACGCCCGCTTGCCTCAACGACTACCGCCCTGTAGCCCTCACCTCCATAGCCATGAAGTGCTTTGAGAAGCTAGTGAAGGGCTACATCTGTTCCTCCCTCCCCATCAACCTGGACCCCCTGCAATTTGCATATCGCCCCAACAGGTCCACGGAGGACGCCATAGCCCATGTGCTGCACACAGCAGCATCACACCTGGACAAGAGGCAGGGGAACTATGTGAGAATGCTGTTCATCGACTACAGCTCAGCATTCAATACCATAGTCCCCTCCAAACTCATAGCCAAGCTCAGGGACCTGGGCTTGAACTATGACCTCTGCCAGTGGGTCTTGGACTTCCTGACGGGCAGACCCCAGGTGGTAAGAGCAGGCAACTGCACCTCCTCATCCATCACGCTCAACATAGGGGCCCCCCAGGGCTGTGTTATGAGCCCCCTCCTCTACTCCCTGTACACACATAACTGCGTAGCACAGCGGAACAACAACACAATCATCAAATTTGCTGATGACACAGTAGTGGTGGGCCTGATCTCTGCCAACGACGAGAGGGCCTACCTGGAAGAGGTAGAGAATATGTCACAGTGGTGTCAGGAGAACTGCCTCTCCCTGAACGTCAGCAAAACAAAAGAGATGATTGTGGACTTCAGGAGGTCGGGGGTCAAGGACTACAGCCCCCTCAGCATCGACGGGGCACCGGTTGAGAGAGTGAACAGTTTCAAGTACCTCGGAGCCCACATATCCGAGGATTTGACATGGACCACACACATTGACAGTGTTGTGAAGAAGGCACGACAACGCCTCTACTTCCTCAGGCGCCTAAGGAAGTTCCAAGTCAGTCAGAAGATCCTTAGGAACTTCTACTCATGTACAATAGAGAGCATCCTGACTGGCAACATCACCTCCTGGTTTGGGAATAGCACTGCACAAGACCGTAGCAGACTACAAAGAGTGACACGTTCAGCCGAACGCACAATTGGAGGGGGGCTTCCCACCCTCCAGAACATTTACAACAAGCGGTGCAGGGGGAAGGCTAAGAGAATTATTAAGGACTCGAGCCACCCGAACAACTGCCTCTTTGAACTGCTGCGGTCAGGCAAGCGATACCGGAGTCTTAAGGCGAGCACAGAAAGACTCAGAAGAAGCTTCTATCCCCAGGCCATCAGGCTGCTAAACGAACAATAAACACTATGCAACAACCATCAAATGCACACAGCACACACACCCACACGCACACACTCACTTAAACAAACAACACTGCAGCACCCACTCTCCACACTTTAGATCACACAAACACACTTTATATTTATTGATAAAGGATTTGCACTACAACTCGTACACCTACTGTAAATTGTACCTAAATTGCACCTCATCCCATTTCTGCCTTGCACTATATAGTATTGTATATTAGTACACTGCATAGTATTGTATATTATATGGTAACTCAGTTACGTCTATTCTGCATCGAACATTGTACATATGTCTATACTGAACACTGTGACCTCATTTTTTTACTTCTAATTTACATGCCATACTATGTTATTTTATTTCATACTTATCTTGTCTTGCACAGTCTCTGGAGCGTAACAGTAAGAAGCATTTTGTATAAAAGTATTCTGTACTTCTGTATGACAACTATTAAAGAAACTTGAACTTGAACTTGAAACTTGAACAGCGAAGCGCTATACGTGCTGCTTTGTTTTGTACCATTTGCAATTTTTTCTGTTTATTCGTTGTTACATTCGACCATACTGCAGGACAATAGTCAAGATTTGACAAAACCAGAGCTTGAATTACCTGTTTGATAGAATTCAGTGGTAACAAATGAGCACAATTATTTTAACAACAGAAATCCCTCTTCCCATTTTCACTACTATATTGTTTATTTCGCGTTTTTAACAACCAACTACCAGATTCACTCGTCACTGTACATCACTTCTGAAGTATAAACAAACTATACTGCTGTGACAATTTTGAATATCTTAACATGTATTTACGCCCATACAATTTTTTAGATGAATGATTGTGGATATAATATAGAAAACACATCATTATGATATTGTCAGATGGCGTTGCAAAAATAACATAATAACGTTACAGCGTACAGTTTGTAGTTCAGTCAGCAGCCTCCACTGATGTTATGACGTTACGAAATAACATTATACATTATGCTCCGCGCTTCAATTATACATTATGCTCCGCGCTTCATTCATTCATTTCATAATCAGTCAGCAGCCTGCGTCCTCCACTGATGTTATGACGTTACAAACGCCGCGAAATAACATTATACATTATGCTCCGTGCTTCATTCATTCATTTCATAATCAGTCAGCAGCCTGCGTCCTCCACTGATGCAGCCTCCACTGAACCTACTGTACCTTACTGTACCTCTGCTTGCGCCTACAGCACAGCAGGTAATGGCGTTAATCAATGAAACATGTAACCTACTGTACCTTTGCTTGCGCCTACAGCACAGCAGGTAATGGCGTTAATCAATGAAACATGTAACCTACTGTGCTGGCACAAAAGCTTGCACGTTGGCGGCAGGGTCCATCGCGAAATAGTTAGTTAGTTAGTTAGTTAGTTAGTTAGTTAGTTAGGCAGTTAGTTATGGCGTTAAGTGATGCGGCGATAGCGATATGGCATTAACCAACAACAACAGGCATTAACCAACAACGCAAACACAACGAGGCATTAACCAACGAGCACCTCTCGAGCACCTCTCAGAGCACCTGGGGGAGCCTCATGCGCATGCGCGGCCGCGGTCACTCTCTGCCGCGTCTGCCACGTCTCTCTCTGCCGCACACAGCGCGGATAAGGGCGTGTGCTAGGGCGGGCACGTGGCCAATCAGAGAAACGCTGAACGAAAAGCTGAACACAAGTTGGTTGCCTTTAATATTCACACCGCCTGGACTTGATTAATTACCACATCACTTATCAAAAGTTTCAAGACTGGGTTCGTTCTTAGAGTATGGTTTGGACCGAAAATTATGCTACTTGTCTTCGATATGTTTAGAACTAGTTTGTTATTCTTTATCCATTCCATCACTGAATGCAACTCTGCCTTTAGGACCATATTTAATTCATTGGCTGTAGAGGCTGATGTGTAAATCGTTGAATCATCCGCATACATTGAAATATAGGACTTATTTAGGACAATAGGCATGTAATTTGTAAATATGGTGTAGAGCAAAGGCCCAAGGCAACTTCCTTGGGGTACTCCACACCTTACAGTTTTAACTTCTGAGTAACTCCCATTAAAAAAAACTATTTGTTTCCGGTTTGCTAAATAAGTTTGAATCCAAGATAATGCAGATAAGGAGAAACCGTAACATTCAAGTTTTTTAAGTAATAATTTTGTGATCAATGATGTCGAATGCTGCAGTAAAATCAAGCAAGACAGAACCAACCATTTTCTTTGTATCTATCTCTTTCAGCCAATCATCCGTCATTTGGGTTAAAGCAGTCGCTGTTGAATGTCCTTCACGATATGCATGTTGAAAATCAGTGGTTAATGTGTTCAAAGAAAAATAGCATTTAATCTGTTCACTTACTATTCTTTCCATCAGTTTACTTAAAACTGGCAGTAAACTTATGGGACGACTATTAGATTTGGCAGTGGTATTACTTTGGCAGTTTTCCACTGTTGCGGATACAAACATTCACTAAAGGTTGATTTATAATATGACAGATAGCAGGGGCAATTAAATCTGCGACCAATTTCAGGGGTTTCCCGTCAAGACCGTCAACACCTGGTGGTTTGTTTTTAGTGGTACTTAACACATTGGGCGCCATGCATTGTGCCCATCATTATGCCCTCTCTGCCACCGCTGTAAGCCTATGGAGATGTTTACCTTCTTTGCAGGGCTATAACTTTTTAAATATTATAACTATATCTGCATTACTATGGCCCATTCAACATTGGGTATCTATCGTTCCGGATGTGGGAACGTTATATTTTTTTCATTCATACATTGTTGTGTTAATACCGTCAAGAATAAGTATGTTTTTAAGCTTTTCTGCTGTAATTCCAAAAACGCTAGTTATAGGCCCTGAAGCATATGATAGATTATCGATTGGCGTTTCTTTCCTATACACGCTATATAAAAAAAATTCAAATGTATATGATCGGTATACATTATGCTTCATCATGCATGAAGGAAAGGGGGGGGGGGTCGTTTATAATTCCTTGATCGTCAGTAACGGCTTTATTTAGTATGGGTTGATATATTGATCAGACTGATTCCAAACAAAGAATTGGACAATCAAGCTGAAAGTAACGTTAGTTTCCTCTTACTGTTCGCCGATGAGACTGGAGGAAAAATATCCCAATTATTTGACGTCGATCTGCTAGATCCATTTCCGGTTTGTATGACGCATTACACGCCGAAATCATATCGATTATTGCGTTTAGAAAGCGATCCAAATGCACTAGAGTGTGTATATTGATCCACGCCACAATATATCTCTGGCGGAGGAATTTCCTCGATGCACCGATCGCCACTTCCAGTTTGGCGTGAGTGTAACTCGCCCGACCATCCACCAGGCGGCGGTATTGAGGCGTTGCAATATCAGAACAGGGTCCGGCTGCGATCCAGAGGGAGGCTGGATGAATTATGAATGCCATGGCGAAAAAAATTCAATATTGATCCCAAACACGTGATACGCCGTTGTTGGCGTTCAACGCATGGCGGGCAATAACGATTTACACCGTTCTTGGAGCACAATGTGTTCTACATTACTTAGTCACACTATCAAAATTACATTTAAAATGTGTATCTTTCATAATTGTATTCTTTATTAATAAATACGATTTTTCATTATCTATTGTTTGCATATTATTCGTGGTATGCAGGAATGGAACTCTCTTCCCAGCAACCCCAGTTGCTGTCAGGATCCCAAATTAAAGAACTTACCACTAGGATGCCGTTAGTGAGGTATTCATTTGTGGGCTCCTCGCTGTAAACAATCACATATTATGTTTGTTGCAACACTATTTTGAGTAGTGTATATAGTAGCTTCACATGAAAGCAAAAAGTGAACACAGAAGACCATACATACTGTAACTCACTTACCTCTTCAGTAACTCAAACTCCACCCAGAGTTCCTCCTTTGTCTATAGAAAAGAAAGCGTGTGAAAACAATGTCATCATGGGCTGTTTGCTCAACGACTCACTTAACTCATTCAGCGTCATAGCCTGTCCCCATCTCTGCTCTCTAGGGCCAGCTTTCCATTGCCTATTTTCACGACATTTCACGATCTTTGCGGATCTATTGTATATTCTATATTCAGTGATGGGAGTAACAGTGTTATAAAGAACGGCGTTACTAACGGCGTTAGTTTTTTCAGTAACGAGTAATCTAACGGATTACTCTTCAAATCTTAATAACGCCGTTACCGTTACTGCCAAAAAATGCGGCGCGTTACTGTCTATGCGGCGCGATTGGCTGAGGTTGAGTAAAATGTCATGGTAAGCCAATCAAAGGTAGAGGTGGGCGGGTGCCTCCAGAGTCTGACACACAGCGACACAACACAAGCGACTCAGTCACCGTGAGACCGCGGTCCGTGTAGGTTTGTTTGGCGGCCAAATAATCCAAAACGAATGCAACAAACAACACGCGCGAGCAGTCAATGACAGACCGCGGGTCCATGAGTGTTTTTTGTTCACTCTTGTTGTGTTGCAGCGCAGGGCACTACACAGTAGCGGAGGCTTTACTCTGCTGACATAGTGCTGCACTTCCTGGTTTAAAAGCACAGTCTTCAGGTGCTCAGAGTCAGAGATATATATCTGTATGTCATGCATGTCTTAAATGTCATGATTAGATTTGTTTAGATGATTAGATTAGATTCTTATATCTGTATGTTGTGTATGTCATAAATGTCATGAATTGAAAATGGGGGACCCTGATGTAAACAAGACGAAAGTCTTTCTCTGGTCTGCATCCCCTTAACAATTGTGTGTATTGAGCTGTACTGTACCCATTCTGCAATCTGTTAATTAAAATGTTCAATCAATCAGTATATATTTGTTATTTATTTTTGGTATAGTGCTTAACAAGCATAATTTAATGTTGCCCAGTTGTGGCCTGTTGAGGGGCAATACATGATAACAAAAGTTCCAAAACATCTATTGTATTTGTATGATCCACTATATAAACATAGTAATTATAATAATATCTACATACATGGCATTTGATTGGAGGCTAGTCTCACTTTGTCCCACAGCAACATTAAAATAGTTTAGATTTGTGTATGTTGTTTATGTAAAAAAAAATACTTGAAAGTAACGCAATAGTTACTTTCTGAAGTAACTAGTTACTTTTATAATTTGTAACTGAGTAAGTAATTTAGTTACTTTTTGGAAGAAGTAACTAGTAACTGTAACTAGTTACTTTTTAAAAGTAACTTGCCCAACACTGTCTATATTATAGCTATGGAGAAAATAGTCCGGCTCATTTGACATAGTTTCAGAGTGATCCGGGCTAATTCCTGAAAGCTGAGTTATGGAGCGCTACAGTATGTGCATTTTGCGAAAGTCGTTCGTGTTGCTCGCCTGGACACGATACTATTTCCAAATCAAAGGTATATAATAGGTATTATGTTTCATCATGAAGGCATCAAAGGGGGGGGGTCGTTTTGTGATGCTCTGATCATCAGCAACGGCATACGTTTTGGAGTATGTGACATATGATCGTTGCGATCGATGTGAAATCATTGCAGGATCAAAGTAGGATTGATGTCATATAGTCCTTACCTTTGCTAGGAGGTATTCCAAAATGAATATTCCAATTGTCTGATTGCGATTTCCAGTATTGATGTCCATCGGGTCCCTGACATGAAATGGGACATCAAGTGTGCTGGACACGTTCCAAGTTGCTCGAATTAAGTGTTTCACTTGCCCGGGTCCAAATTCTCCACCCGGACCATATAAAATGTAACACACAGTGTGAAATAAGGTTTCAAAGGGAAGGCGATACTGCCACCTAGCAGGATTCGGCCGACATTGCAATCTCGAGGTCTCAGAATGAGTCCCAGTGATACACCGAGGTCCGTGAGACTGTATAGAATATTAAAATCGAAAAAAAGAAAAAAGGATCTAAAAACGTATTATTACGTGATTGGCGCTCAACCGCTGGCGAGCAAACGCGTATTATTACGTGGTTGGCGCTGAATGAGTTAATATTGGCACATGACATCATATGGGAAATCAAAACAAAGCAAATAGAAGATAGAACCCTAAATGTAATTAATTTCAAATGCATGGCCTATATTCGTAAAAACTTTAACCTCTTCCACCCAGAGCCTATTTTCTGAAAGTCCGCCTAAAATACATACATAAGTAAATGGAATATTGCTCCACTTCTACAAGGCCCATTAGCATATTCCTGGTATCTAGGGACATCTATGGACCTCAGTGAATGTATTCCCAGTGTCAGAAATATTGTGTCTATTACTAGGCTTGCTTAAATTGTGATGAAACAAAGGAGAATATGAATTATGATTTTTCTTTGCATCTTTGACAGTGAATAACACCATGCTAATAATGACCAAACATTAAAAACTGCCACTGATCTCGTTCAGTACCTTCTTGAGATCATGTGTACAAAAAATCTTAGGAGATGAATAAAGGGAAGATGATTAAACAGAAGGTTCTGTAGATACAGTACTGAATTCTCCAATCCGGACCAATGCAATTTGAAATATTATTATAGGATATAGAATAGCAGGCTTGTAAAATGACCTTATTATAGCCAATTCGCACATTTATATATATACATATATTATCTTTCAAATGGCCAAGTTCAATTTGGATTTAGTATCACCAGGCGTGCATAAGAACAGATAACGGGTATGTGAATAAACACAGACTACCATTAATCTCATTCTGACCTCTGACAAGTCCAAGATCTCCAGTAAAGGGGTTATAGCATGCAGGTTAAGCGATCATTATATGATATTCTGTACCCGCAAAAAGCTAAAACAAAAGGCTGGCTGTCACAAAACAGTCACATCTAGAGACCTCAAAACGTACGGTTATGTATATGACCATAGTTATATGAGTATAGTGACGCTCAGTGTCATAGTGCAAATACTCCACCTCAGTACTTGCACACTGAATAAAAACTCACAATGTACCTTTACATACCAACATCTGTCTGACCACACCCCCATCCGCTACCTACATAAGCAGGGGTGTGGCCATGCCCTCATCTCCTTCCCAATCTTTCACCACAAGGCAAGATCAAGGGGTGCTCAGGGGAGTCCTGACGCTGAGCGTCACTATACTCATATAACTATGGTTATATACATAACCGTACGCTATATTATCGTATAGCTCTGCTCAGCGTCATAGTGCAACACAGGAGCTGAGCAGAGCTGAGCTCGACAAATGTACCCCGCTGAGGCCCCCCACAACCATCAGAACCGGGGAGGACCCTAGCCCCCCGACCCTCCCTATTGGAGGACGGAAGGGATACGGATCCGACTGCGCGAAGAGGAGCTTGAGCAACTCAACGCACAGGGTGAGCAGACCGTGGGGCGTACCCATGACTACACAAACGCACAACCCGCATGCCACTAGGGAACGAACAGAAAAAGGAACAAACCCCCGTTACCACCCCTAAAATCACGGGGTCAAGAGCAAAGCCCAACCCCGTGGCAAGGCCGTAGCAGCGGAGCGCAAAGGAGGACCCAGACCCAGAAGGGACAGGACCCCCCCGGAAAAAGGGGGGCCTGGAGAGGCCAATGATGCCACAGCATCGAGACCTCACCAGGCGGTCACTAGGGACACCGCCCCCCACATCGCCAGCGTATTCGGACAGGGCCCATCCAAGAGCAGGCCCTTCCCCCCAATAGCACGCCGCCTGACTCACTGACCCTGGTATACTCAGGCAGTGACCCATCCAAGCACAACCCAGGCCTGAACCTATACCGCCTCCGAAATCGAACGAGATCGGGCGTGTTCAGGGTGGCATGGCTGTAAACTCAAAGCACTCAAGAGGCTACACCTACAGCGGGAGCAGGCAGCGCACCGGGGAGACGACCTCCAGAAGAGGTCGATCCCTCAATCCAGGCAACAGGCACTTGACCCAAGCCTGGAGCACTGCGGACTAGACAGGCGCCAAAGGGGACTGCTGAAACAGCACCCCGGCGGAAGGGGCGTATGCTGGTATTGTTGCGCACCATGTCACAGCCTCCACAAAACCCCCCGACTCTCTAGAGGGGTCGAGGCAGAGAAGGCTGACACGATTGGCAGACGTCTTGAAACGTGCGGGGGCACACTCAAGCGGTTAACCCGAGACTTGACTCCGCTCCAACACACCAGGGAACCAACCACCCCCTTGGTTCAAACATGAGGTGGTTGTTCCTATAACCCCTCAAGAAAAAACTCCAAAACACACCTGCGGGTATACACTGGCTATACCGCAGTACAAGTGTTTCAGTTTTCAAAAAGGGGTTATCCCAGGCCTACGGGTCGACGAAAACTATTTCGGACCGGGCCCGGCGGACCGGGACGTACACAGGGATGCCAGAGGAGTTCCATAAGAACCAACTTAACAGCCCCCTCCCAGCCATGCTTAAGCAGGAGAAGAGAGGGGCGAAAATAATGGAGAAGGACCAGGCCCCCTTAGCGCAGAGCAAGGTACAACACAACATGGACCAAGCAACAGTGAGGGGTAACACGTAGTAACACAACCACGAACATCTCCATAACGTCAAAACCCTGTGACACCCGGGCCGACCCGGCATTTTTCCCCCCGAAAAAAGCACAAGTCCCTCAGGGTACCAGAACAGCAGATCTGCGTCCCCGGCGGACAACGGGTTAACTGACCTGGACCGGCGCGACCAGAACCAGTCCCATGCCCTAATCACACCGACATCCCCAACACTAGGAGGGGGGTAGGTACGCGTGTCAATCCAAAACATTATAGAGGGCGCCACCCAGACGGTCCCTTACATACCGCGCTCGGTGGCCCACCCCAAGGGCATGAGACCCCTCTACCTATGCTTTGATCTATTCCGTAACATCCCCCAGATATGAACGAGAATTCATCGAGACAACACTGGCGCTCGGAAGAGACAGACTCCATCCCAGTCGCCCCATAAAAACACCGTTTTAATGATGAGCAACCAAGGCGCGCAGGCCCATGCGTGATTCTTATGAGAAGCACCCAGGGCCAGCACTATGTACACGTCGAGACCCAAAACACATCAATGGATAGTCTAACAAGACACCAGACATTGTTCCTCCAAGCCGCCTGGGAGAACGACAAGAAGCCGTTGTTCTTTATTTCCTCTTTTCTATAAAAAAGAGAAAAAAGAAGACAGACATGGGTCCCATGTGACGCGGCTGAGGGAAAAAGACAATACCCCGTCAACCTACTCCACAAGGAGGGGACGGGAACCCCCAGAGAGACTTCCCACGTGAGCAACAACTTGAAAAGTCAATGTAACATTGAGCCATGTGACCAAAAGGCTCAAGTTACACATATATCGAGCGTAGCAGAACACCAAGTCCCTACGCTCCGCCACAACAACTTGACAATAACAGAGAACCACACATGGGGCCTGTAAAGAACTCACAGAAGTCAGCGACCAATAGAAACGTGCCCAGTGACGTATTCTATGACGGGGGGAATCCCATGACTAAACCGACCGTGATAGGTGAGGAGTCAGGGAATTCCCCCCCCCCCCCCCCCCCCCCGTGCCGTACTGACCAATCAGCGCGGCAGGACCGAATGAAAAGAGGGTCAAATCCCCGACCAATCAGAAAAGAGGGAAGGAGGGGTTTATCCGGTTACCCCCTCGCGAACCCAACCCTCGTATACGACAATAATAAACAGCCACGATGATACCTTAAGTAGCCAGCATGCTAAATGAACAGCGTATATCCATAGGATAAGCTAACCCAACGCACGCTAGCCACAGACGACAACATCTGTGAACAGGGTTTATAACAAGGCCAAGGTTTATTTGTGAACACGCCGCTGGTCCGCTAGGAATCGTAGATAGGTGGCCCGGTCCCTCCCGCTGTGCGTTGTCAACCCTGGTCTCGCCAACCGCTCCAGCAGGGTGTCTCGTGGAGCCGGGATATCGCACCCTGACTCTACCAATGAGGCAATCGCACCCAAGGGGGGGACCCCGATAGAAGGGGCGGTCTGATGCGGCCATCACCCCTGGTGACATAGGCTCCCCCGCTGAGCATCTTCCCGGCTTAGCTTGCTGAGGACAGCCTGCTCTGCAGCTGGACATGCATGATGTGTGGTCCTCACACTGCCCGATAGGGTGGGTCTCTACACACCGTAGCCGTGTAGTGATATTACTACCACCCAAATTACGTGTGCCTGCTGACCACCGCGGGATCGGAAGTCCAGACGGGGGAGGCACTAACGTAATACCCGGCCTGGCGAGGGCGGGGCTGGGGGGAACCCACGCTGCGACCTCCTGGGCCTAGAGTTCCCCCTCTGACAAATTTTTTTAGATACAGGGAACCCTGCTCCGTCGACAGATACAACACCAAGCTCACCAAACACAGACGCAGGACATGTGGTGTGGGAGCCGCTTGACAGCACAGCATTCTCATAGACAGACCCAGGCCTAGCTAGCAACTGGGTGTCAGCCCCTGTCTCCATGAGAAGCGAAATGTGGGGCCGCTTGCGCTTCACTGGAATAACGCGGCCCGCAGCCAAAGGGGACAAATCAGAGCCCTGAGTCCCGTAGCGTAGCGGGGGGGGAGTAACCGGAGAGCGTGCTAGACACAGCAACGTTTTTTTAGCGCGTGCCCATCTAATATAGCCGATCCCTCGGGCCGCCGAGGCTGTCGGCCTTGTGATCACCTGTTTTCTTTGTGTCCAGGGTATCTCAGGCGGGGGAAACATGGCCGCTGGCCGGGGGCCTCGCCGAAGCCGCTGGCGAGGCCGTGCTCACCTCTGGCTGCGCGGTGTGGGGCGGCATGGAGCCCAGGTCAAATACCGCCCGCGCCTCCGTGGACAGACCAAGGTCCACCCGCAGAGAGGGGAGCCCTGAGGAAGAGACCCCTCCCCTCCTCAAGGGGAGATTGCTCCAACCAAAGATGCCTGGGAACAACCCTTGACAGCATCCTAGCCCTCCCTGTGGTTATAGCTTGCGGTTAGGTCAAAAGCTGAATGACCTCAAAACCTCACATGATGGTTTTGACGTCGGCTGGCCCTAAGGCCCCACCACCCGACACCATATTTTACAGAAAAGCCCAATTGAGCAATGTTGTCAGTTGCTGCTAAATTCTGTACCGCCGCGGCATACGCTTCATCAGCCCACCAGCCACCTGCCGGGCCGACTCGCCTCATGGCGTCGGCCGGGCGGGACACCGTTTCACCCTGTCAGGGCAAACGACTGATGCCACCTGCTTCACTAAGCACGGAACACCAGTGGCACTGCTCCACTAGTAGTCATGTAACAACCCCCACTGCGGTGTGCACCCATGAAGGGATAAATGAATGAATGAACAAAAACTCTATTAACATATTGCAGAATGGGCTAGCCGAATACACACAATTGTTAAGGGGATGCAGACCAGAGAAAATGTTAGTCCTGTCTACATCAGGGTCCCCCATTTTCAATTCATAGATTCACAAAAAGCACACCTGCCCTGAGCCCTGTCGTCAGCCCATCCACCCATGTAAAGGGTAAATAAGCCTCCACTAAACCCCCAACATTAGACACGATTGACCGTCAGCATGAATGGTTAAGAGGAGGGAAGACAGTAAAGACAGCCCTCGGCAGGGTACATGGGAAACGCCGCCCCAACACTGTAGCATTAGCATTAGCTGCGCGCACTAGGATACTTGGAAAAACATCAAAAAGTGAGTCATGATGACCACGTTTATCCAAATATTCCGCCCCCCGCACCAATACATCACCCGGCTGTCTCACGAGACAACGAGCAGTATTACATATACCAATGCCTCCTAGTGCAGGTCCTACCTGGGCGCGACGTAGCTCGACTGCTAACTGTTGCACGAAGTCCCTCGGTCTGCTGTCATGCAACGAGGAACAAACAGGATAGGGCCGTCGTGCTGTCAGGACGTGCCGAAAAGGTTCCGGGGGCAGGCGAACTTCTGGCGAATTCCCAACATTGTGTAATTTCTCCTTCTGCTTCATAACAATCTCCAGTTCCGAAGTGCATCTAGCTGCTTCCGCGTTGGAAATGAATGAGGAAGGGTGAGGCGTGACCACTTACGGCATTATATAGGGGACGCATGGGAGTGGCGTGGTCACGTGCAAGTGGGTGCATTTGTTTTGTTTCCCGGAGCACACTAGGTGCTAGAGATAATGGGTTATCTCAGAAGGCAGAGCGAGACGCGAGGCCAGTTGATATATAACTGAGCACCCTCCAACCTAACAAGGCCACTGGCCATGACAATATCCCCTCCAAATTCCTCAGAGACTCAGCAGCCGCCATCACCCCAGTCATCACACACATAATAAACCTCTCCATAAAACAGGGACACGTACCCAAAGACTTCAAAATTGCGAGAGCAACCCCCTGCACAAAAAGGGCAGCAAATTGGACCCAGGCAACTCAGCAAGACTGACGGCTTCTCAGTTACAGTGGGTGACAAAGGGTGACAAAGGGGTAACCACTGGAATCGCTGAGCAATGAGAAAGGGTGGGGGGAAACACAAGCATAAAATAAATAAATAAAAAAACTGTAGGAAACACAAAACACCAGTATAAAATCCCCAAATAACCACCACTGCCTAGCAGTTGAAAACAACAAGAAAAACAATAGCACTAGAGACAGAGAAAACCCTAGAAGCATGAGCTTGGGACACTCTTTCCCTATTGAGGGAAAAACATGAAATGGACAAGCATCCGAACACAGTCAACCAAACCTACTTAAAGGCACTGCACACCTGACACCAATCAGGTGGCAATCAAGCCCACACACCTGCCATGCCGCATGGCAATTAACTGCAGAAGCCAGTGATTGACAGCTGTCCCTCACAGAAAGACGAAATAGACAGCTATCCCTCACAGAAAGACAAAATAAAGCCAAAGCTCCTTAGAATCAACTAAAATAAAACCCACATAAACCGTGATCCATCACAGGACCCCCTCCCTAAGGAACGCCACTCGACGTTCCTGCCCCGCTGTCTGGAAGATGCAGGCGGAACTCCCGGAAAAGTTCCAGATCCAATATGTCCCTAGCCAGAACCCAGGAGCGTTCCTCTGGACCATATCCCTCCCAGTCCACAAGGTACTGCACCCCAAGCCCCGCGCGACGACTGTTCAGGATCCGTCAGACCGTGTATGCAGCCTGACCCCCGATAACACAGGGAGGTGGTGGTGGCCTGTCAGCCGGCACAAGCATGCTGGATAGGACTGGCTTAAGTCGTGAGAGGTGGAACGTGGGGTGAATCCTCATGGACCTGGGAAGCAGAAGGCGGGCCGTAATCCTTTGAACGATCTTAAAGGGGCCGATGAAGCGTGGCGCCAGTTTGCGAGACTCTACCCACAAGGGGAGGTCCAGAGTGGAGAGCCACACCCTCTGACCAACTCGGTATGGTGGGGACCTACGCCGATGACGGTCAGCATACCCCTTTTGTCACGCAGATGCACGCTGAAGGGACGCTTGAATAGAGCCATATGAAATCCGTTTTATTTTTTTCCAAATTCCATTTTATTTTTTTCCAAATTCCGTTTTTTACGTTTTAATATTTCAGAATTCTGTATTTTGCTTTGTACGCTCATTTTACCATCAGAAATAGTGTCTAATAAGTGGGAATGAATAAATGTCCACAATTTAATAAGATATAACAGTCCATTTAATAGGGCTGTCTTAAATACTTCAAAGCTTCGTTCGATGGGCATGGGATTCGAATATGAAAATACATTTTGATTATTTAAAAAAAAAAAAAAATTATATATATTTTTGCAAAATCAACCTCTCTTTGTTAACTACAACAAGCAATGCTGTTTGTTATTTAAGATGAGGTCGGACTCGGCACTGACAGATTTGTGTTCATTATGATGCTTTTATAAAGCCTCAAATGACGGCTTATGATATTTCATGAAAGCAAAGTGTTTTGTTTGTCTAAGATTTTAAAAGGTTTAAACTTTACAGCACTGACAAAGTTGAACAAAGTGATGTACAAGTCCCACAACATAAAAAAGAAAAGTAAAAAAAAAAAAAAAAAAAAAAAAAAAAATTAGTTTATTTTTTTATAGTTGATTCCATTTTTATTGCTCAATTCCGCGATTCCGTCCGCGATTCCGTGATCGCGGATTCCATATGGCTCTACGCTTGAACTCGCTTCCAGGTAGTGTGGCAGTTTGATGAAACATGCGGCTGAGGGGACCTCCGTCTCTCTCTCCTGTTCTGGGAACAGTGGTGGCTGATACCCATACTGACACTCAAATGGAGAGCACCCAATGGATGCATTTGTCAAGGTGTACTCGGCCCAGATGAGATGATCACTCCAGGTGGTCGGAGTGACCTCTCCAGGTCTGATTGGTGCGCTCCGTTTGGCCATTGGTGAAACCCCAATGACAGACTGACTGAAGCTCCCACTAATGAGCAGAACGCCTTCCAGAAGCGGGAAGCAAATTGCGGACCCCGATCAGACACCACATCTCGAGGAGATGAAACACATGCTGGACGACCAGCCTGGCCGTCTCAGGAGCTGAGGGAAGTTTGGGGAGGGGAATAAAATGAGCTGCTTTCGAGAATCGATCCACCACAACCACTTGACAAGGGTAACCCAGTAATAAAATCAAGCGCAACATGCGACCAGGGGCGTCGAGGAATAGGGAGGGGCTGGAGGAGACCAGCCGGAGGACATTGAGACGTCTTATTCCGGGCACAAGTGGTACAGCCTGCCACAAACTCCCGCCCATCTACCATCATCCGGGGCCACCAGAACATCCTCTTAAGAAAGTCTAGGGGGCGGCCGGGTAGCGCAGCGGACTAAGCGTCTGTCTACCACCACGGAGACAGCTTCCGGGTTGGCCGACCGTCCATACTAACACAATTGGCAGTGTTAGTGGGTGGGAAACCCGGCGAGGGTGGGTCCTGGTCATTGTAAACAGCGACTCCTACAGTTCGGTCGGGGCGCCTGCACAGCGAGGGAAGGATCTAGGAGAGGTAGTGTGACCTTCCACACATTAGACTCTTCCAGTGAGAGTCCGCGCTGCCAGGTGAAAAGAAGTGGTGGGCTGGGTACACATGTGTCGGAGGAAGCATGTGATAGTCTCCGCCCTCCCGGACCGACGGTAGGGCGTAGAGTGCGCAACGACCAGGAAGGGGATAGGGAATTGGCATAACGACTAACATTGGGATGGGAGAAAAATCGGAAAAAGGAGGAAAAAGATAATTCAAAATTTGTTTTATAAAAATGGGCTGCTTTCGAGAATCGATCCACCACCACCATGATGACCGTAGAACCACTTGACAAGGGTAACCCAGTAATAAAATCAAGCGCAACATGCGACCAGGGGCGTCGAGGAATAGGGAGGGGCTGGAGGAGACCAGCCGGAGGACATTGAGACGTCTTATTCCGGGCACAAGTGGTACAGGCTGCCACAAACTCCCGCCCATCTACCATCATCCGGGGCCACCAGAACATCCTCTTAAGAAAGTCTAGGGGGGGAGCTAGGCGATCATGGAGTGAGACGTGTTTCACGTGAGCTCCCTTCTATCGAGCGAAATATACTTTTCTCCCCATTAGTCTTTATTTTATTTTTATTTGTTATTTGTCTGCTTGTTGAGTCGTCGAGTTTCAACTACTGTCGTCGACTTTTTTCAACTTTCTGCGATGTCGGTGGTGGAGACCAGATCCATGAGCACCCCAGCCGGCAAACTGCCACCGGGCCTACCCTCGCCGTCGCCCGGTATCAGTGAGATAAGCGAAGCTGTTCTCTCGGTCATGACCAAACTCCATGCAGACTTTGAGATACGCTTCGCTGAAACACAAAGAAAAGTGCAGGCGGAATTTTTTGATAACCTTCATCGAGAGATGTCAGAGGAAATTAGGTTGGCGGTCGACCCGTTGAGAGACAAGATGGAGTCGCTGCACGCTGTCTCCTCGGCTAATGCTAACGAACTAGCCACGCTAAGGCCTCACTACAAGGCGAGAGGATGGCGGGTCTGGAGACCCTGCTGGCTAGGCAGGCTGAAGTTGCCAAACTACAGTCGGTAATTGTGGAAATGCAGTCCCGGGAGAGACGCTACAACATCAGGATTGTTGGTGTACTGGAGGGCAACGAGGGAGGCCGTCTCTCGGAGACCATGCCGGAATTGCTGCAGGAAATACTGGGGAAAAATGTCCTCCCCAGCCCTCCCGTATGCGAGTCGGCCTACAGAGCGGGCAAGACCAGTCCTGGAGTGAACAAAGAGCCGAGGCCCATCATTGTCAAGCTGAACAGGCTTCAGCAGAGGGAGCTCATCATGCGGTCGGCCCGTGCCAGAAGGGGTAAACTAAGTCTTGGCGATCACAAAGTGGCCATTTTCGGAGACTTTACGCCGGAGGTTCAAGCACAGAGAGGCGAATACAAAGTGGTCATGTCCAGGCTATGGAAACTAGGCCTGAGGCCTACGCTATTCGCTCCCGCGAAATTATCTGTGCTGGGTAAGGACGATGATCGGCGTTCATTTTGGTCGTTGGCTAAAGCGAAGGAATATCTCGGGGGTATAGCCGAGACTGTAGCTTGATATCTATGTCGGGTGAGTGACTTGGCGATGTGGGCCTGAATACATTGATAGGGCGGACTACTCACAAATGCTTGTTGTCATGCCCAGACATGCTAACTGTCCACTGCCCATCCAAACTAGCGGGCATCCCAATGACTTCTGTTACTTGCTAATGCTGATCTCATGGTCGTACGTGTGTGTCGCCTCTATGAAAGCTAGCGAGCTAGCTGAACAATGTACATAACAGATTCTAGTGTGCTAGCCGGATTCATCACTAGCTTACGCGCTAGCCTCGGGCTAGCTAGCAGGCTGTGTCTATCGCCCGCGCCGAGACATTCGAGACCCGCTAATGTTTACGTATTTTGGTTGTTGTTGCTGTTTAAGTGACATCGGTTTGCACAATTCAACGGTGATCGGGTCCTTAACTAACTTCTTGTATGCTTTTATTTTTATATCCAGGCTGTTTTGAGCTTTGGGCTCCAGTAGTAGAAGGTCGGTTGAATATATATATACAATATATGATAACAGGTTGTGTCAGGTATAGCTTATTACTATCCCCGGGTTAATGAAGGTGTTTAATTCTATTCTTACATAGGTTATGTCATTCCAGCCGTTGTGCCTGACCAGAGGGGCTGTTACATGCGTGCACTTTGACCATAACCCTTTTTTCCTTTTCTTCTTATTGTCGCTGTTTAAATGACATCTGTTTGCGCAATTTAACTGTGATCCGATCCTGCCTTAGACTATCTGCTGGTATGCTTTAATTTAATTTTGTTTTGAATTTTCCTTTATCCATTTATGCTATAACATTGCAACATTAATACGCAGACTCGGAAGTAGATGGTTACAGGGTTGATGTTGAGTTATTATATAATAATGGCTATTTTTTCCATTATAGTTGTCTCATGTTAGGGCCAAGGCTCACGGTGGTTTTCGACCGATATCTTTATTGAATTGAATTTTTATTTTTATTTGTGTTTATTGGACTAGTGGGGGTTTAATCAGGGGTTTATCTAGAGGGGGGTCGGAGTGGGGAGCGTCTTATTGGATCCATGACTCCAGTGGGAAATGATAGGAAGATGACCATCCTTAGTGGATGGGGCATAGGGAGGGGATTGGAGAGTGGGTATAGGAGGGTTAATAATAAGACGGGTGGGTTAGGGTTTAGAGTAGAAGGAGGGGGGGTTGTAACTGGGGTGGTATTTTTCTGTGTTTTATGTACTGTTGTCTTATATGTGTGTAATTGTTCCTCCTCTGAACTCCTGGGATTGACCGTCTGGGCCCGCCTGGATCAGCGCCTCTGTACTCAGCCTGGCTGCACTGGTATGTTCTCTACGCATTTAGACAAATTCGACCATGGCTAAATTGAATATTTTAATTTGGAACGCAGGGGGTCTTAACGCCCCACACAAGCGTGCCAGTGTCCTTTGGTTATTGAAGAGAAGAAATATTGACATTGCTCTCCTTAGTGAGACGCATTTATTGGTGGGTGATGTGTCAAGGCTAGCAAATCGACAATATCACGTTATCTCCTCATCCTCAGCCGATGATAAGACGAAAGGAGTCGTCATAGTTACAAGACGTAACCTTGATATCAAAATCCTGGATGTGTGGTCGGACACGGAGGGAAGGATTACTATAGCAAAAGTTGAGTTCTCTCATAGGAAGATGGCAATAATAGCATTGTATGCCCCTAACACATTTGATTCAGCGTTCTATAATACAATCACGAAGAATATGTTGGAACTTACTGGATACGCTCTCATTGTGGGTGGCAATTTTAATGCGTGCTGGGATGCGGAGATGGATAGGTCCGGGTCCTCTAAAACAAGCGACCAAAAACGGTCCTCTAAGGCCCTCAGGATGTGGGCCCAGGACACAGGGCTCGCAGACCTATGGCGCTTATCCAATCCCACCCTCAAGGATTACTCTCACCTGTCAGCCAGACACAAAACCTTCTCTCGAATAGACTATGCATTCGCGTCCCCTAAAATGTTTGATAGTTTCGACGTCTCATTGGTTCCCTCTCCACGAGAGCTCCCAGGTGGCGTTTTAACTCAACCTTATTAAAGAACGATGATTTCTGTTCTGAGTTCAGGAGTAAACTAGCTGAATTCTTGCAGATCAATGTTGGCACGGTCGATTACCCCAGGGTCCTATGGAACGCATTGAAAGGATTTATCAGGGGTCATGTCACACTTTTCGCCTCCAATTTGCGTAAATCCCGGTCAAAAAAAACTAGAAGGACTGAAAACATTATATGCGGACCTATACGCATCTTTGCAAACTAACTATAGTGAACGACTAAACACACAACGTAAGATAGTCAAGAAAGAAAGAAACTCCATACTTAAACAACAGTCTGAGTTCTTGATACATAGGACAAGGCAAAATTACTACTTTCACGGCTCCAGGCCTAGCCATCTATTGGCAATGGAAATACGCTCGAATGATCATTTCTCGGATATCCCCTCGATCAAGACGCGACAGGGTACAGTCACTACTGATTCGAAAAAGATCAACGACACTTTTAAAGAGTTTTACTAACAGTTATATAGCTCAGAGGTTAATCTCGACGACTCTAAATTTGAATCGTTCATTGGCGGGCTTGAGATACCCCACATTTCTGAGGAAGAGGCTAAGGAACTGGGGAAACCGATCACTCTTATGGAACTAAGGGAGACGATTGCTGAAATGCAGAGGGGTAAGGCACCAGGCTGGGATGGTATTCCACCCGAGGTGTATTTAGCTTTCTGGGACCAACTGGGTCCATTGATGCTCGATATGATCAATTACGCTATCGAACAAGGGGAGTTCTCAAGAGATGTCAACATGGCGTTGATTTCTTTACTTCTCAAGAAGGACAAAGATCCCAATGATTGTGGTAGCTATAGGCCCTTGAGTCTTCTCGGGGCCGATTTAAAAGTGTTTGCCAAGGTGCTGGCCCGCCGCCTGCAGAGATTTATGACGGTATTGGTACACTGCGATCAAACTGGTTTTATCCCGGGGCGCCTGGCTGCAGATAATCTTAGGAGGCTGTTGCATGTAGTCGATAACAGTAACGCCAGGATCTAGACAGATGGTCGTCCCTTCCTAACTCCTTACAAGCCTGAGCTTCCATAATCAAAATGAACGTCCTGCCTAGGATACATTTTGTTAGCTCAATGCTCCCCCTGCCCCCTCCAATAGACCACTGGCGCAAGGTACAATCGATGGTATCTAAGTTTATCTGGAATAACAAACGCCCGAGAATCAAAAGAGCTACTACTCAACGTAGGAAACAAGATGGGGGGCCTCGCAATCCCTGATTTTAAGCTTTATTTCTGGTCCTTTTCACTGATACCTCTGATGTGCTGGCTAGACCCTGTAGATGCTGTATCTTGGCGCTCCTTAGAAGCGGCGGCGGTCTCACCGCTAAGATTGCAGGATGTGGTGTACTCCACTGTCCCTATGTCGAAATGCCGACTGAGGTATGGACCGATCATAACTCACGTGATCCAGACGTGGCGTAATGTACAGAAGTCGTGTGGGGTTAAATGCCCATGGCACCTGGACTCTCCAATTTTTAATAACCAGCAATTACTTGTTGGGCACAAGCCGGTTAATATTCCTCAATGGCAAAGGAGGATATTTATGATAAGAACGGCCTCCGTGCGTTTCAGGACTTAAGAGAATTTTATGATCTTCCCGGCGAGTCCTTCTTTCTTTACCTTCAACTAAGGTCAGCGCTGAGGGCGCATGGCGTGCCGTGGGCTCAAGCTTTGCAACCACACCTCAGGCTCATAGTGGACAGGACGACCTCCAGAGGGTTTGTCTCAGACTTTTATACGCTCTTAATTCAGTCCACGTATAAAAATTTATCATTGGATACGATCTGGCGTGTGGATATCCCAGAGTTGGACCCCGAGTTTGACTGGGATGATGTTTGGGCAAATGTGGCATTGTCTTCCCGCAACCCCAATCACCAGCAAATTAATTTTAATTATATTCATAGGACCTATCTTACACCTAGGAAGCTATTTGCTATGGGACTGATAACCGACTCTCGGTGCACTTTGTGCTCTCAAAAGGCCACTGGCACTTATATGCATATGTATTGGGATTGCCCACCAGTGGCCCGCTTCTGGAGGTCAATAGCGGACAAACTTTCAGATCTGTGTGGCTTAACTATCCCATTCACAGCTGTTACGCTACTCCTGAACGATATAACAACACTACCCGCGTCCGTACAACTGAAATGGGTTGTCCTAGCGGGCGTCACAGCAGCGAAGAAGCTAATAGCAATGAGATGGAAGGAGCCTGAGAAGCTCACAGTGATTAACTGGTCCCTAACACTGTTGGATGTGATTTATCTTGAGATATCCACGGCGCGGGTGATTGGGGTGGGGCAGGCTGGGATTGACCTATGGTTCGCAGCAGCTGAGAAGGTCAGGACCGCCGTGTGCGGCTGAGCGGGGTTGGGGTGCTTGTTCGGGGGAGTCCGGCGGTCTCGTGGGAGGGGGAGGAGGAAATGTCTTGTCTGTCTTGTCTTTTGTGATGTCTTGAATTTAACTAGGGATTTTATTGGGGGGCAGCTATTTAGCTAGTTCTTCGCTATTTGGTCATCTATTAGATAGTACCCCTGGAATTTTGAATAAAAAATTTAAAAAGGTTGAACTCTGTTTTCTTTTCTTTTTGTCTTTATAATTTATAAATTGTTATATTCTGTATTATTATTGTTTTTGTTATTTTCCTGTGGAGTTCTGTGTATTGTGATTGTGATTAATGTGTTGTCTTGTTTCATGTAAGTAATTAAAAAAAAATTGATAAAAAAAATAGAAAGTCTAGGGGGCGGCCGGGTAGCGCAGCGGACTAAGCGTCTGTCTACCACCACGGAGACAGCGGGATCGAATCCAGCTGTGGTGCTTCCGGGTTGGCCGACCGTCCATACTAACACAATTGGCAGTGTTAGTGGGTGGGAAACCCGGCGAGGGTGGGTCCTGGTCATTGTAAACAGCGACTCCTACAGTTCGGTCGGGGCGCCTGCACAGCGAGGGAAGGATCTAGGAGAGGTAGTGTGACCTTCCACACATTAGACTCTTCCAGTGAGAGTCCGCGCTGCCAGGTGAAAAGAAGTGGTGGGCTGGGTACACATGTGTCGGAGGAAGCATGTGATAGTCTCCGCCCTCCCGGACCGACGGTAGGGCGTAGAGTGCGCAACGACCAGGAAGGGGATTGGGAATTGGCATAACGACTAACATTGGGATGGGAGAAAAATCGGAAAATTCATCGGATAATTCAAAATTTGTTTTATAAAAAAGAAAGTCTAGGGTGCGGTGGATCCCAGGATGGTTAGTAAGATGGGAGGAGTGGCCCCACTGGAGGACCTGCAAGCAGCCAGGACCTCCTGGGTCAGGCTCCTGCTGCTGAGCCTCCTGAACCCTAGTCTCGATTCCACATGTGAGCGGCGCGAGGATGTGAACGCATGAAACAATGGGCTCGGGAGGGCTGTCCCAGTCAGAGTGGTCGAAGCGGCGGGAGAGCGCGTCAGCCTTCAGATTCTTAGAATCTGGACGGTAAGACAGACTGAAGTCGAACCTGTTAAAAACGAGCGCCCACCGAGCTTGGCTAGGGTTCAGGTGTTTGGCCTCCTGGATGTAAGCCAGATTTTTGTGGTCTGTCCAAACCACAAATGGATGCTCTGACCCCTCCAGCCAGTGACGCCACTCTTCTAAGGCTAATTTCACCGCTAAGAGCTCCTTGTTACCCGGGTCATAATTTCTCTCGACCGGCAGGAGTCAAGAGAAGAATGCACATGGGTGCAGCTTCTGGTTGCGAGGAGATCATTGGGATAACACTGCCCCAACCCCTACATCCGAGGCGTCCACCTCGACAATAAAAGGCAGGGATGGGTCTGGATGGATGAGGATAGGTGCAGTGGTGAACCTTCTCTTAAGCTCCGTGAAGGCCTCTTCAGCCTGCTGGGACCACCTAAATCAATCAATGCTGAGAGAGGGGTGGCGACCGAACTGAACCCCCGAATGAACCGCCGGTAAAAATGTGCAAAGCCCAAAAACCGCTGCACCTGCTTGACCGAGGTTGGCTGGGACCATTCTAGTACGGCTGTGACCTTGCAGGGATCCATCCTCACGCTCCCTCGAGACACAATGTACCCCAAAAAGCCGACAGTGGAGGCATGAAACACACTTCTCGGCCTTAACATAGAGTTGATAATCTAACAGTCTCAGCAGTACCTGTTTGACATGACCCACATGCTCCTGATAGCTCTTAGAAAATATCAGGATGTCATCCAGATACACGTAAACAAACATCTCAAGCATGTCCCTGAGAACGTCGTTTATGAGTGCCTGGAAGACCGCAGGGGAGTTGGAAAGGCCAAAAGGCATGACGAGATATTCGTAGTGTCCTCTGGGGATATTAAAGGCCGTCTTCCACTCATCCCCCTCCCGTATACGCACCAGGTTGTAGGCAGTTCTAAGATCCAATTTAGTGAAGAAGGACGCCCCATGCAGGTGTTCAAATGCCGTGGACATGAGAGGGAGAGGGTAGCGGTTTTTAACAGTGATCTTGTTCAGGCCTCTATAGTCAATACAGGGTCTGAGCCCGGAGCTTTTAACTGTCTTTCTTATCACAGCAGTACACATGGCCGCCACCGACGCTGCATTACCTCAACGATGGCAGCACGGTAATGCTCTGGGTTTATTACCACAGTGGTATTATTTCGACATGTGTTATGAGTACTTCACTTTACTCAGGTTCAGCTCGGACGAACTGTGTTTCATGTGCTTTTATCGTCTGCATAATGTTCTATGCACTGAGCTCTATATAGATTTATTCTCTCTGTTGAGCGATGGGGGGTTCCCCTATTTCTAAATCGTTACAATATACAATTTTGGTTAGAATGGTTAAGTTATGTAATGTGGTTGTGGTTGCTGTGACCCGGTCGCAGTGCCAAATGGTGTTTGATCGACATCGGACAAGATATTTGATGGGGGGAGGGGAGGGGGGGATACAGGGATTTTTGGTTTTCATTTCTTTTGGCTCGCTCTATTATGCGTTTGCTCTCGCCCAACAGGACCTTAGCGTAGGGATGTGTATATGTTGTGGTGCTCTACTTCAAGGGAATCACGTTCAGTCATACTGCAACCTGGTTGGACTATGGCTAATTTAAACATCTTGATCTGGAATACAGGGGGTCTTAATATTCCACATAAACGCACAAGTGTACTAACATGGTTGAAAAGGCAGAAGGTGGATGTGGCTTTGCTGAGTGAAACGCATCTTTTAAAGGCTGACAGTGTAAAACTTGCAAACAAATTTTATCATAACATAAGCTCCTCTTCTTTTAGCACTAAGTCTCGTGGAGTAGCCATAGTGGCTAAGCGAAAGTTGAATATTAAATTATTAGACGTGTGGTCTGATGCAGAAGGTCGAATTACTATTGCGAAGATGGAATACACTAACAGGAAAATTGCTCTTATAGCCGCTTATGCCCCTAATGTGTATGACGCGCACTTTTATACTGCACTCACTACAGAGATGTTGAAACTACCTGAGTGCTCATTTATAGTGGGTGCTGATTTCAATGCCATTTGGGATCCATTGATTGAAAAATCCGGTGATGCTGAAACCTACGATCAGAAGCAAGCTACCGCGGGGTAAAGGAGTAAACTCGACAGGGTTTAGCATTTCCAGACTTCAAGTATTATTTTCAAGCTTACTCTTTGAGACCTCTCATCACTTGGTTTGACGCTCAGGCAGCCATGTCCTGGCGACCATTGAAGGAGAAGATGGTGTCCCCACATAGACTTCAAGATATCGTGTATACCAACATTTCAATTAAGCAATGCAAGGCCCTCACGATTTGGCCCTTTGATCACACATGTGATCCAGATTTGGCGTGACACACAGAAAGCATGTACTAACCGCCATAAATGGCACACACATATTGGGCAACGACCCGTTAGATACCCTAGATGGGAAGGGAAAGGCATCCATACATTGGGGGATATCTTTGATGACTCTGGTCTCCGATCTTTCCAGGATCTATCCATCGGATATGATCTCCCCGAAAACTCCTTTTTCTTTTATTTACAAATGAGAGCAGCTCTGAAGGCTCATGGCGTTCCATGGGACGCTCCACTAGAGCGACACCGGTTTCACAAATTATTTTATGACAGGGAGACATCGAGAGGCTTCGTCTCTGACTTTTATCGGCACTTACTTATGTCCTCATATAAGGACCTACCCCTAGATACGATTTGGAGAAAGGATATTCCTGAGTTGGATATAGATTTTGATTGGGATGCAATCTGGGAAAATATTAGGCTATCATCACGCAACCCAGATCACCAACAGATTCATCTGAATTTTGTTCATAGGACTTATTTGACCCCCAGGCGATTGAACCTAATGGGTCTTAGACCTGACTCTCGATGTACCTTGTGTCCAAACGGTGCCATTGGAACATAATGCATATGTACTGGGAGTGCCCTCCTGTTGAGATCTTCTGGGAAAATGTTACCTCTCAGCTATCAGAGATTTTCTCTTTGACCATTCCGACCTTGCCTTCTGCATTATTGTTAACACTTTGATTGCCTAAGGCTAAATTCATGATATACCATAGGTTGCCCGCTCTATTTGTCTATGGAGAAGTTCCCCTTCTTTGCAGGGCTATAACTTTTTAAATTCTATTGCTAAATTGCCATTATTAGGGCCCATTCAATGTCCTATATGTATTGTTCAGGGTGTATGAACGTTAAACTTTTTCATTCACATATTCATACTAAAATATGATCTAAAGTATAAGTATGTTTTCATCTCTTTCTGCAGCTTTCTCCAGAACGTGATTTATAGCCCCAAATGCATTATATTGATGATCAAATACAGTTTGATAGCAATTGGCGCGATATAAAAAAATCCAACTGGACGGACTTCTGGAAGTTACTACACGTCATCTGATGTTGACCGGATGGGCGAGGGGGCGTTTATAATTCCGTGGGCAGCGTTATACCATTCATCTAATGTGGGTCAAATGTTCATCATAGCAGTTAGTGTCGAACACGGTAATATTACACGCTAAAACTCACCCCAGTCTCCGCGGGCCGTTGGGCGATCAGCGTGGGGTAGACAGTTTTCCATTATGGGATGTTGAAATAGTCTGTCCATTTCCAGGTTGTATAATAATATATACGTCCAAATCATGTTGTTTTTTCGAGTTATTTGCAGCGATCGATGTTCACTGTGTGAAGACTGAGTCTCTCTAACATTAGCGAGTGCCCGGACCACATATGGAGTGAGTCCTGCCGGGTTAAAGGTAACATCCGTTTTTTCGATCTGCCGATCGGCCACCAGATGGCGGTCTTGAACCGCTAGAGGATTGAGAGGAGATCACACTTGTGTCTCAGGGCCCCGGAAAGGAAATATGATTCCGATCACAGATTTTTGAAATATTGATATCAAAGACGAGTTACGGCGTCTTCGGCAACTTGAGCATGGCGGGGAAGGACGCCTAAACTCGTCTTCTGGCAGTTAAAGTGTTAAGAGAACGAGCGAATATTCATGTATGTTGGTGTTTTTTTTTTATTTTTTATTTTTTTTATTATTTTTCAGTCTTTGGTGTCCTATGTATATTTTCTGACCCCCTTCTGGTCTGGGTCTGGTGGTCGTGGGCTCAGACTGGGGGGGGCCGTGGTTCGGGGTCTCTGCGGGTCGAGGCACTAAAGAGGCGTGGTGCTTTGGCTCGCGGGGGGGCCGGGCTGTGGGTCCTCCGGGGTTGGGGCTTGCGGCTGCCGGGCCTGGAGGTGGAGAGGGCTCGGGAAGCCCGTTTTATAGTAAATGTTTTATTTTCCTTATACTTTGTGACTGGTTATGTATGTAAATGTATAATCTGTCTAATTTATTGTCTAATCATTGTTGTGTTAGTTTATGTTTTTGGATGTCTTTTATGTATTATTGTTATTATTGTGTTGTGAGTTGTGTTGTTTCATGTTTGAAAAATGAAAAATAAAAAAGAACGGAGGACACTTTAAATAGGTTCCGAAAATTATTATTATCACAGGATTGGAGAAATGTATATGAATCAGTAGATGTGGATTCTGCTTATGATTCTTTTCTCAATATGTTTCTGCTGTTATATGACAGAAGCTGTCCAATGCAGCAAAGTAAAAAAAATGCAAAAAAATCTGACAAACCCTGGATTACGGGAGGTTTGTTGAATGCCTGCAAAAAAGAACACCTTATATAGAGAATTTATAAAACATAGAAATAAAGTAGGGATGTCCGATATTATCGGCCGACCGATATTATCGGCCGATATCGGCAGTAAAATGTGATATCGGAAAATATCGGTATCGGTTTAAAAAAAATTAAAAACAATAACAATATTTGTTATATATATATCCAGTGAAATTATTAGTTACCTGAAATTATTCAGTTTTTTGGACGGGGAAACCCTGCATATATCGGTATCGGTTGATATCGGTTGATATCGGTATCGGAAATTAAGAGTTGGACAATATCGGAATATCGGTATCGGTAAAAAAGCCAATATCGAGCATCCCTAAAATAAAGAGAAAGAAATAAAGTATAAACTATACAAAAATAAACGAACTGATATTGTTAGAACATTTAAGAAAGAGTACTATAATAAAGTATTAGAACAAAATTAAAATAATATAAAGGGAACATGGAATATATTAAACTCAATTATATGAAATAAATAAACTAGTTCTGGTTTTCCAGATACATTTATAGATGAGGGAAAGTCAGTAAGTACGAAAAATGAGGTGGCAGAAGGCTTCAACAGATTATTTGTAAATGTGGGGCCTAAACTGGCAGAGGAGATAACCCCGCCACAAGGGGGAGGTGTTTCTAATTATTTTGAAGAACGAAACCCAGGTACTATCTTCCTGAGAAATACGGATAAACATGAAATTATTGATACTGTGAACAATTTTAAGAATAAAACATCAACAGATTGGAATGGCATTGACATGACCTTAATTAAACAAGTAATAATAGCCATAGCAGACCATTTAGTGCATATATGTAACATTGCATTCAAACTGGGTGCCTTTCCCACCAAAATGAAAACTGCAAAAGTGATACCGATCTTCAAAGCAGCTGAGAAAAATCTATTCACCAATTACAGGCCGGTTTCTCTCCTTTCCCAGTTCTCAAAGATAGTAGAAAAAATATTTGCTGCACGGTTGGACAGTTTCATTGATAAACACATATTACTTATAAACAGTCAATATGGATTCATATCGAATCATTCACCGTCATTGGCACTAATGGACCTAGTAGAAGAACTGACAAGCATAATTGATAATAAGAAGTTTGCAATAGGGGTCTTCATAGATCTTAAGAAGGCTTTTGACACTATCAATCATGATATTCTGCTACTAAAATTGGAAAGGTATGGGATCAGAGGAGTAGGGCTCAAATGGTTAAAAAGTTACATAGAACAAAGACAACAGTTTGTGCAGTTGGGGGAGTACATGTCCACTCAGTCAAACATTACCTGTGGTGTGCCGCAAGGGTCAATTCTGGGCCCTAAATATTCATACTGTACATACATGATATAAGTAATGCGTCTAAAATATTGAATTTTTTTATTTTTAGAGACGATACAAATGTCTTCTGTAAGGGAGAGAACCTCCCAAAGCTGTTAAATACTGTCACAGCTGAGCTATCCAAGTTGAAAGTGTGGTTTGATGCAAATAAATTATCATTAAATATAAAGAAAACCGAATTCATGATATTTGGTAAACGTGATATACAAGAAAACACACCGGTTGAACTAATGATTGATAGTATTAAACTAGAAAGCGTATTTGAGAATACATTTCTGGGTGTAATAATAGACCACAAACTCAACTGGAAACCTCAAGTCAAATAATGTCAGGACAAAATTGGCAGAGTGTTGGAGGTAAAATAAGACACATTCTAAACCAAAAAACACTGTATACACTGTACTGTACGCTCTTCCTTCCATATATGAACTGCTGTGTGCGGAGGTGTGTTTTTCTTTTTTTGTACTATAGTAAAATGTATATTATATAATGTATTATACTAAATTATGTTATATCAAGTAAAATTAATGGAGGAAAACATTTTAATGTAAGGGGGTAGGGATCAATAAGCTTAGCTTCCCATTTTTTCCCCCTTGTAGTCAACTAACTACATTGCTCTTGACTTTTTGTTTATAATTTCTTTTTCATTCTGATTATTCTGTTTTACAAAGCTTGATATTATGATTTCATTAGAGGAATGTAAAGAATACATGTTCAAAAATAAACTTTTCATTCATTCATTAAAAGATTACGGGCCAGGGTCAAGTCAATGAAACAACCACGAAAGCAGGGAGGCTGTATTTATTTCTACTATGGCTGGGCGATATGGCCTAAAAATTCAATATCAGATTTTTTTCACACCACATCCGATTTACGATTTTAATCGATTTTTTTTCTTAAAAACTAGAAACGCCAAGGAAATCATTCAAATAAGCTTTGTTTTTATTTAACACAAAAATTATCAAACCAAGATGAATTTCCCTATTGGGATTGAAGTGCAAACCTAACTTTCACCAATCTTCAAATTTTCAAATAATATATATATATATATATATATATATATATATATATATATATATATATATATATATATATATATATATATATATATATATATAAAAGGCTACTCTTGATCAAACAAAGATGAATGTCCCTATTGGGATTAATAGTGCAATAACTTGCTTTTTCAACAAACTTCACTTAAAACAAATAAAAGGTGCCTCTTGATCATCAAACAAGAATGAATTTCCCTATTGGGATTAATAAAGTGCAAATCTAACTTTCACCAAACATCACTTTTTGTAAAAATAAAAAGGTGATTTTTTTTTTCCATTTTTGAAAATCGTCCTAAATCATTAATTCGAATTAATCGATAAAATCGATTAATCGCCCAGCCCTAATTTCTACCCAAGGACAGTTCGACTGATACGAATGTGCGGTTATCGCTTGCTGTGGGGATATGATTCTGTTTCGGCAGAACCTCCCCAAGTTCTGACGAGTTCACTTGTTTCCCTGGACGGGTCTTCCCTGCATTGTGGGGCACCTGTCTCTCCACAATACAAACAAGCCCCACTGCTCATCTGCTTCTCTCTCTCTACTCGAAAGAGCCGTCCCAACTGCATTCGGCTATCTATCTTAATAGCCAGCGAAATTAACCCCTCAAGTGTGTCGGGAGCGTCCCGAGAGGATAATTCATCTTTGACTCTCTCTGACAAGGCATAGGTAAAAGTTGCCATCAGGGCCTTCCTATTCCACCCTGATTCAGTGGCTAGGGTACGGAATCGAATAGAGAACTCTGCCACACTGACTGAGCCCTGACGTAAACCCATCAGACGCTTAGCCGCATCGTGTCCGCTTACATCATGGTCAAAAACTGTCTTCATCTCCGCTATGAAAAGATTTGCATCGGCACAGGCCGGAGTCTGCCTATCCCACATGGCTCAGTCTAGCCCATGAGAGGGCTTCATTAGAGAGAAGAGAAATGATATAGGCTAGTGATGTGTGATTTGAAGCGAGGCATCGATGCTTGTGTCGAGTAATCCAGGCATATTTAAGTGGAGCGTGTATCGAGACGTGTATCGGTGACGTATGTGATGACGTCCGAAGCCTCGCTCCGCGGCCACTGATTCAGGAAATGGCTTCGGGGTTGGTGCGCAATTTTAAGTATAAGAGGCAACGAAACACAATGGACATTTCCTATCCCTTCACATTAGTGTCGACATAGGAATTCACAGTCACGATGGACTTCAAGCGTTGTGAAGTGACTGGCGAGTAGCGGTACTGCGAGTTAAACTCACTCCACTTAAAAAGTCACATAGGCAGGTGGCACAGCGGACATTGCACTCGTCACCAACGCAAGAGACACCGGGTTTGACTCCGGCTGTCGGCGTTGCGTCCGGCTTGGGCCAGCCGTCATACTAACTCAATTGGCAGAGTTAGCGGGTGGAAGTAGATGGGTGGTAATCTGGACGTTGTGGATAGCGACTCCTACAGGTCGGTTGGGGACTCCTGCACAGCAGAGACAGGAAATGGCGGGGGTAGTGTGAGCCTCCCACACGTTACACCTCGCCAATGAGAGTCCGCGCTGGCAGGTGAAAAGATGTGACAGGCTGCCTCCTCGTGTATCGGAGGGGACACATGATGCAAGGCTTCTAACTTGCTGTGCCTAGAGTGACCAAATCCGTATGATCCAAATGCAGGATGACATGTAGATTTTGAGTTGCTTTTTCTGAATAAAAATGAATGAAGCTATCATTCTGTCAGAAAAACACAATATTATTTGTTTATTGGCTAGGGATGCTCGATATTGGCTTTTTTTCCGATACCGATATACCGATATTGTCCAACTCTTAATTTCCGATACCGATATCAACCGATACCGATATATGCAGGGTTCCCCCCCCCCCCAAAAACTGAATAATTTCAGGTAATTAACATTACATATCTCTTGTTGTGTGTATTTAACACAACATTATGCATACTTTGACAATAAATAAAATAATAATTTGTTCTTACTTGCTTGCCTGGGTAAATAAAGGTTAAATAAATGTAAAAAAAAAAGATTTTTTTTAAACCGATACCGATATTTCCCGATATCACATTTGTATGCCATATCGGACATCCCTAATCATCATTCAACACATCAAAGCTTCCCAGACCAAAGCCATGGTATTATAATCACTCTGCCTGTTCTACATTTATTGTCCACTTAATGGCACAGTAGAGCCAATGAACCACCATGAAGCTTTGGCACATGAGTGACACTATTGGAGGGAAAGCTTCAATGCTTCATGAAGCTTCATCTCGCCATCACTAATATAGGCTACTCTGGCTCTCTCTGTGCTGAACATAGAGGGTTGTAATTCAAAAACCAGGCTGCACTGGGTGATAAACCCTTTACATCTCCCTGGATGCCCATCATAACGGCCGGTGTAGGCATCCTCAGCTCGGTACTAGGACTATGGAGTGGGATCAGAGGTGCTTGTGGAACCAGAAGAGTAGGAGTTTGTACTATTGGCGGATTCTGTATATGGTTGAGTATTTGTTTCAACATCTCAGCACATGTGTGTTCTGTTGTTCTGTGATAGTGCGAAGAATATGCTCATGAGAGTCTAACATGGTTCCCTGTGCATTAATAGTCCATGTGCTGATATTTGGGAACCAAGCGCAATGGCATCTGCTGTGTCCTGTGATGGCTTGTCCATTCTGTCAGGATTGGGGGGGTGTAGGACACACATGCAGACACACACAAAAAGGGGAATCGATAGGTTATGTATATAACCTAGTTATATGAGTACTGGCTGAGCGTCCCGCTCTTCGCCATATTGAGATATACCTCATCTCCAGTACCTACTGTACTACATAACGAAAACAAAGCACCCTTGCACTTGACCAGGCCCCGCCCCAGTGACTTACCCATAAGACACCAGGCGTGGTCACACTCGCCCTTCCTCGGGAAAGGTTTTCCATCAGAACCCCCCCCCCCCCCCCCCCCCCCCAAGGGACCTCAGGGCACGCTAGAGCGGGACGCTCAGCCAGTACTCATATAACTAGGTTATATACATAACCTATCGTTATATACTCGTACTGGCGATCGCGTCCCGCTCTTCGCCATATTGAGATAAATGTACCCCCTGAGGACCCGTAAGCCCACACCAGGGGGGAGGGGAGTCCCGTCACCCCTCCTTCCTAGTGAAGAGGGGGCGGCAGTCAACTCCACCCAAGTGCGAAAAGAGGGAACTAGAAACCTCCAAACGCACAGCACAGGCGGGACCACGTGTGACACAACACCTTGTGGTCCACACCCACACATCCCTGCTAACCTACCGAAAGGCGGGAAGCAGGGGAGGTTCCAGACCTCAGAACCGCCTGGGAGACAGAATCCCCAGTCATGTCCATGAGGTAAAACCTTACGAAGGGACCCGGGGAGGACCATGAGGCCGCAGCACAGATGTCCTCCACCGAGGCCCCTCCTAACAGGGCGGCAGAGACACCCCCAGGGGGGCCAGCCCAGCCAACGTGTAGCAAAGGGCAATGCCCTCGCACAACCAATGGGACAGGCGCTGTTTCGACAGTGCCCTACCAGTGCGAGAGCCACCGTAACAGATAAAAAGCTGATCGGTAGCCCTGAGGTCCCGAGTCCGGCTGAGGTAAAACCCCAAAGCCCGGACCGGACATGACAGGTGAAGGCTCGCCTCTAACTCACTAGCGTGAGGAGGCGGATGAAACGCCTGAACCACAATATCCCTGGAGCGAAAAGAGCTCCGGATATTTTTTGGCACGAAGACTGGATTAGGCCTCAGAGTGGCACCGCTATTGACACGAATAGACAGGCACTCAGGCCGCACCGAGAGAGCACAGAGCTCACCCACGAGCTTAGCGGAGGTGATGGCCAGCAGAAACGCAGTCTTGAACGACAGCTGTTCCAAAGGCGCTTGCTCAAGAGGCTCAAACGGGGCCTCGGACAACCGACAAGGACCAATTGAAGATCCCAACTCGGAGACAGAGAATGTTTCACCGGCTTAAGGTGCCGAGCGCCAAGCAGGAAACGCTTCACAAGAGGGTGGCTGAACAACGTAACGCCCTCAAACCCCTCATGACAAGAGGATATAGCCGCAGCATATACCCTCACCGTCGAAGCCGACAGTCTATCAAGGATAGACTGAAGGAAGGTAAGGACAGCGTCCAGGGAGCAGGACACCGGGTCCCGGCCCCCCAGCTTACACCACTCTTGGAAAATACGCCACCTACCCGCGTAAACCGCGATAGTGGAGAGAGCATGCGCGTTCCGGATGGTGTCAACCACAGAAGGGTCCATCCTCTCCACTCACCCTCTCACCAGCCAAACCATCAGAGGCCGGCCCAGCACAGGGAACTGACACAGAGACCCGTGCGCTTGAGAGAGGGCCCGCGATGACCAAGGAACAGGCCACGGCGGGGCTACTAAGAGCTGGATCAGGACCGGGAACCACGCAGCCGTGCCCCGGTCCGGCGCAACCAGGATCAAGGTCCTGTGCTCCCCCCGTACCCACTCCAACAACTGACCTATCAGGTGTGAGGGGGGGAAGGCGTACAGAAGCCCGGGCGGCCATGGATACATCGAGAAGGCATCCACCCCCAAGGGAGGATCGTCCCCCCGACTGACCGAGAACCACAAGGGGCAATGGTGAGACTGTCTGCTCGCAAACAAATCCACCGAAGCTTCCCCGAAGCGGTCCCAGATCTGCCTGACTATGTCTGGACGTAGTCCCCACTCGTCGTGAAGAGGACCGCCCCACGACATCACATCTGCGCCCACATTCTCCTTGCCAGGGATGTGGAGCGCCCTCAGACTGCGCAGATTGTGAGATGCCCACAGCCAGAGGCTGACGGCCGCCCAGTGTAGACGGATGGAGCGTACTCCACCCTGTCTGTTGATATATGCTGCTGCTGTCATACTGTCCGTCCTGATCAAAACGTGCTCGCCTACCACCAAGTGGGCAAGCCGCCTGAGGACCAGGAGGACCGCCTTCAATTCCAACACATTGATGTGCAGGGTAGACCGGGCAGCATGGATCGTCCAGCTGCCCCCCACTGCGTCGGTCCGACACGTCCCCCCCCATCCCGTGAGGGAGGCATCGGTGAAGACCGTGACGTGTGAACGCCTGCTGCCCATGGGGACCCCGCTGGTGAGGGTACCAGTCCTCCTCCAGTGGGCGAGATCCCCCCGTATCGACAAGGGAACCTTCAACCGTTTCCACTTGCCCCTCACCGGGTCTATTTTCATACTGGAAAACCACCTCTGTATCCTCCTCATGAAGAGGAGGCCAAGAGGGACCACAGAGTGAGCGGATGCCATCATACCGAGCAGGCGCATCACCTGCAGCGCCGTGACCGTCCCTCCAGGATGGAAACCCCCGAGCGCGTTGAGGATAGACACTCTCCGTTGCTCCGAGAGGGTTGCCTTCATGGGCCTTGAACTTAGACCCAAGCCCAAGTACTCCACCTGTTGACTGGGAAGAGGCGTACTCTTCTTCCAGTTCACAGCAAAACCCAGCTTGGTGAGGAATTCCACCACCAGCCTGGTATGAGACCTGGCGACCTCCTCCGACCGGCTGAGGAGCAGAATGTCGTCGAGATAGAAAATAATTCGTATCCCCTGACGACGTAGAGGATCCAGCGCGGTCTCTACGCACTTGGTGAATGTGCAGGGGGCCAGAGAGTAGCCGAACGGCAACCTCTGGTATTCGTACGCTACGCCCTGAAAAAGGACATTTCCTGTGAGGAGGGAAAATCGGGATGTGAAAATACGCATCCTTCAGGTCTATGGAGGTGAACCAGTCCCCCACCCTGACAGCGTTTAACAGGTGTTTGACGGTCAACATTCTGAACCGTCTCGCCACAATCAGACGATTGAACGCGGACAGATCCAGTATAGGTCTGACACCTCCCGTTTTTTTGGGCACCAGAAAATAACGGGAGTAGACGCCTGACATTGCGTCCTCTCTCGGGACCACGACTACGGCCTGCTTCGCCAACAGAGATTGGATCTCGTCGGCCAGAGCTGTCACTGCTGCCGACCCTGACAATAGGGTCTGCACCAAACCTGAAAACGGAGGGTGGGGTTGTGCGAACTGCAAGACAAGCCCCCGCCTCAACGTTCTCTCCATCCACCTCGACATACGGCACTGTTGCAGCCATATGTGATAATAATCCCAGAGCGCACCCGCCGCCAACTGGCGCTGGGCCGCAAGGAACTGTAGATAGGCAGCCCGGTCCCTCCCGCTGTGCGTAGCCAACTCTGAGGAGTTGTTCTGCAGCCGGACATGCAAGGTGTGAGGCCCCCATGGGTTCCTACACACCGTAGCCCTGCAGTGATATTACTACCACCTAAATCACGCGCGCATGCCAGACCACTGCCGATCTTGCAGGAGTGGGAGGCATCAACGTGATACCCGGCCTGGCGAAGGCGAGGTCGGGGAAACCCGCGCTGAGCATTCTTTCGAAGAGGCCTCGAGTCCCCCTGCTGATCACCATCGAAGGTGACAGACGTAACACCAGGCTCGCCAATCGCAGACGCATAACGCGTGGCGAGGGAGCCACGTGACAGCACAACATTCTCACGGACAGACCCAGGCTCAGCCATCAACTGGGTGTCAGCCCCTGTCCCCATGAGAAGCGAAACGTGGGGCCACATGCGCTTCAACGAAGGCTCGCGGCCCGCAGCCAAAGGAAACAAATCAGAGCCCCTTTTCCGCTGGTGTTGGGGGAGGGAGTGATCAGAGAGCGGGCTGCTCGCGGCAGGACGGCGACGGTTTCTCAGGCCGTGCTCATCCAACATGGCCGATCCCTCGGCCACCAAGGCTGTCGGCCTTGTGGACACCTGTTGACTCAACGCCCAGGGTACCTCTGGCGGGGGAAACATGGCCGCCTGTCGAGGGCCTCGCCATAGTCGCTGACGAGGCCGTGCTCTCACCTCCGGCTGCATAGCGTGAGGCGGTGTGGGACCCAGGTCAACAACCGCCCGCGTCTCCGCAGAACGACAAAAAAGTCCTTCCGCGGAAAGAGGAGCCTTAAGGAGAAGAAACCTTTCTTCCTCCCCAAGGGAAGACTGCTCCAACCAGAGATGCCTATTAACAAGTGTTGATAGCATCCTAATCCTCCCTGCGGTTATAGCTTGCGACTGATTCAAGATTTCTATAACGTCGGCTGGTCCTGTAGCCCCACTACCCGACGCTAATGTGGACAGAAAAACAATCAGCTGAGCCACAACACTGGCCGCAGCTAAATTCCATCCTATGGCAGTATAACTCTCATCAGTCCATACTGCCACCTGCCGGGCCGACCTGCTCTCAAGCGTCGGCTTCCGGGTGGGACACCGTTCAACCCCGCCGGGGCACAGGATCGATGCTACCTGGCTCTCTAGCCACGGCACACCTGTCCTGCGCCCTGTTGTCAACCCATTCACCCGTAAAAAGGGTAAATAAGTCTCAGCAAAACCCCCCACATTAGCTACCGACTGACCTTCATCAATGAACCGGTTAAGAGGAGGGAAAAGCGGTGACATCCCACAGCGGGGAACAGTAGAACAGTGACCCAGCATTATAGCATTAGTATTAGCAGCGCGCTCCAAGATAGCCTGGAAAACATCCAACTCAGAGGGACGTTTACCCAGACATCCTGCCCCTTGCGCCGATACACAACTCGGTTGTCTAACAGAACAACAAGCAGCATTACTAACACCAGCGTTAATGCCTGATGACACAGAGCCTACCTACCTGGGTGCGAGTTAGCTCGATAGCTAAACATCGCACGTCGTCCCTCGAACTGCTGCCAAAAGATGAGGAAACACCAGGACAGACCCGACGTGCCGTTGGAACATGCCGAGAAGATTCCAGGGGCTGGCAAATCTCCGGCGAATACTCAACATTGCGCAATTTCTCTTTACACTTCATAACGCTAGTTACACAGGGTGCAAAGCAGCCGCCATGATGGAAAACGAAAAAAGAGGAAGGGCAAGTGTGACCACGCCTGGTGTCTTATGGGTAAGTCACTGGGGCGGGGCCTGGTCAAGTGCAAGGGTGCTTTGTTTTCATTATGTAGTACAGTAGGTACTGGAGATGAGGTATATCTCAATATGGCGAAGAGCGGGACGCAATCGCCAGTACGAGTATATAACTTAAAGTTACCCCAGAGGGGTAACCACTGGAATCGCTGAGCGATGAGAGAGGGTGGGGGGAAACACACGAATAAAATAAATAAAAATAAAAACTGTAGGAAACACAAAACACCAGTATAAAATAACTGGGTAAAAATCCCCAAATAACCACCACTGCCTAGCAGTTGAAAACAACAAGAAAAACAATAGCACTAGAGACAGAGAAAACCCTAGAACAGGGGTGGCCAACCAGTCAGAGACTAAGAGCCACAAAAAAATTACTGTGGTACCACAAAGAGCCACACCATATACCAGCGTTTCTCAACCTTTTTTTTCAGTCACGGCACCCTTCATGTGTTTATAGGTCTCACCCTCTGGCCTCTGAAGTTGCTAATGTCTTTTTTATTTGGGCCTCACAGGGTTAAAAGTACCCTGTGAGACCCACGGTTTCAAAATTACAAAATCACTTTTAGCCATTTAAAAAGATTATGTTTATTTAAAAAATGTTAAAGGGGAACTATTTTACTATTTCTTTCACTATTTGGGCACTTTTACACAATTCCTGTGAGTCTATGGAACACGTAGGTTTTTTTCAAAAAAAATGCATTGTTTTGTATTTCTAATCAAGTACTAAAAACCGCATTTTTCTACCTTAAGATCTTAAGCCATTTTGAGGCTGGGCTCCAACCACTGTGTGGCCTGGTGCCAACTGCCACATCAACTGCCACATTATTATGCAGCTGAGAAATCTCTGACATCACAGATATGCACATTTTCAGATGACTCAGTTCAGTGAGGGTGAATATTGTGAGAGGAGAATTGGAAGAATTCGCCAATATGAGAATTAGAGACATATATCCTATTAATATAAGTCCACATAGCTAAGAAACAATTGTAAACACTGAAAAAAGCCATTTATAAGATAGTTCCCCTTTAAGCACATGTATAGTCAATTGGTCCTGTTGTTCAGCCTCACAATGCTATTTGATAGTAAATGTGTTTATATGTCCCACCCTCTGGCCTCTGAAGTTGCTAATTTCTTTTTAATTTGGGCCTCACAGGGTTAACCTCTTAAGCCCGAGATATACAGTAAAAGTGTATATTTTCAGCATTATGTTTGTTTACCAATTATTTGAACTGTTATTAGTGAAATATAAGATTATAGAAATCTCAGGGCATTGAGTCGGAAACCGGCGCATATTGACAGGAGGAAGTGGCACAGCCAAAAGTGAGTGTAGTCTTTTGAAGGAAGAGACTCAGGGCTTTCAAATTTCAAAAAACTACCCTACCCAGCTCACACCAGCCCCTGTCAATCATCTGACTTCTGGATTTACTTTTTAATTTCTCTTATTTTTTGGGATTATCTCCCACAAACCTGAACGTTATTGCCATAAAACAGAACGCAGTTAGTTTCTCTACCTTTCTGTGAACGTCTTGCAAAAAACGGTGTTGCAATATGATGAAAAATGGTGGAGAAATTTACATTATAAAAAAGATGGCAGAATTCAGTACTGTATCTACAAAACCTTCTGTTTAATCATCTTCCCTTTATTCATTTGCTTAGATTTTTCAGGTCTGGTCAATTTTAGCATGGTGTTATTTACAGTCAAAGATAATTTTTTTTTTAAATAGAATTGATATTCTCCTTTGGTTCATTACAATTTACTCAAGCCTAGTAACAGACACACTATTTCTGACACTGATCCATTATGTCCCTAGATTCAGATACCAAGAACATGCAAATGGACCATTTAAAAAAAAATTGTAAATGTTTATTCTACGTCCTTATGGAATGAGTGACATAAAAAAAAAAAAAAGTAAAAAAAAAAAAAAAAAAAATCTTATGGGTGGAAAAGCCGCACATTGACGGGCAAAGAGCCGCATGCGGCTCGCGAGCCGCGGGTTGGCCACCCCTGCCCTAGAAGCATGAGCTTGGGACACTCCTCTACTATTGAGGGAAAAACATGAAATGGACAAGCATCCGAACACCGTCAACCAAACCTACTAAAAGGCACTGCACACCTGACACCAATCAGGTGGCAATCAAGCCCACACACCTGCCATGGCAATTAACTGCAGACTAGAGGCCAGTGATTGACAGCTGTCCCTTACAGAAAGACTAAATATACAGCTGTCCCTCACAGAAAGACTAAATATACAGCTGTCCCTCACAGAAAGACGAAATAAAACCCACATAAACCGTGATCCATCACAATAGTAGGGTTCTTTGAGACGTTCAGCACCTCTGAGTTTTGGATGAAGACCTTGGTCTCTGTTTCTCCGGGGATGAGGTTGTTGATATCAAACAGCAGCGTGCAGCACAGGTCGTCCCACACCTTGTCCTCATCATATATCCTCATCTCCAGGATGTTCTGGAATCACAATCACAAGGAACTTCACTGTTTTCAGGTGTTACGTGGTTCAGTCTACGCGGTCCTCATTTCAAATAGCAGAAAAACGCATTTAGTGCACGTTGAGGTCCCACAATCTTCTGTATAGAATCACACAAAATAAGTGAGTAATTGTAATTTGCATAGGTGCTCATCATATAACATACATATTGTTGTTATTCTGTTGATATTGTTGTTACTTTGTAATGATAATATATCAATATATCTCTCTATATTATATATATAATAAAATAGAGGCCTTGCACTGAATGTTTCTGTAGTTTTCTGTCATCCAACATGGCTACTGTAGCAACCATTGTTTTGTACATGGCAATGGCAGAGACATTAGGCTTGTTCAAGATGGGATAGGCGGACGCAGATCTGCGCAGGTTTGACTACTGCCTCGCCAAGCGCGTTGCATGACGGTTAGAATGTTGTCCGATTTGCTCTGAAAATCTGGCGAGGCGAGGCGCGGAACTCCCGCGGGAGCGAGCCACAAGCAGCCTTTAGAGCGAGGCGCCACAGTACCTCTCAGCCGGCTGCTCCCGGCTGGGAAGCGACTTGCTACGGTCGCGCAAAGCGCCTATTGGCTCAGAAAAGTTGTCAGTCACCAGCCATGTGACAGCCAGGGAGTTATGAGACGTTTGATTGATTGAAAACTTTATTATGTTATGCGTTATCATCATATCATCATGATAAACTTCAAGCTGTCAGACACACACACACACACACACACACATACACACATGCGTCGTCTGTTTTGCCTCAATACTGTATATATAATTCTGTTTTGCCTCAATATACACAGTATACATATATATATATTGCAAAACAGAATTATTCAGCAGTGTGTTGTGTGTGCGTGCGGCCAGGAGCGTGCAACAAGATGGTATATATTATGGTATATATGAATAGTATATTCCACTATAGCAGTATATGGTGTGCTGTACATTTGAATCTGATCTAATTTTGCACACGGCCATCGCATTATAATGAGCTGGACAGGTGTGTAATGTGTGTGTGGTGACGTGAAAGCGTATCTGCCGCGCGAGACTAGGCGAGGGGCTCTCGTGAAATCGGCAGTGTCCGCCCTCTTAACTCCTCCCCCGGCTTCACTCGGCTACTCTCGTCTACTAGTCGAGGCAAACCGAAATCCATCTTGAACAAGCCTAATGGTTGTTATGTGCAAAACAAAGTTTGCTACGTGTTGATATATGACAAGTTGTTACGTGTGGGTGTGTTTGTATCCTGATCAGGTGTTCCCCAGTATGATGTGTGATGTCTGGTTGTAGTCCCCTGTCTTGGTCTTGTAGTTCTTTGTCGTGTATCCATTTGTAATCAGCCAAGGTGTTTCTTATTCTCGTCATCCCCTTGTGAATCTGTGTTCTGTTCTTGTTCTCCCCTGTGTGTGGTGGCTGATCCTGTCTGTACAGTCCTGTGGTTTGTTTGTCATCATTTTTATGTTATCCCTTCACCTTCAACCATGGTAATTATAATTAAACATCTTTTTGTTACTTTGGCTACCGTTTCATATTATGTTTCATTGACAAGACGAGGAGCATTTACAGTATGGTAATGTAATACAAGTATATCAACAAATACTTAATAATTTGGTGCCTTATTACTGGATCTTGTAAACAAGTCACAGTAGAACAGTAATATCGTGCTTTTAAAGTGCTTTACCAACTCTACCACTTCTACCACAAAGGCATTTCCTTTAGAAAGTGGTTACCAATGGTTACAGGCAGCCATACTGGAAGAAAGAGAAGTACACAAACATTCCGTGCGAGGCCTCTATTGTTGCCTGTTTGTAACCACTTTAATAATGTTACCAACAGCATGACCCTTTGACCATGGATGTCATTATAGAGCAATGGTTCTTCTCAACCTTCCTTTGTGTCAAGGGCTGCCATTTTATCACATGTTTGTTGTAAGATTTGAAGAAGATGTCTATACTGTTAAGGAGACAACAGTGGGTGAAGCGAAACCTATGATGAGAATAATCACTCTTAAGTCTTTCTCTGCCAACAGCGATTATATACGTTATTGCGCGCCATCCTTTGAACACCAACCACGTATATACGTTATTTGATCGTTATTTCTTTAATTCACTATTTCCATTCATTATCCATCCAGGGAGCCTGGTGTTATCATAGGGAATGAGTCTGAGATCGCAAAAGTCCAATACTGCCGCCTGGTGGGATGCGGCCGGTATTGCACTTCCTTTGAAACTCTCTGTATTGGGCTGTGCGTCGATTATATTGGTCCGGGCGAACTTTTCTAATAACGTGAACCTAGGGCTTCACCCGATCGCATTGAATAGTTTTCGGGAGCCCCGATTAATTATGCTGTGGTGGGTTATGTCGTGGGCCAAATGGACATACGATCTACCAGATGGCAATCAAATAATTGGAATATTCTTTTTGGAATCTCACCGGCCGCAGGTAAGAACAATTTAAGGTAAATTTCAGCTTGATTGTGCCTTGTTTTCATAGCCATCGCCCTGATCACCGTATGTTGTCGTACTAACGAATGCCGTTATTGACAATCAATTAATCAGAAACGACCCCCCCCCTCCCCCCTTTCATGCATTCATGATGGAACATAATACCGATCATATGCATTTGAATTTTTAAGTGTAGCGTGTGTAGGGACGAAATGCCAATGGATTTAATATAATACACGTCGCTCTAAATATAATACTTATATTCACCATGGTATAAAACGGGAATGTATGGATGGAAAAAAAAATCTTTTTCACATCTTGAACGATAGATACTCAAATGGGCCATAGTATTGCATCCATAGCTATAATATAGAATATAGTTATAGCCCTGCAAACAAGGTGACCGACTCCATTGGTTTAATGCGTGGCAGCACATAGCCATATCCCGTTCCCAGCGTGGCAGAGAAAGAGTTAAACATTCTCTAACTACTCATCAATTACACAGTGAAATTACATTTATATTTAGCTGAAATTAAGTTTTCCCAAATTTTTCTGTGGACCTTCTGGAAGCCCCCCCAAAGACCCCTGTGGATCCTCAGATCCCCAAGTTAAAAAACCACCATTACAGAGAGGGACCTCACTTTAACGTGGCTGTGGACCCTGAAGTGAAAGGTCTCGTTCCACTCTGGACTGTTGCTGTTGGGCACCGGCTTCGTCCGGTAGGTCCTTGCGGATGCGGTGGGAAGATGCAGGATGATGTAACAGTCAGATTCAGACCCTGAATGGTAAATAGGGAAAAAACAGGGGTATGAATAACCTGCAAGTATGTCATGCAACATCAAAGGGTATGTTTGGAATTTTAGCCCTATTTCCTAACTTACCATGTTGTCGACCAATACAGTAGCCTACTTTCTCAGCACAACCCATTCTGCTCTTCATACTGGATACCCATAGCTCGGGCTAGTTAGCCACAAAGCCATGGTCCAGTCTGTACAAGCCCTGAAATAAATCCTGAAACCTAATGTAGGTGCACTGTGGAGTAGGTGTTTGTTTCAGTTCTTGCACAGACTAGAGAGTGGGCCCCATTTACCCTTTTTTCTTTATTTCACACCATTTCAGCAAAACAGTAAAAATCAAAACATTGACCATGACAGAAAGTGTATAAAGGTGCTGAGTAGAGGCAAGAGACCCAGATGGGCCTATACGGGGCCTCAACTCATGAATTAAATCATCGGATAAAAACAAAAAAAAGTAAGGTAGATTTATTACTGGAGATAGGTATGATACACTACACACCATTGTATCCTTTACAGTAAGGTTGGTTGGCCATCCCTGGCAGCTCGTTGAGACTATCATCGGCTCTTGTACATTTTCAAGGCATTGACCAGCAAACAGCCACCGTATATAGCTGCCCTGTTGGACAGGAATAATCCAGCCCATCAAACAAGATCTAGTAACTGGATCACATTTAGAGTTCCACAGACTAGTACAGGACTCGGCAGGACAGCATTCTCTTATGCAGCCCCAAAGTCCTGGAATGACATTCAGTCAAAGTTAAAGTTGGAAGTTCTTCCTTCCCTTACGGAATTTAAATGTCTGATTTCATTTCTCTATGATTCATGTTGTAACTGTTTTTAACTGATTGCACTGCACATTGTTTTGTTGTTTTATCTTGTTGTACACTCAGCAGTTCTGTAAATGAGGTGGCCTCACCTCAGAGCTCACCTGAGTATAAATAAAGGTTTCAATCAAAAGGTGAAATAAGTTCATAAATACCTTTAATAATATTAAGATAACAATAATAATAACAATAATAATCAAAGTAATACTACTGTAACTGAGGGGTACAATTCCCTGACTGTATTGTTAGATATGGTATTTAATACCACTACCTCTTGTACTTTAACTTCTGGCCATCCAGTACATGATATAAGTATGATGAACACTTTCCCACCTGATGAAACGAATCCACACAAATGTACAAATTGAAGGTTTAATATAGCAAAAGGTATATACAACGTTCACTTGTTTACACTTATGATTTGAAATATGCACTTGTATGGCAAATGAGTATTCGTAGGTAAATCAACATTGAATGTCCAATCTCTGGTTACGCAGGGAGTAAGTATACAACCTGGATATTTAGGAAACTATAGCGATGGTACTTAAATGATTATAGCTGGATACACTAAGGGGGGGGGGGGTCCCGCTGGTTGTAAGACAGTAGGGGGGGGGGGGGTTAGAGAAGCCGCTGGCGGTATCCCATCTGGCCGACGGTTTCTTGGGAGAATTCAAAGTCTTGAACACGGTGCCCACAGAACCTCGGTCCGCAGACGAACACAGCTGGACCCTCTGGTGGACGGTAGCTGCCGGTCCACAACGGAGAGACGTGAGGCGACCTCACTGGTGTAGAGCGCCGTCTCACCTGGAGTCCTCTCCGGGGGGTAGTTCCAACACTCCGCAGTGTTGGCCTTTATCCATGGAATAATCAAAGCACCCAAAGCATAATCCAAGCCGTGGAAGGCTCGCCGTCGTCCGGGTAGAGTAATCCAATATACAGGTCCAGTCGCCCTGGCCCGGAGCTCCTCGGATGCAAGCACCACTAGGGGTCTGCCCAGCCTGGTTAAGCGTCCAGATAACGTCAGGAACGATGGGGGTACTGATAACTTTATAACTCTAACCGAACGATGCACCATACATAAATAGACTATTATTAGCTTAATAGAATACGTCCAACTCGACGGTATAGTGCCAAACTATGACTATTCAACTATTAATCTACACGATATCTCAATGCCTATTCTGAGGCCAAGTAGGCCTTACTACACCACACGTGCGTCGTGGGTGAGGCTTCGCGTCTGTCACTCTGTTGGAGGGTAAAGAACTGGACTAAAAGAAAGTTCTACTTTACTTGCGCCATATATATATGCGCTATGAACAAATAGTACCATTCGTATTTCGCCCGACATATTCCTGCGCGGAACCGGGGCTTGCCACGACATGTTGGGCGGCACGATTGAACTTGGACCTAGGGGTATGGCAACCTGGCGCCAGGTTCTCGTCCAATGGTAGAATGAAACTATTATGGGCTGTTTAGTAGACTAAAGGGATATTCAGTGCATATTGTACAAGGAATATACAGGGGATATCAAACGATATACAAATACAATTAAATATATATATATAAATAAATATATATATTCGGTTTAATCTGATCCTTCACAACAGCCGCCCCCTAATTAGTCCCACCTAATTAGCTAAGCAGAGACAGATTAACCGCACTGTCTACCACTCAAGGTCCGCTGTAAGGGTCAGTCAACTCACAAAGTCATGGGGTCATGGTCATCATCGATAGTATCTGGGAGTCGGGGCAGTTCTATGAGCCTCGCCACGGGACGTGTGTAAGTGCGCCCTTGGACGAGTACTTCAGCTGCTCGGACCTTGCCATCGGCACCGGTGATCACTTTGCTTACGCGGCCAGCCGGCCACATAGCTCTGGGTAGTGACTGGTCAATAATCATGACGACTGTTCCTTCTGTCAAATTGTCTCTCTCTTTTACCCACTTCTGGCGGGTCTGTAGAGACGGTAGGTAGTGGAGTAGGAAGCTGCTCCAAAACTTGTCAGCTAGTACTTGACTGTACCTCCACATTCTTCGGCCGTTCGCTTCTTCAGGCCTGTACATTGTCTGGGGTAGCGCGGGGTCCAGCCGCCCCATTAGGAGTGTGTTGGGGGTGACTGGGTCGACATCTGCTACATCACTGGAGACGTAACCGAGGGGCTTTGAGTTCAATACTCCCTCGATCTCCGTGAGGACTGTCATTAGGACTTCCTCCGCCACAGTCTGGGCCCCAAGTACGGCGTACAGGGCTGTCTTTATAGAACGTACTTCTCGTTCCCAGGTTCCACCGAAGTGGGGTGCGTTCGGGGGATTAAACTGGAAGTCAATCTGGGATGGAGCGAGGTGGGTCTTAAGTTGTGGGCCCATAGCTTGGAAGCTCTCTCTCAGCTCTCTTTCTCCGCCTTTGAAGTTGGTCCCGTGATCAGACAACAATATAGACGGTTTTCCTTTCCGTGATGTGAATCTTCGGAAGGCCATAAGGAATGAGTCTGTGCTCATGGTCGGAAGGAGCTCGATATGTATCGCTCTGGTGGTCATGCATTTGAATACAATACCCCACCGCTTCTCGGTGCCTCTTCCTCTCTTTATATACAACGGGCCAAAGCAGTCCATGCCTGTGGAGTGGAATGGCTTGTCGCCGATTCGGAGGCGACAGGGGGGTAAGTCAGCCATCCGTGGTATGCTGGGCTGCGCGCGCCACTTACGGCAGTCTAGACAGGTTCGCTGGAAGCGCCGTACTGCTTCTCTGCCTTGCAGTATCCAATAACGACGTCTGATCTCCGCGAAGACTCTCTCTGCTCCTGCGTGGTGGACATCCTCGTCGTATTTCTTTATGATCAGCTCTGTGACCTTGTGTCGGCTGTTCAAGACGATCGGGTACTTAGTATCATCCGGTAGATCGGGGGCTCTCCGCAGGCGACCACCCACTCTGATGAGATTATGGGCGTCACTCTCTGGTGCCAGGTGAATCAGTCTGCTGTCTGATGGGACGGGGTTTCCTCCCTGTAGACAGTCTAGCTCATCGGGGAACAAGTCTCTCTGGGCTCGTTGTAGTAGAAGAAGTTCTGCTTCTTCGTAGTCAGCTGCTGACATGTCAGTGGTGGACTGAATCTCTGGGTGGTGCCGCAGGAATGTTCTTTGCTGCGCACTCTCTAGGGTAATGCAGTCATCTATGTTGGGGTCTGTGGAGGCGACTGTGCTCAGTCCACAGAACATAGGTTTCTTGTTCTCAGCCTCCTCGTTACTTGCTTCCCGCGGGGTGGGCGTAGGCCACTCTCCTTCCGGGAGCTTGAGGAATTCTGGTCCGTCACTGTAGATGTTGCGACGGGTTAGGTCATCCAGAGACATTCCCCGGGTGATGACGTCAGCTGGGTTGTGTTTGGTGTCCACATACCGCCAGCTCGCTGCTTCTGTTAACTCTTGAATCTCGGTGACTGACTCCCACGAAGACTTTGTATCTGCATGAATCAGACTTGATCCATGTGAGTACTGTCGTGGAATCTGACCACAAGATTGTTCTGTGCACCGGAATGGTGAGTTCACGTTGGATCAACGTGGCTAGATGCGCTCCTGCTAGGGCTGCGCAGAGCTCTAGACGTGGGATAGATTGTTGCTTACGTGGGGCTATTCTTGAGCGGGCCAGGATGAAAGCAGTGTGTATCTTTCCTCCCTTCTCTTGGGCACGCAAGTAGGCCACCGATCCGTAGGCTACTTCGGAGGCGTCGCTGAAGACGTGTAGATCAATCTCGCATGTCTCTGGCCTCACTGTGGATGGGAAGTAGCTGCGGCGTATATTGACGCCTGGGAGTGAGCGGAGTTCCGTCTCCCACTCTCTCCATGTTGAGGCAAGGTGTGCGGGTATTGGATCGTCCCAGCCCTGGTCCTTGTCCCATAGTGCTCGTACAATCATCTTTGCCCTGGTGGTGTAAGGTAGAATACATCCCAACGGGTCATATTGTCTGGCGAGTGTTCTGTACACACTCCGTCTGGTGGTCGGTATCGCCGTCGACCTTCCCTGCTCTGGAGCCAAGGGTTTGTGTCTATAGTGGAGCGAGTCTGTTCTGAAGCGCCAGACTAGTCCTAGTGTCATTTCTTGGGCTTCTCCTGGGATTGTCGCCATCCAGGTCTCGCTGCTGGCAGCCTTGTCTGCGGGGGAGAGGCTGCGCAATACGTGCGGGTCACTGCTGGCCCACTGCCTGAGATCAAAGCCGCCTTTGATCAGGGAGGCGCGTAACTTGATTAGGAGAGCCTCGGCTTCTTCTTGAGTCGAAACGCTTTGTAAACAGTTGTCCACGTAGAAACTGTTCTTCACACTGTGTTGGACCTCTTCATCTGCTGTTGGGTCCTCTGCGACGTGTTTCTGTAGTGCAAATGTAGCACAGCACGGGCTGCATGTGGTTCCGAAGGGGAGTACTTCCCACTGGTAGATGGCTGGGTTCTCATCTCCGATCCTCTCTCTCCATAGGAACCGCAGCAGAGGCTTGTCCTCCTCTACTAGTCTCACCTGCAAGAATATCCCTTTGATATCCCCGCTGATAGCCACCTTGTCCTGGCGGAAGCGCAGTAGCACGCCTAGTAGGGAGGGGCCGAGTGTGGGGCCGGGCAAGAGCTCTTTATTCAGATTTTGGGATCCGATCTGGTAGCTGCAGTTAAACACAATGCGATCCTTGCCGTTGTGATGGACCTTGTGATGCGGCACGTACCATGATTCGGTCGTCTGATCGGCCTCTTTAATGTCAATCTTTGTTACGTGTCCCGCTGTGATTAGCTTCTCAATCTCAGTGCGGTACACACTCTCTTGAGCGGGGTCTTTGGCTAGGCGCCGCTCCGTGTTCAATAGATAGCGCTCCGTGGCGTCTTTCTTTGCGTGAAAGGTGGGCATTCCCTCTCGCCTCAGGAGTGGAGTTGCGTATCTCATCACTCCGCCGACTGTGACTCTCTTTGTCCCCTGCTCGAGTAGGTGGATGGCGTAAATGTCTTCTTTAGAACGAATATCTTTCTTTTCGTTCTTAAAGGGCATTGTCTCTAGTGTCCATAGCCTCTCGACATGCTGCAGGAGAGTGGTGTCTTCTTCTGTCGTTCTGGAGTGGAGGCAGCTAGTGGCTGCTGTTCGGTTGAGAGATTTAGCAAGGGGGCCTTGTAGGGTCCACCCTAGGCGGGTCTCGACTGCTGCAGGACAGCCTCGGGGTCCTGTATGGACCCGGTCAATCGGGACTATGAGTTCTGCATGGTCGGAGCCTATCAGCAGGGTCGGGGTAGCGCCGTCTATGAGCGGGATAGGTAATTGGCGCAGGTGCACATATTTATCCATCAACTTGGTGACAGGGTAGGTGTACTGCGATAGTCCTATTTCTTGGCTGGTGAAAGCATTTGTAATCTTGTACCGTCGCTCTGGCTGCCCGTTTGCTGCGATAGTGAAGGAGACATTCTCGCCCTTTATCGTCTTTAAATCTCTTCTTATTGTCCGAATCGTCATTTCGTTCTTGCTCCCCCGCAGTCCCAGCTGGGCCGCAGCGGACGCGAGCAGAAGGGTCTTCTCTGACCCGTCGTCAAGGACGGCGTAAGTGTCCATGACTTTATCTTGGTAGCTCAATGTCACACGGACTACCTTTAAGAGCACTTGGGCGCCGCTGCTGCTGGCGGGGTCAATGTACATGACACTTGCCTTGGTGCCGCTCCGTGGTGCAGGTGGAGGCCGTCTTCCGTTACTTTCGTGTAGTATATCTAGATGGGCTCCATCGCACCGGCTGCACCTTTTCTTTAGGCGGCATTCGGCTGCCATGTGGGGCCGCGCACATCGATAACAGCGCCTGTTGGACTTTATCCATTGACTCACTTCTTCTGCATTCATCTTTGTGAATAGGTCACATTGTGACAGCCAGTGTTCTTTCTCACAGTAGGGACACGCTATCTTCCACTTCTCTTTTCTCGAGGGGGTGCTGTGACTATTACTGCTCGGTACTGACTCTGATTGGTGCATGACAGTCACCGATCTTCTTCCATCATTTATTCTCCTGGGTCCCTCTCTGGAGCTTGGCGTGCTCCGCCCGAATGTATCTAGTCGTAAGCTGCTGACTTCTCTCGCCAGGAAGTCGGCTAGATCAAGGAGGGATGGCTCGGGGCCGTTGGGATCCCGGTAGTCTCTCTGCCGCCTAAAGCGCTCCTGTCTTGCGGGTGGCAGCTTCTCCAAAATCCTCTCGACGTTAGAGTTGGCGTATAGCTCATGCATGCCCTTTTCCCGTTGCGCTCCCAGCATCCCTACCAGGGACTGCACTTTGATTGACAGGTCGTCTAATGAGCGATTGTCCGTGGCTGGGGGTAGGCGATCAATATGCCTTATCTCTTGGATTACGTAATCCCATATACGTCCATATCTCTGGTCCAGCGCCGCTAGGGCCGCTGTGTATGGTGTCGAAGAGGTGGCATAGGCTAGCGCTATATTGTGCGCTCGCGGTACTTTCAGGTGCTTCAGTAATATTGCATACTTGTGGCGTTCATCAGCGACATCCACCATCATTGTCTCTAAGCACATCCGGAGCTCCGTGTACTGTGCTCGACTCTCATAGGCGAAGTCTGGAAATGACGGCGTGGCAATGTATGACGCCGTGGATGGCTGATACATCGGCGAGCGTTGGGGGAGAGACCTCCTGGGCGAGTCCCCTCTTGCGCCTCGCTGTGGGCTGGTACTGACAGGGTACCATGGCCCGCTGGTCCAGGTGCTATTCCTCGGGGCTGGTCGTGCGTCGTGCTCACCCGTGAATAGAGTCGGGGGTCTGTAGCGCAGCGCCGCGGGGGTATAGCCTGGACTGTATGGGACCTCCTGGTCCGGTGGAGTACTGTGCTGTCGTCGGGCTTGGTTCTCCTCCTCTCCCTCTTCTTCCTCTATCAGATCTTCCAGATCCTGTAATCGTTTATTTAGCTTCTCCGCAGTGTATGCCGCTCCTTCCTTGTAGCTGGGTCTCGCTTGGACCGGTCTGGGAAGGGGGTCTGCGGGGGGTCTAGACTCGGTCTGTTGGTCAAGTTCAGGGTCGCTTGCTCGTTGAGGAGACGCTGCCCTTGACTGTTGTCTCGACGAGTTCCTTGAACCCCTGGCGGAGGGGGAGGGTGTTGCCTTGCGGATCAGCTGCTCCATTAGCTGCGCTTGTAACTTGTCGCGCTCGACTTCGCGCTTGGTGAGATCTGCTTCTCTTTGGGCACCGGCAGCGGCGCGCTGGGCGTCGGCCCGGTCTCTTGCCATATTCTCTTCTGTCTGAAGGCGTCTCATCTCCAGGCGTGTGCGCTCTTCTTCGCTCCGTTGTTGCGCTTGGAGTTGTTCGCGCTCGCTAAGCGCCTGTGCTTGGAGACGGTCTCTTTCAATGGTAAAATGTTCGCGCTCGCTAAGCGTCTGCGCTTGGAGTCGATCGCGTTCGGTAGAGGCTGTCAGGCTGACGAGGAACGCCTGTTGTAGCATCCTCTCCGCTTCGCTGGGGGAAGGCGGTTGTGGAGGTGAGCCGCTCCTGCGTGAGCCGCTCCTGGGGGTACTCGTTGGGGAGTCCTGGAGCTCTATTTCCTCGGCGCTCTCCTCCTCTTCTTCCGTGCAGAGTTCTCTCTCTGTAGGGTCGTCTTCCTCCCGGGGGTGGTCGGGGACTACTTCTTGGGTAGTGGCGGGGGGTAAAGGCATGTCCGCTCCCTCCTGGTCCCCACCGTGAGCTTGGTCAGTTACATTAGGACCTACTAGGGCCTCTGTGGTCGGGGAAACCTGGTCGTTAAGGTCAGACATAATTTTACTTTCTACTATTACCGCGTTTACCGTTTGTCGAAGGCTAGGTAGTTGACTGACAGTGTAAGCCTCTAAGTACTGAGGTGTCTGTCATCTGCGCCGCGGGCGTTCTAGGTTAGGAGGATCGTTTCGTGGAGTGTTCATCATAGGCCATTTCAATATTAATAACACTATATTAATATTACACTAGTTACCCTCCGGCTCGAAGGACCAATTGTAACTGAGGGGTACAATTCCCTGACTGTATTGTTAGATATGGCATTTAATACCACTACCTCTTGTACTTTAACTTCTGGCCATCCAGTACATGATATAAGTATGATGAACACTTTCCCACCTGATGAAACGAATCCACACAAATGTACAAATCGAAGGTTTAATATAGCAAAAGGTATATACAACGTTCACTTGTTTACACTTATGATTTGAAATATGCACTTGTATGGCAAATGAGTATTCGTAGGTAAATCAACATTGAATGTCCAATCTCTGGTTACGCAGGGAGTAAGTATACAACCTGGATATTTAGGAAACTATAGCGATGGTACTTAAATGATTATAGCTGGATACACTAAGGGGGGGGGGGGGGGTCCCGCTGGTTGTAAGACAGTAGGAGGGGGGGGTTAGAGAAGCCGCTGGCGGTATCCCATCTGGCCGACGGTTTCTTGGGAGAATTCAAAGTCTTGAACACGGTGCCCACAGAACCTCGGTCCGCAGACGAACACAGCTGGACCCTCTGGTGGACGGTAGCTGCCGGTCCACAACGGAGAGACGTGAGGCGACCTCACTGGTGTAGAGCGCCGTCTCACCTGGAGTCCTCTCCGGGGGGTAGTTCCAACACTCCGCAGTGTTGGCCTTTATCCATGGAATAATCAAAGCACCCAAAGCATAATCCAAGCCGTGGAAGGCTCGCCGTCGTCCTGGTAGAGTAATCCAATATACAGGTCCAGTCGCCCTGGCCCGGAGCTCCTCGGATGCAAGCACCACTAGGGGTCTGCCCAGCCTGGTTAAGCGTCCAGATAACGTCAGGAACGATGGGGGTACTGATAACTTTATAACTCTAACCGAACGATGCACCATACATAAATAGACTATTATTAGCTTAATAGAATACGTCCAACTCGACGGTATAGTGCCAAACTATGACTATTCAACTATTAATCTACACGATATCTCAATGCCTATTCTGAGGCCAAGTAGGCCTTACTACACCACACGTGCGTCGTGGGTGAGGCTTCGCGTCTGTCACTCTGTTGGAGGGTAAAGAACTGGACTAAAAGAAAGTTCTACTTTACTTGCGCCATATATATATGCGCTATGAACAAATAGTACCATTCGTATTTCGCCCGACATATTCCTGCGCGGAACCGGGGCTTGCCACGACATGTTGGGCGGCACGATTGAACTTGGACCTAGGGGTATGGCAACCTGGCGCCAGGTTCTCGTCCAATGGTAGAATGAAACTATTCTGGGCTGTTTAGTAGACTAAAGGGATATTCAGTGCATATTGTACAAGGAATATACAGGGGATATCAAACGATATACAAATACAATTAAATATATATATATAAATAAATATATATATTCGGTTTAATCTGATCCTTCACAACAACTACTAATAATAACAAAACAACAACATTAATAATTAGTCAAAACAAATGTACATGAAACTGTAAAACAAAGTGACATTAATGGTTTTATGAGAGTAAAGCTATTCATTTAACAATGTTTTAAGCCTGGAAAACGTTGCTTTCGTTTTGTGGCTAATAGCACAGCTGTGGCCTGTGGGTATACCCAGTTTAAAGAGCAACAGGAAGGACTGCTGAGGAAGGACTTTACCAATCAACAACACCATTGGTGAAGAGGAAATTGGTTTAAGGGTAAAACGATTCTGAATTTACAAAGCACTCCCTGTATGTGTGGTATACTGTACATATGACAAGGACAATGCATGTATATTTTTTCAAAGATCTTAAGAAGATGTCACTATACTCACAATAGTCATGGGAGTGGTCGTTCTTTGCTCTTAGCACTGTAACACGCAATGTCAAGTAGGACACAACTTCTTTCTGTTAGGATAGGCAAAATAAACAGTTGTGGAATTCGGTCCTGTTTAGCTGGTTTGTGATTCTATAAGCCTGGAATGTAGATCAGTTATAGATCAGTTATGAGAAGTTTGTGTCTTGCACTTTCAGGATATTTTCCCACAGGTTGGGAGGGGCTGGCCAGTGGCAAATCATTTGTAACCCGAGTATGTAAGCATTATTCATTTATTTGAGACCATAACCCAACTGACGAAGCATAATTTTGGCTACAAGTTATAAAACGTAATTACATAAGCCTAAATCTAGTTTCTGGAGAAAATTCACTGACAGGCTAGGTTTCCTTGGACACCGGCCAGACGAATGGGAGATCATCGATCAGGCTACATATGTCTACCTCTATATCAACATATAGTGCAGTGTGCTTCGTTCACGACAATCTTGTATAGCCTTCGTTCTATTATTAACTAGCCTATATAACCTACTATCGTAAAACTGCATTCTTTAATGCCTTATACAGTCTATGCAACTAATTTCTTACACCATAATGCACATTATTTGCAATACACCGATTGTTCACCCAATAGAATGCAAACAGCGACTACGACTATGCTTGCACCTCATGGTACCAAAGCACCTCACTCAAAGGCGCTAAAAACAAGATTACAAACATCACAAAACAAACTGGTCAGACTAGTGCTTGACCTTACTCCTAAAACCCACCTCACCCCTGCCCACTTTGACTACCTAGGATGGTTAGAGTATACGACCGAGTACAACAACTTGCAATGGGCCTGGTCTACAAGATACACTGCACCACTCAGGTACCCATGTACATATCGAAATACTTCCCAAAGGTCAGTGAATACCACGCCCACAACACCAGAGGGAGTTCCACAAATCATGTGCAACCCAGATTCGGCACAAACAAGGGACTAAACACGTTTCGCAATTATGCCACAACAATGTGGAACGCCCTACCCACACAGCCGTAAAAAAAAATTTGAATCCCTACCCACCTTCAAAACTGCTCTCAAAGAGCACCTACGGCCACCGTAAATGTCCCCCCTCCCCCACCCCACCTACCCAACCCCCCACCCCACCTCCTCCAATGTACAGTTTCTTCCCCCTCAAATGTATACTCTCTTTTTAGACTATTTTTGTACTCATAAATAGTACTGTTATTGTAGATCTGGTATGTCATAAATGTCTAGATGTAACAGTATCTGTCTATCTGTATGTCATGTATGTCATATATGTTATGATGAATTGAAAATGGGGGACCCTGATGTAAACAAGACGAAAGTCTTTCTCTGGTCTTCATCCCTAACAATTGTGTGTATTGAGCTGTACTGTATTGTAATGTACCCATTCTGCAATATGTTTCAATCAATCAATCAATCAATCAATCAATCCCCCCCCTCCTAATGGACAGTGTCCTCCCTCATATTTTCTGTTAGGATCTCTGGGTAACAGTGCTGTATATTTGCATATGCATATCGTATATGTCACAAATGTAACAGTACTATACCTGTATGTCCCTATGCCATACATGTCATGTATGTTGTGTATGTCATAAATGTCACTATGAATTGAAAATGGGGGACCCTGATGTAAACAAGACAAACGTCTTTCTCTGATCTGCATCCCCAATTGTGTGTATTGAGCCGTACTGTATTGTACCCATTCTGCAATCTGTTAAATAAAGTTTTCATTCATTCTTTCACAGTCAATTGTAATATAAAACGGGTTATTTCACCTCATGCAAATTGTAACAAGTGTGATTGGTCGGTCGATCCACTCTCATTTTGCCAAGAGCTTCGCAGGTAAAAAGCGAAACCGATTCGGAAATAATAATGTCACGTGCATAACAACAGCAACTATTAAGTAAGTAACTGAGCGTAAGTTATCAGAAAAGTTCAATTACATTTAGCAAACAGTGGAATAAAGTGTAGACCTGTACAGTACGCACCGTCGTCATGTTGCAGATTGTAGATTTCACACCGGAACTTGTCAGCAATGAATCCTGTTGCAACTTTCTCAACTACATGTGCAAACGCAGGTGACAAACAGTAGCACCGAATAAAAGGTAATGTTGCTGCAGTAGGATGTCATGTGATGTGGGCTTTCATGACCAGGCTAGTCGAGCTCGAGACTAGTCAAACATGGCTTGGCCTGAAATATCAGGCATAACCGTATTATGGGTTATTCATCAGACGTGACATGGACACCTTTCTCAAATGAAATGACAAACATTATCTCAAGACAGTGGCATATCTGATACAGCGGCAGGGCTAATATTTGCATACAACTTGCACTACAAGCAAGACTGATGGAAATATTTTTTATTTATTCATCATTGATGGTCACTTAGGCTTGATTGATTGATTGATAACTTTATTAACAGATTGCAGAATGGGTACAATGCAGTACAGCTCAATACACACAATTGTTATGGGGATGCAGACCAGAGAAAGACTTTCGTCTTGTTTACATCAGGGTCCCCCATTTTCAATTCATAATGACATTTATGACATACACAACATACAGATATACAGATATCATGACATGTATGACATACATGACATGATACAGATATACAGTACTGTTACATTTGTGACATACAAGATATGCAAATATACACTACTGTTAAACAGAGATCCTAACAGAAAATACATACGAGGGGGAGGGAACTGTACATTAGGAGGGGGTGGGAGGAGGGGTTCGGACATTTACGGGGGCTAGTTTCGAATTGCAGCCACCCTTAGGTGCTCTTTGAGAGCGGTTTTGAAGGTGGGTAGGGATTCAAAAATGTTTTACGGCTGTGGGTAGGGCGTTCCACATTGATGTGGCATAATTGCTAAACGTGTTCAGTCCCTTGTTTGAGCCGAATCTGGGTTGCACATGATTTGTGGAACTCCCTCTGGTGTTGTGGTCGTGGTATTCACTGACCTTTGGGAAGTACCTCAACATGTACATGGGTACCTTAGTGGTGTAGTGTATTTTGTAGACCAGGGCCCTATTCCTCGTACTTGGTTCAACTAAGTCGATCAAAAGTCCCATTATCCAGATTCAATTAACCCGATGTTTGAATCCGCGCTTTCCCTGTTCCTCGAACGCTGATTCAGTCTCGTTAATTCGAACCAGACTTGATACTCAGGATAATTGCATGCGGCCGCCTCAGCTGAAAAGACAGCTGATGTCGATAGCAAAAATCCTGATTTTCTAACGGCATTGATTGATTGATTGATTTAAAACTTTATTAACAGATTGCAGAATGGGTACAATACAGTACGGCTCAATAGCCTCGCCGACAAGTTAAATGCATAATCTATAGGCAAATTTTAAGTCCCTCATTACCCCAATCAATCAGCTTATATTTCTTTAAATGTGCCATGCTGGCAGTAGGCTTAATGGAATGAATAATCGAATGAGATCTTGCTAGCGAAAATAATTAGTTCAACTCTTTCAGAATAAGTAGATACAAACAAGCCCAAAGAGTATCTAATTGATACGTATTAATAGATACTTATGAGGATATCGACAGGTTATGTATATAACCTAGTTATATGAGTACTGGCTAAGCGTCCCGCTCTTAAGCCAATCGAGATATACCTCATCTCATGTACCTATTGTACTCCATCAACGAAAACAAAAATACGCCCATCACCTGCCGGGCCCCGCCCCTATAGAGGCGTACTCTATAAGATACTCGGCATGGTCACCAACACTCTTCCTCGCAAAAAACCTGTTTCCAGGAAAAGATTTCCCAAGGGAACTCAGGGCCGCTTAAGAGCGGGACGCTTAGCCAGTACTCATATAACTCGTCGTTATATTATTGTACTTGGCCATCGCGTCCTGCTCTTAAGCCTATCGAGATATGGGGTAGAGCGGACGCGAGGCCCGACAGATGTACCCCCTGAGGACCCGTAAGCCCACATCAAGGGGTTGGGGAGTCCCGTCACCCCATCCTTCCTAATGAAGGGGGGGCGCAGTCAACTCCACCCGAGTGCGAGCAAGAGGGAACTAGAACCCCTTGAACACACAGCACAGGCGGAACCACGTGTGACCTAACACACTGTGGCCCATACCCACACACTCCTGCTACCCTACCAAAGGACGGGAAGCAGGAAAGGCCACAGACCCCAGAACCGCCTGGGAGACAGAACCCCTGGTCATGTCCATGAGGTAAAACCTTACAAAGGGGCCCGGGGAGGACCATGAGGCTGCAGCACAGATGTCCTCCCCCGAGACCCCACCCAGTAGAGCGGCAGAGGCTGCCACCCCACGAGTGGAGTGCGCCCTGACGCCCCCAGGGGGATCCAGCCCGGCCAACGTGTAGCAGAGGGCAATGCCCTCGCACAACCAATGGGACAGGCGCTGTTTCGATAGTGCCTTACCGGCATGAGAACCACCGTGACAGACAAAAAGCTGATCGTGACCCTGAGGTCCTGAGTACGGCTGAGGTAAATTCCCAAAGCACGGACCGGACATGACAGGTGAAGGCCCGCATCTAACTCACTAGCGTGAGGAGGCGGATGAAACGCCTGAACCACAATATCCCTGGAGCGGAAGAACTCCGGATATTTTTAGGCACGAAGGCAGGATTAGGACGCAGAGTGGCACCGCAATCGGAACGAAAGACAGGCACTCTGGTTGTACCGAGAGAGCACAAAGCACACCCACGCGTTCAGCGGAGGTGACGGCCAGCAAGAACGCAGTCTTGAACGACAGCTGTTCCAACGGCGCTTGCTCAAGAGGCTCAAACGGGGCCAAGGACAACCGACCGAGGACCAATTGAAGATCCCAACTCGGAGCCAAAGAGCGTTTTACCGGCTTAACGCGTCGGGCGCCAAGCAGGAAACGCTTCACAAGAGGGTGGCTGAACAAAACATCACCCTCAAATCCCTCATGATAAGAGGATATAGCTGCTGCATATACCCTCACCGTCGAAGCCGACAGTCTATCAAGGAGAGACTGGAGGTAACAAGGACAGTATCCAGGGGGCAGGACACCGGTCCCTGCCCCCGCCTTACACCACTCTTGGAACATACGCCATCTGCCCACGTAAGCGCGACAGTGGCATACCCGTCCCAACAACTGACCTAACAGACGTATGGGGAAAGAATCCCAGGCGGCACGGCATCGGTCCCAGACCTGCCTGGCTATGTCCGGACGTAATCCCCACCCGTCAGGATGAGGACCGCCCCGCGACAGTACACCTGTACCCACATTCACCCTGCCGGGGATGTGGGGAGCCCTCAGGCCGCGCAGATGGAGGACGCCCATAGCCAGCCGCCCGCCGTCTGGTGCAGACGGGGGGAGCGTACTCCTCCCTGTCTGTCGATATACGACACTGACGTCGTATTGTCCGTCCTGATCAACACCGTTTGAGGACCAGAAGGACCGCTTTCAATACCAACACATTGAACGTAGCGCAGACCGAGCAGCATGGTTTGCCAGCTGCCCCCTACTGCGTTGGCCCGATGCGTCATCAGCGAGGGAGGCGTCGGTGAAAAACGTGACGTGAGACAGCGCCGTAACCGTCCTAGGACAGAACCTCCCGAGCGTGTCGACAACACGCTCTGAGAGGGATGCCCATAGCACTCCAACCGTTGACTGGGAAGAGGAGTACTCTACTTCCAGTCTACAGCAAACCCCAGGCTGGTAGGGACCTGCCTGGTACGAGACCCGACGATCCACCTTGACCGCGAAGGACCAGAACGTCGTCAGGGCAGAATACACTTCGTAACCCCTGACGATGGAGAGGCCCCAGTGCGGCCTCCACGCACTTGGTGAAGATGCGGGGAGCCAGAGAAAACCGAACGGCAGCCTCTGGTACTCATACGCTAACCCTGCAAAGGAAGCGTAGGTAAGCCCTAGGATGGAAGATCGGAGATGCGAATACGCATCCTACAGGTCTATGGAGGAGAACCAGACCCCCACCCGACAGTGTTCAACAGGTAGGAGACGATCCAAAAAATGCTGAACCTTCCCATGGGACAGGTCCAGTATGGGTCTGACACCCCCCCCCCCCCCCCCCCTCCCGATTTCTCAGGCACCAGAGAACACCGGGAGGAGAACGGCACGACGATGGCTTGCTTCGTCCACAGAGATTGGATCTCGTTGACCAGAGCTGTCACTGCAGGTGACCCTGACAATAGGGTCTGTACCAAACCTGAAAACGGGTGGGGTTGTGTAAACACAAGTCCCCGCCTCAGCGTTCTCTCCATCCACCTCGACATATGGTACTGCCATAGTCATATGTGATGACACTCCCAACGCACCCGCCGCCATGTGGCGCAGGTCCGCCAGGAACTGTAGATAGTCGGCCCGGTCCCACCCGCTGTGCGTAGCCAACCCTGGACCCTTGCGAGCAGAGCGTTCCGTGGAGTCGGGTCGGAACCTGACACTACCCACGAGGCAATCGCACCCAAGGGGGGGACCCCGACAGAAAGGGCCGGTTTGATACGGGGGAAGCTGACATCAATCTAGGTGACAAAAGCCCCCCCACTGAACACCCCTCCAGAACATGCTGAGGAGTTGTTCTGCAGCCGGACATGCAAGGCGTGAGGACCCCATGGGTTCCTACACACCGTAGCCCTGCAGTGATATTACTACCACCCAAATCACGCGTGCCTGCGAGACCACTGCCAATCTTTCAGGAGTGGGAGGCACCAACATGATTCCTGGCCTGGCGAAGGCGAGGCCGGGGAAGCCCGCACTGTGTGCCTCAAAAGGTTTCGAGCCCCCCTGCTGACAACACTTATAGTTGACAGACGTAACACCAGGCTCAACCAACACAGCTTATGGTGTGGGAGCCGCTTGACAGCACAACATTCTCACGGACAGACCCAGGCTCAGCCATCAACTGGGTGTCAGCCCCTGTCCCCATGAGAAGCGAAAAGTGGGGCCGCCCGCGCTTCAACGAAGGCACGCGGCCCGCAGCCAAAGGAAACAATCAGAGCCCCCTTTTTCCGCTGGTGTTGGGGGAGGGAGTGATCGGAGAGCGGGCTGCTCGCGGCAGGACGGTGACGGCTTGTTGTTCAAGCCGAGCCCATCCAACATGGCCGATCCCTCGGCCGCCAAGGCTGTCGGCCTTGTGGACACCTGTCGATTCAACGCCCAGGATACCTCTGGCGGGGGAAAAACATGGCCGCCTGTCGAGGGCCTCGTCATCGCCGCTGACGAGGCCGTGCTCTCTCTTCTTCTGGCTGTGCGGTGTGAGGCGGTGTGGGGCCTAGGACAATACCGCCCGCGCTCCAGCATAAGACCAAAATCCCCTGCGGAGAGGGGAACCCTGAGCGGTTATAGCTTGCGGCTAGGTCAAAGCTAATAACGTCAACAACCTTGCGCGATGTGTCGACGTCGGCTGGCCCTCAAGGCCCCGCCACCAGACACAATTTTTTTGATAGAAAAAAACAGCAATTCGAACACAGTTCTAATCGCTGCCAATTCCATACCGTGGCGGTACAGGCTTTAGCAGCCCACCAGCCACTCGCCAGGCCGACCCACCCATGGCGTCGGCCGGGCGGGGCACTGTTTCAATATGTCAAAAGCAAAGGACTGATGTTAACACGGAGCACCAGTGGTGGTTGCAAAAAGCAACCTCCATTGTGGTGTGCACCATGCAGGGGTTAATGAATAAAAGAACTAACACCACGAAAATACTGTAGAATGAGCAAGCCCATGTACACAACGTTAAGGGGAGGCGGACCAGAGAGAACCAGTCCCGCATTCATTCATAATATTCACAACAGCACACCAGCCCTAGACCTTAGCCCATTTACCCAAAAAGGTAAACAAAGCCCCCCCCGCACGACTCCCCCAATAGACACCGATTGACCGTCAGCATGAATGGTTGAGAGGAGAGAAAGCTGTAGCATAGACAGACATTCTCGTAGCAGAGAGACAGAACAAAACAGTAGCCCACTACACTACTATAGCATAGAGTTCAACGCTACTATGGACAGAAAACAGTCAGCTGAGCCACAACACGGGCCGCCGCTAAGTCCCATCCTGCAGTAGTATAGCTCTACTGCCACCCGCCGAGCCTCAAGCATCGGCTTCCAGGTGGGAACACCGTTCAAAACCCCGCCGGGGCACAGGATTAACGCTACCTGGCTAGGCTACCTAGCCACGGCCCACCCTGTTGTCAACCCATTTACCCGTAAAAAGGGTAAAATAGGACTCAGCAAAACCCCCACATTAGCTACCGACTGACCTTCATTGATGAACCGGGCAAGAGGAGGGAAAAGCGGCAACATCCCACGGCGGAGACATTAGAACAGCGTAGCAGTAGTGTTAGCATTTAGCATTAAAAAAAAACCTCCGGTAAACTTTCAACATTACGCAATTTCTCTAATCTTTTCATAGCACTAGTTACATAAGGCGCCTTGCGACCGTTTATGATGGAAACGAAAATAGAGGAAGAGTGTTGGTGACCATGCCGAGTATCTTATAGAGTATGCCTCTATAGGGGCGGGGCCCGGCAGGTGATCGGCGTATTTTTGTTTTCGTTGATGGAGTACAATAGGTACATGAGATGAGGTATATCTCGATAGGCTTAAGAGCGGGACGCGATGGCCAAGTACGATAATATAACTGTACTGTATGCGCTCGGCTTAGGTATCATGTACTATATAAATACATGGTTCCCAAAATGTTCAAGGCGCGACCTGAAATAACGTGTCAGAGAGGCTTGGAGGGAGGCTATACAGTTTCACTATTAATCAGGTTTTAATCTGTTTCGGACATCAGTATGCATTTAATTGATTAACCTTTGGTTTATACCAGTGACACCAGTCATGTTAATCATCAGATAACAGTGCTTGAACAGATAAATACATTTTCTCAAATTCATTAATGTCAACGGCTCATTCAATTGCTCAAATCCGTCAAACAGCGCATCTCATCAGACATTTTAATCCCAGTTACAATATCACAATAACGTGTGAGTGACAGTGATACAATTAAACAATCCACAGATTCCGATTCCTCGTAATTCATAATCCACAGTCCATGCATAAAGACGCTTCAATTTATGCTTGAATGAAACACAATCCGGGCGCTCCGTTAAGCAAATACATCCACAGCCGAGAATATGAAACTAATCAGAGCCAAACGCCGATAGGTTTCATTCATTAAAAATTTTAAAATATCCCCGCGGGAGGCCGGCTACGTGGCGTAGTGGGCAAGGCGCTCGCCACGAAATGCTGGAGACGCTGGGCTCGTCAGTTCGAGCCCAGCGCTCCACATTTGCTTTCAGTTTAGCTGGTCGTCCGTACTAATACACATTGGCCGTATTAGGGGGTGGGAAACTGATGGGTGGGGATCGGGCGTTGTGGACAGCGACTCCTACAGGTCGGTTGGTGCGCCTGCGCAGTAGAATCAGGAAGTGTCGGGGGCAGCGTGAGCCTCCCACACGTTACTCCTCGCCACTGAGAGATCGAGCTGCGCAGGTGAAAAGATGCGACTGCTGTTACCTCAAGTACCGGAGGGGATTTGTGCTATGTATGACTTAGTCCACATTGCAGCCGGCTTGTGGGAGGCAAGAAACAGCGTCCGTGACAGGGGAGGGTTGAATTGGATGATACGAAATTGGGATGGGAGAAAATATAGAAAATGGGAGAAAAAGTGGATAAAAAAAAAATATATATATATCCCCGCGGGATTCACATTTGCAATGCTCTGTGTTATTAAAATAACAACTTGTGTGTCGCGACGCGCGAGCGCCATATCCGTATAAATATGACGTGCATTATTTATGACAAAGTAAATCCATAGGCTGAATATGATTTATTATCAGCATTTTAGGTCTATTATTTTACATTTCAAAAGCCCCCTCTAGAAAAACGAAGCACAAAAACATAATTCAGAATGGTATAATGGGATCTAGACTGTGAGAATTATTTCAGGAAGCGAACTGGGATTTCTTTGCGAGGGTGTGGCCATGCAGGTTATCGAGCTAACTGAACTAAACCCTGCTCTGGAGCAGGTTCAAACTTTTCGATATGTTGCCATAGCGATTTAGAAAATCCGACGTCGGGGAATGGAAAGGTCTGGCTTAAGTCAAGCTATGCTGAAAATTATCCGGCTAACTCAGTTAGCCAGGTACGAGGAACAGGGCCCAGGCCCATTGCAAGTTGCTGTACTCTGTCGTCTACTCTAAGCCATCCTAGGTTGTCAAAATAAGCAGGGGTGAGGTGGGTTTTAGGAGTAAGGTCAAGCAGTAGTCTGACCAGTTTGTTTTGTGATGTTTGTAATTTAGTTTTTAGTGCCTTTGAGGTGCTTTGGTACCATGAGGTGCAAGCATAGTCGTAGTACCCTTGAATGAGTGCTCCTGCTAGAGTCTTCAGGGTATTCTTGTTTACCAGAGAGGAGATCCGGTACAATCATCTTGTTCGTTGGTTGACTTTTTTTATTACATTGGTTGCCATTTTGTCACAGGAAAGATTTGCCTCTAGGATGGACCCCAGGTATGTCATTTCATCTTTCCTTGTGACAATATTGTCACCCACGGTAACAGAGAAGCCGTTTGTTTTGCTGAGTTTGTTATTTGATCCGAAGAGAATGGACTCTGTTTTACCCAGGTGTAATGATAGTTTGTTTATCTGCAAGCCAGGTGCAGATTCTGCCGAGTTCAGAGCTGAGGGCTTTTTCAACCTGCAACTTGTCCCTGTCAGAGACCAGCAGGGCTGAGTCGTCCGCAAACAGGAACAAGTTGCAGTCACAAGCTGATGACATGTTGATGAGGTAGAGTCCAAATTCTTCCACTGTAGGTGAGGTGTAATAACACTGACATGTGAATGAAAACTACAAATTCTACCACTGCAGTTGAAAATATTCACAACACAATTGTCTCGTGAATACTATTGTTTAAAGAGGCAGAGGGAATAAGGGAAGTGTGAGAGCAAGAGTATCTGTTGTTGTTGTTTTTGTTTGTATGTTTGTGTAAATGTGTTTTGTCTGTGTTATATATAATTTGAACACATCTCGAATAATTACCAAATTATCTGTCATTGTCTTTTCTTGTTTTATATTTTATAGTTGTTGATTATACAATTTTTTTTATCTACTTTTTCTCCCCATTTTTCTATTTTTCTCCCGTCCCCAATTTCGTATTGTCCAATTCTACCCTCCCCTGTCTTGAACGTTGTTAGGCCATGCCTCCCACAAGCCGGCTGCAATGTGGACGAAGCCTTGCATCACGTGTCCCCTCCGGTACTCGAGGAGGCAGCCGTCGCATCTTTTCACCTGCACAGCGTGATCTCTCAGCGGCGAGGGTCTGCGTGGGAGGGACACGCCGCCCTCGTCGCTTCCTGATTCTACTGCGCAGGCGCACCAACCGACCTGTAGGAGTCGCTGTCCACAACGTCCGATCCCCACCCACCAGCTTCCCACCCCCTAATACTGCCAATTGTATTAGTATGAACGACCAGCCAAGCTGCCCACTGCGCCACCTAGCCGCCCAGTTGTTGATTATACTCTGATGTGATTTTCAAAGAGAAATTCCAATAAAAAGAGTATAAAAAAAATTATTGTCCCGTGAAAGATTTCACTGCCACACGACAAAGGGTTACCCCTTTCACTACCCCGCTACATAAGGTTAAATCAGCGTTATGAACTTCCCTGGTCTACCTGTTGATAAGGCACATATACTGTACCCATACAAATGCTCATCACCATAAGGGATCACAGCTAGGCTATAGCTGGGTGGCACACTGGCACTGTTGCCTCTAGGTCCTGGGTTCAAACCATAGTGTTTGAGGGGGGGGCTTTCTTTGTGGAGTTTGCATGTTCTCCCCGTGTTCACGTGGATCTCCCGGTATTCCAGTTTCCTCCCACATAAAACACATGTATACTAGGTACATCCTTTACTGTTGCCCTTGATCAAGGCAGTCAAACTGAAGTTGGACTATGGATGCCCACTGGTTTAGGAATGTTAGGCTATCCCTTCAAAGGCCACATGAGGGTGCTAGAGGCTCATTAGTAGACACCTCAACATGACACTGATCACACTGCAACATCAATAGGAGATCCCACCGCACAATGTCTCTGTTTCTGGCCCTTTTCTTCTGATGGCTTTTTCATGTATGGCTTCTTATATGCACATATGTATTTTATATTTATTCCAGCACCACCTGCTTGAGTAGAACATCAGGGTATTAGATGTTGTCCTACATTATGGCCTTTTTGATGGAGCACAGGGTATTTTATTTATTTTTTACCAAAACCACAGGGTTTTTATTGCCAGCTTCTTGGTTTAAACGTCAGGCCTATCCGCCTGCATGCTCCGTTCTAGATCTCTTAAATGTCCAAATCAGAACCAAGTCATTGGAATGAATTTCCCTTCTAATTGACACACCTGAACTATTTTGCGTCAGTGGGACAGAACAGCCCTACAGCGTAAATAAGCTGCCAGTCCCCAGACCACTTTCAATACATCAAGGACATACTGGAGTCTGTTGGATATTCCTATATGAGCAGTGCTTGGAGGATGTGGGGCAGATAGCAAGCTAAAGTGGGACACTGTTAGGTCGGGGGTGGGGGGGGGGATGGTTAGCTCATCTGTACACTTGAGTCTCACTAATATTGCCACAGTGACATCTTAGTCCAAGGTTATAAACAATATCCATATTACACATATACACATGCATAGCTATTAGCCTTTGAGACCAGATGATGGATATGGTTTGATAGTGAAGCTACAGAAGGTGCTGCTGACTATATAGGCCTTGTACTCGGATAACCACTAATCAAATAAACCGTCTTATTTGCAGACACCACTGTCTAAACACTACTGTTATTGTCACACTGAAGATCCATGCGGAAACAACTGCCGTAACATGAATCATGTTGCACTTGCAATTATTACAAATGTACTTTCTTCACAGTTACTGTATGCTTTCTTCTTCTGGGATTATTGGCTAATGACGGAAACATGGCTAACAAGGGTCTTGATTGTAGTATTTTCTTGTGTAATGTAATATTTGTTGTGATGCATATTTTACAGACAGATAATTAGGCTAATTAAGTAGCATAGATCAATATTAGATCAACATGTCAATATATGATACACTTGGAGTTGACAAACCCATACACTTGGAGTTGTCTTGAGTATGATCAGTATGTTCTGATAGGCTTCATTCTATTGAATGGTGAGCAAACCTAACCTTTTTAAGTGTAACAGGATTTTGTAAGGTTTATAATAATAATAATAATAATAACTGGAATAAGTCTTTATTAATCATCATGCAGTGACACACACATGCGATGGGCGGCACACACAGGAACACACACATGCAATTTTAATTTGGGTCGCCAATGAAATCGAGTCTCTGCGCTTGACCCATCCCGCCGTCCTTCCCCCCCAAGGGCAGCCCTGAGCAGATAGGGGCTTCGGCGTGGGGCCGCGCCCCGGGGACCAATCCAAGTGCTCCTGTCTGTCTTCGTCGGGGAATGCGACAGCATTAGCGATCTGTTGTGCATGTATTTCCATTGGGTTTATCTTATCGGGAGGGGAAACCCTTGCGAGCATGGCGAGAACTAGGGCTGTCGCGGTATGACATTTTCTCACCGAGGTTGTGTGTGTGGCTAATCACCGTGGGATGCGGTGGTACCGCACTTCTATTTTTATAATTTTTTTTTTTTATACCTGTATATATATTTTTTTATTATTAAGACATGCGAGTTTACCCACGATCGTGATTAGAAAAAAATTCTAAGGTCGTAGGAGTCCCGAAACTATTTTAAACATGTTTGATAATCTATCCATTTGTCCCTCAACGTTCTGAAATGTGATACAAGTAGTAGGGTGTTGCCTGCTCCTTTAACACATTGGGTGCCACGCCCCCTTGCCCAGATAACCCCTTGAGTGCCAGCGCTTTAGTCAATGGGAGGTCGGGGATATTTGCGAACGCTTAAACTATATCTTAAATTATGGCTATGGGTCTAAAACACCCCTCGCTTATCAATGACTTGCTTGCAGTCAACATGTATGAAACGTATTGTTTTTTCATTGGTACATTTCCGTTTTATACCGTTTTGAATATGAGTATACCGTAATTTTCGGACTATAAGGCGCACCTGAATATAAGCCGCAGCAGCTAAATTGAATGATGACGTGTACATATAAGCCGCACTGGACTATAAGCCGCAGGTGTTTTAATGTTTAATTACCATATGTAAGGGTTTCGGAACCCGTTGGTGATCGTGGATGTTTTGACACTCCTCCATGCTGTCAGGATCCACTCGCAAACTTGAGCGAAAGTAGCTTTACGCATACGACCAGTTTTGGTGAATGATTTATCGCCACTAGTCATCCACGCCTCCCACTGAACGCGTAGTGCCACTTTGAACGCACGATTGACACTGATGTCGAGTGGCTGCAGATGCTTCGTTGTGCCCCCAGGAATCACAGCTGGAATTGAGTTTGTGCTCTTGATGGCTGCTTTCACAGAATCTGTTATATGGGCCCTCATGCTGTCCAAAACGAGCAAAGCTTTCTTTTGGCGAAAGAATCTCGTCTCGCTCTCGTAATGTCTGTCTGACCGGCCATAGAGCCCATAGAGTTAAAGGTGGTGGACTGTAACCTGTAAAATCCATAGATTTAGGAGGTCCCCTAGTGGCCGTTAGCTGTAAAAATCCATAGATTAGCCGCACCGTTATATAAGCCGCAGGGTCGAAAAATGGGAAAAAAGGCGCGGCTTATAGTCCGAAAAATGACGGTAGTTTTGAAGATTTCTAGTGATTCCAGAAAAATCCGCGAAAATAGCTCTTTACTGGAATACACAAAACACGTTGTAATTTTTCGGCCTATTTATGAATCGTTTTCAAATAAACGCTAGATTATCGATAGTATATGTGTACTTATGCACGCTAGAGGAGCGGGCTGAAAAATCGATTATCTATGCCCTGCCTGGCGCTAACGTTACGCACACACACATTGACATACACACATAGGAGACACGTTGTGAACGCTGTGAAAAAATACCATCCGGGAGACGATAGGGGGCGGTATTTGCCCTTTTCGAGCTCAGAGCCAGTCCCAATGATAACGTGAGGCTGGATGGATGAAAAATGAATGGATATCGCTAATAAAAGAAATAACGATTAAATAACGAGATTTCTCATCATTGGCACTCAACGCATGGCGGCCGGTGGCACCCAATGTGTTAAAACGAACGTTATTTGAGCGAACATTTAACGTTAATATAACACTATTTTAATGTTAGTGAATGTGAATGCACATACATAGCTAGTTAAATATCACAACTTGTGTCATCATTGTTCATCATTGGGGGAAACTAAGTGCTGCCTCTCTCCGCCGTCCCCGCTACACTTGGGACAGGGCCGCCTCAGGGGGTGTGCGAGCAGTGCGGTCGCACAGGGCCTCGCGGGAAGGGGGGCCTCGCAAAAATAAAATAAAAAATAAATAAAAAAAAAATATTTTTTATTTATTTTTTTTATTATTTTTTATTATTTTTTTTTATTTTTTTTTTTTTTTTTTTGCGAGGCCCCCCTTCCCGCGAGGCCCTTTTTCATCACAGACCTAAAATCTAGTTTTGCTTATATGCTTATATATTTCACATTAGACACGTTTGTAGAATGTGTCTGACTTCCTGGCTCTGCAGACTGCAGTTTTCCGGTTTCTGCGGATTTGCTGCTCTACAGATTTTAGGATAGTGTTTCCGGCCCGTCCGCCGACCGCCGTAATACCAAATAGAAGAAGAAGACACACGAGGTAGATAATTCAGCGCTATTCAGAGGAGCGAGGCGAGTGGATGTCTTTTCAAAAGAAGGAGAAGAGAACTTGTGAGCAGATAAATCTGTTAGGCAGCAATATGCCGAAAGGTGTCCAGTCTGCCGGAAAGTACTCGAAGAAGAAGAAGAAGAAGAATTACACCGTGGGCCAAGTCTCCTTCCAACTTCACCATTGGCGCCGGCCGCGCCGCATTCATTGATACTGCGTTATGTGAGTCAACCTATGATTAAATACCCGCCGTGGACCTGTCCTGACCTATCTATCTTTCTCTCTTTCTGGAGCCAAACTGGTCGACAAGCTAATATATAGTACTACTAGTAGCTAACTGTGTGTGCCTGCTGAGAGCACCTGGCTGTATGTAGACAGTAGCCGCATAGCTTGTTAGCTGTTAGCTAACGCAGAAGCAAGCTATGCGGCTACTACATGCAGCCAGGTGCCTGATTGAGCTAACTGTTAGCCAGTTAGCTGTTTAGCGTCAGCTGGGAACGTTCGTTTGATGCTATCAGTTAGCCTTGAGAATAGCAGGCCCTGGCACTCTGACTACGACATCATCTTTGACAGAAGATGTAGTCGGGCCTGCACCATGACAAGGCTCTGGCCATAGCTTTGTCCCGACAGCGAGAGGCCTTTCGTCAACGTGGAGACCTGTGTTCCTCGTGCAGGTAAAATGTCATGACATTACCCCACTCTTCCTTCCTTCCCCTCCCGAATGTTTTGTTAATAACGATGTTTTTTTCCAGGCAAAACATATGCTACTTCACAACATTTGGAGATACGACATGTGCTGTGTGTGAATGGTCGTTTGTGTAGCTTGGGTAGCGTTGGGCCGTTGGCCAAAGCTGTGTGTCACGTGGCCTGGTGTCACAGTACCTGGCTAGCCTATTTAGCTGATGTCGGCCATTGGCTCCTTGCTGCTTTGGTTTCTCTGGTATAGACGCTCTTCTTGTTGGATTGTTGATCTTTGTCCTTTTGAATCTCTCATACATGCTATAGTCTCTCTCTAACACACACACACATGACAAACACACATGTTCTCTCTCTCTCTCTCTCTCTTTCTAACACACACAGTCTGCCTATGGCGGCCTTTCTCGATGGCTAGGCTGTGCTCAAGGATCTTCAGTCACAGTGCTCAGGTATTCTGCCACTGTGTACTCTCTGTTTAGGGCCAAATAGCATTTCAATTTCTTTCCAATGTGTCTCTCTCTCTCTCTCTCTCTCTCTCTCTGTACACTGTATATTGACTGTAGAACGGGAGCTCTCTCTCGCTCTCTCTTTTGCTATATGTTGACTGTATCATGCCCCGCCTCGGGCAGCGCTATTATTTAAGAATATGTTGACTGTATAAAAAAAAAAAAAAAAAAATATATATATATATATATATATATATATATAATTTTTTTTTTTTTTTTTTTTTACCTTTTGGGGGGGGGGGGGGCGGGGGGGGCTCGCGTTAAATCTCGCACAGGGCCTCGCATTTCTCCCAGGCGGCCCTGACTCGGGACTACATTAACGTTATAGCTAGCCTATAGCTAACGTCATAGATAGCTAACGTTAGCCTATAGCTAACGTCATAGATAGCGAACGTTAACTTACGTTTGCAAACAAAGCTAACGTTATCCAGTTGACATTACAGATCATAATAGCTATAATAACGTTAACGAAGTGAGCGTAGGGGTTAGTCAGAGTGTAGCGGGGTCAGTAGAGAGAGGCAGCACTTAATTTGAATGAATGAATAAATGAAAACTTTATTTAACAGATTGCAGAATGGGTACAATACAGTACGGCTCAATACACACAATTGTTAAGGGGATGCAGACCAGAGAAAGACGTTTGTCTTGTTTACATCAGGGTCCCCCATTTTCAAGTCATAGTGACATTTATGACATACACAACATACATGACATCATGACATTTATGGCATAGGGACATACATGACATACAGGTATAGTACTGTTACATTTGTGACATATATGATATGCAAATATACAGTACTGTTACCCATAGATCCTGACAGAGAGTATATACATATGATGGGGAGGAGACTGTACATTAGGAGGGGGTGGGTGGGTGGGAGAGAAATATACAGGGCCGCCTCAGGGGGTGTGCGAGCAGTGCGGTCGCACAGGGCCTCGCGGGAAGGGGGGCCTCGCAAAAAAAAAGGGGCTACAGCCAGGTACAGGATCTATTCAGCGCTATCCAGAGGGGCGAGTGGATGTCTTTTGAAAAGCAGCATGGAGCAGAAGAAATAACACTGTGTGTCATAAGCTTGTTATCAATACCAAGTATGATTAGGTTATGCCAAGACGAAGAGGACGTTCGGCAGATGGACTGAAGATGAAAGTTGTTGCGTGTTAGAACCTTCAGTCAGGCTATAGCTATGTCGGCTAGTAGCAATTAGCTAAAGGCAGGGACAGGTAACTAGCGTTAGCTAACGCTAGCTAACGTTAGCTAGCTACGTTATCGAGTGCTGTTCCGGGGGGACAATATCATGGATGGGACTGGTACTTTTCATCTCCACGGTAGGAAAATGCGTCGACGTCGTCTCCTTCCAACTTTGCCATTGAATCTGCGTTAGGGTGAGTTTTTCAAGCAATCTATTCTGTTCCCGCTGTGGTCTCTGTCTCTCTGTCTCTCTGTCTCTCTGGTGCTGCACCCACCCGCTGTGGTCTCTGTCTCTCTGTCTCTCTGGTGCTGCACCCACCCGCCGTGGTGTGTGTGTCTCTGTCTCTCTCATGCTACACCCACCCGCCGTGGTGTGTGTCTCTCTGTCTCTCTCATGCTACACCCACCCGCTGTGGTGTGTGTGTCTCTCTGTCTCTCTCATGCTACACCCACCTGCCGTGGTGTGTGTGTCTCTCTGTCTCTCTCATGCTACACCCAGCCGCCATGGTGTGTGTGTCTCTCTGTCTCTCTCATGCTACAAGTCAAGTCAAGTCAAGAGTTTTAATTGTCACGGCATACAAGTATACAATGAAATGTGGGTGGTCTTGCCCGCAACGATGTGCAATACAGTGGTACAACATATAATAGAATCCAATAAAAACAACATTGTGCAATAAACAGGTAACAGGTAACATGGTGTGACATCTCGGTATCTGTACTGTACATAGTTATTTACAGAGCATATAGGACATGCTAGGTAGCTTTGGTAGTGCAATACACTGTTCCTGTTATTCTAATTTAAAGTGGCCTTTCCTTTTGGCCATAAGTGTGCGTGTGTGCGGCATGAATGTGTGCCCGCTCATGTTAAAGTGTTAAGTGGCTGCTAGTGTGTGAGCGTGCACAGCGTGCGTGTCGTGTGTGTGTTCATGTGTGCTTGTGTGTGGGTAGTTCAGTGTTCTGTGGCACTCAATGTTCATTGTTCAGGGCTCTGATGGCCTGGGGGAAGAAGCTGAGCCTAAGCCGCTCTGTCCTAGTAGCTGGGGTTCGCAGGCGTCTGCCTGACCTCAGCAGCTGGAACAGGCTGTTATTGGGGTGGTGAGGGTCTTTCATTATCCTGCAGGCTCTGGATTTGCACCTCTTGTTGTATAGAACCTGCAGGGGAGGTAGTGCAATACCCGTGGTACGCTCGGCTGAGCGCACCACTCTCTGTAGGGCCTTCTTGTCTTGTGCCGTGCTGTTTCCATACCAGGCAGTGATGTTTCCGGTCAAGATGCTCTCTACAGCTCCTGAGTAGAAGGACTGGAGTATCTTCCCCGATACTCTGAACTTCCTTAACTGTCTCAGGTGGTAGAGGCGCTGTTTCGCCTTCTTTACTACTGTGTCTATGTGTGTTGACCATGTCAGATCCTCTGAGATGTGGACCCCCAGGTACTTAAAGCTGCTCACCCTGTCCACGGTAGCCCCGTTAATCATCAGTGGTGTGTGTGTCTCCTGCTGTCCTCTCCTATAATCCACGATCAGCTCCTTGGTTTTACCAATGTTCAGGAGCAGGCTGTTGTCCTGGCACCAGCGTTCCAGTACCTCAACCTCCTCCCGGTAGGCCTTCTCGTCGTTGTCCGAGATCAGCCCCACCACCACCGTGTCGTCTGCGAACTTCACTATGGAGTTGGAGCTGAACTTGGCCACACAGTCGTGTGTGTAGAGTGAGTACAGCAGGGGGCTTAGAACACAGGGTGATGGTGTTGGAGGTCTGACCCCCCACCCTGACCGCCTGGGGTCTTTCACTCAGAAAGTCCAGTACACAGGCGCTCAGGGCGGAGCTCAGACCCAGCTCGATCAGCTTGTCCACCAGTCTGGTGGGGACTATGGTGTTGAACGCTGAGCTGTAGTCAATGAACAACAGTCTCACATAGCCCCCCTTCTGACGGTCAAGGTGGGAGAGGGTGCTGTGCAGTACCTGGGAGACCGCGTCGTCAGTGGACCTGTTTGTCCTGTATGCAAATTGCATAGGGTCCATATCACTGGGGAGGGAGGCACAAATGTGGTCCTTGACCAGCCTCTCCAAACATTTCATGACCACAGAGGTGAGTGCCACCGGTCTGTAGTCATTTGGACATGTTGGGGAGGGTTTCTTCGGTACAGGGATGATGGTAGACATCTTGAAGCAGGCAGGGACCACTGACTCCGCCAGGGATTGATTAAATATGGCGGTGAACACCGGGGCAAGCTGGTTGGCACAGGACTTAAGTATGCGTCCTGTTATACCATCTGGGCCAGCAGCCTTCCTGGTGTTCACCTGCATAAATGCTCACCCACCCACCGTGGTCTCTCTCTCTCTCTCTCTCTCTCTCTCTCTCTCTCTCTCTCTCTCTCTCTCTCTCTCTCTCTCTCTCTCTCTCTCTCTCTCTCTCTCTCAAAAAGCTTTATTGGCATGAAATTTCACAAATGTTGCCAATGCACAATTATGACATAAACAGCAAACAACATAACAATATAAGATCAAAAGAAATAAAGGAGATGGTGCGGTGAGTAAAACATGGTACATGTATATACAGTATGTGTCCTACTGGTTGTCCCTTTTCTTGTGACATGAATTGACATATTTTGCAGCTAAAACTGCACATTCTTTCTGTTCCCCCAGGAGGAATGGCAATTTCTGCACTTCTGTCATACTTTGGAATTCTAGGGAAATTATTTCAATTTTTGGAAATAATTCCTCCCTAATATTTCTGTAATTTTCACATTGTGTTAGGAAGTGTAGTTCTGTCTCTACGGTCATCACAAAGACAGCACAACCTCTCCTCTCTGGGCAGCCAGGTCTGTCTGTGTCTGCCCTTCTCTATCGCCAAACCATGGTCACTCAGTCTGTACCTTGTCAGATTCTTTCTTAGATTCTTATCAGTTACTGTGCTGAGGTAGTCTGCCACAGTATACTGTCTGTTTAGGGCCAAATATGTTTCTAATTTGTGTTGTGATTGAGTGAGTTGATTCCAATACGTAATGTATTTATCTTTTTCTTTGGTTATAATTTGGTTAGGTCTAATCTTCTGAGGCTGGCTAGGGTTTGTGATGTCAGAGTGTGAGATGTCAGCCAGTTTCATTATGAGTTGACAAAAGGGGCTTTTTGTTTTTTGTAGGTCTCTCTCTCTCTCTCTCTCTCTCTCTCTCTCTCTCTCTCTCTCTCTCTCTCTCTCTCTCTCTCTCTCTCTCTCTCTCTCTATATATATATATATATATGTTGACTGTATCATGCCCAGCCTCGGGCAGCGCTATTATTTAAGAATATGTTGACTGTATAAAAAAATAATAATAAATTAAAAAGAAATTATTATATTAATTTTTATTTTATTTTTTTTACCTTTAGGGGGGGCCTCGCGTTTAAATCTCGCACAGGGCCTCGCATTTCTCCCAGGCGGCCCTGGAAATATACATATGGTGGGGAGAGAATATATGGGGAGGAGACTGTACATTAGGAGGGGTGGGTGGGTGTAAGAGAAATTTAGACGGTGGGGAGAGAATATATACATACGGTGGGGAGGAGACTGTCTATTAGGAGGGGGTGGGGGGGTTTGGACATTTACGGTGGCCAGTTTAGAATTGCAACCTCCCGTATAGGTGCTATTTTAGCTTGTAACGTTAGTCAAATAACATTGAGCAAGTTACATGACCGGCACTTCGGCCCGGGAGTGTTAGAACGCTCCCCTGTACTCTATTACGGTTCAGATTAATACAGGAAAAGGTAAACATTGGGGGCTAGTCCGGGATATGAAAATAAATCCTGATTTCATCTGTGAGTTGTAAACTGTATGGAAACGTGAAGTTAGCTCATGCTACTGGAAAACGGATGCCTCGTCATTAAATTAACTGAGTTAAAAATGATGACGCCCCTTTTTTTTACACGGTTGACGCGGTTGTCTGTTCTGCTTCCGCGGGTGAATTGACACACCGCGGGATTGCGGTGATGCGGTTACTGCGACAGCCCTAGCGAGAACTCCACACAGAAAGGCCTGGGAGATGCCCCACCTGGGTACCTGGCAACATGGAAACCTGGTCCCCAAGCGGGAATCGAACCCTGGACCTTCTAGCTGTGAGGCGACAGTGTTAACCACTACACCACGTGCCACCTATACGGTTTGATATGTCTACCGCTATGATCAAGTCATGCACAATAATAATCAACATTTTAATTAAAACCTCTTAGCATGCAACGGCCCACATGTGGGCCCTCTTGAGGACGATTTGAAAATGATAGGACAGGGTTGTAACCAATGAGTAGGGCTTTTCAATGGTACACCACGTGGGAATGAGCGAATCAGGGATCTAGGTGAAAAGTCACAAGCCAAAACAGGAAGAGAATTCTCCGTCGAATGCATGAGAAAATCGTTTTCTGAGCTCTCTCACTTTTTACCGCTTCTAATCACTCATTTCTGAACGGATTTTTATGAAATTTGGACATGTACTACACAAGACTTCAGGCTATTTCAGCCATACCATTTTATTGGGAAATACTACTTCTGGACTACTAACTACTACAGAAAAACGTGAGTAACACGTTTTTCTACAACTCAAGTTCAGACCTATATAATATAGGTTATATTACTCTATTTCATTAGCACTAAACGTGAATATTCTTTATTGTACCAGAAACCTCAGAATGTCATGTTTCAAAAGAGACCAGGCACATGCATGTGCTATAAGTCACAATAAGTTAAAAAGAATTAACCACAATGTCATCAGTATTAAAGTGACATTTGAAGGTTTTTAAGATTCACGGTATGTGGAAGCCATGTTCAGCAATAAAGGGTGCTGAGAGCGAAAGGAAACTTGGGTCACGTCGCACGTCTATCTCAATAGTATATTTCTTTATTTCAATGATCTAAAGTTAACAATCTTTTAGATGAATGAGAGGAGACCAGAGTGAGATGAGAGGAGTAGATGAGTTTAGAGCTAGAGAAGGAAAACATGTCTCCATTCCTGTTTCTTCATTTTGGTGGTGGGGGGGGGGGGGGGGCGACCCATTTATTTATGCTTAGATCACTGATTGGGCCTTTAAGCTATTGTTTTGTTTTAATCATACAGTAGGAACATATACATGAAGAAAGTATGTAAATCATATCAACCCCTGTTTGCTCAAAACTGTCACCCAAAACACTTGAATGTCATCAACACATAACAAGACAAAAGTGAGAGATGGAGAGCAATATTTTTTATAGCACTGCATTTATCCATCTATTCCATTGTTGCTTTTCTGTGGCCCTCCTATGCAGAAAGTTGGAAAACGAAATTGTAATATGGAAAATGGTGAATATGTGTCAAAATACCATTCTAAATGAAGTACTCTAGCATTGCAGAGATGTCCTGGCCTACAATTCATATCCTAAATACTTCTGAAAACATCTTTCTTTGGTACAGATCCCTGCAAAAATCATACCATGATCATTCGAATATGTTTTTCAATAAAAATTAGACACAAAATATCATGGATCATATCGTAATATGAGTCAAAATAATCGCAATTCGATATTTCTTCCCCCAAGTGGTTCAGCCCTGTGTTCCACTGCAGCCTACGGTGTACAGGCGCAGAGACAGCTCTGTGTTGGAATGTGTGCTATTGTAGGAAAGTATTGATTTGACTCCAAGGTTGAATCATTGAAGGAAAATAATGATGACAATATAGGCAGGAGGCTGTATGATTGAAGAAATATAACACTGTTTATGCTTCCTTCACTCAAGCCATGGCCATTTAATCATTACATTTGTGCAACAAACGTCATATTTTTCTCTGTGAGGATAGTAGAGAAAGAGATAGCAGATGTCTGTATGATTGAATGGACATCTATATATTTTATAGGATGTGCCATGAATTGAATGTAAACCTTCATAGTCTAATCCCACAGAATGTATTTTCCTTTTGTTATTTGCTTCTATGTTTTGGATCACTCAACCTTGAGAGTTGACCACAACACCGTTATAATAACCCTCCTAGTCTACCCTCCTAATAACCCTCCTATCTGAGATAGTCTGCCTCCTTCATTCAACTTGTATTCCATCATTGGCACCATATATCCCAACATGGCATTCAGACACCATAAGTCCACAATTCATCCCAGCATCCCAGCATCCCCTGCATTTTTTTTAAAGTACACGTCTCAAATGTATATAATGTATTATATAAAATTCTGTCTAATTTTTTTTATTTATTTACAAGACACCTTGCGTTGACGCTGACAGCCCAGACACACCAGCCGCGCTCGAAGGCACTCGCGGGTTCCGCGCGAGAACAGCGCGCGTGGCCGGGCACACCGAGTCCGACTTCAGAGTGGAACAGCTGTAAAAATCTATTGCGAAGTCAGTCCCTGTTTGAAGATTTTTTAAAGATTTCAAGCGCAGTGTTCTATTGTGCATTTTGCATGTATAACCAGTTATTATATAATTAATTAGAATGTTAGAATTCATTTTAGAATGATGATCAGTGTGACTGTACTGCTGAAAAAGTATAGTTGTAACTGAGGGGTACAATTCCCTGACTGTATTAAATAAGTATGGTATCATTAAACCACTACTGTCTTATGTACATTACTACTGGCCATACAGTACACAGGTATATGAGATGAACACCTCCACAATGACACGGTTCCACACAAATCTTGGTTAGAATAATATTTATTAGCAGCAATAATAGTATATTACATTACTTTACTTAGAGTCGCGCTTGTAAGGCGAAGAATGTGCGTGAGTAAGTCAAGAGCGTAAGTCCATTAGAATATTACGCAGGAGATAATGAATACCACCTGTATCTTAGGAATTATATCTATGGTACACTAGTAGGGCAGCGGGAGATACTAGTAGGGTCCCTCCGGTTGTAGGCCAGCAGGGGGGAGGATTTGTCGGTGACGAAAGTCTGGGTCAACGAAGAATAAGGAGACTCCAGGTACAGGAGACAGTGCAATAATCTCTTGATCCGCAGACGAATAACAGCTATTCTCCGGTATGCAGCTCCGCATGGAAGAAAGCTAGCCAGCCTCAGGCGTCCTAGAGGCGGGCTCGACGTTGCTCCTCACAGGGTAAATCCCACACAATTGTGGGTGTAGACGATTCTCCGCTCCATCAGCTACAGGACCAAAGCAAATATAATCCAGCCGAAAAGGGCTATGTAGTCGTCGGGTAGGTTATCCAGTGTACATATCCACACGGTCCTCGTCTAGGGCTCCTCGGATGACGGCACCAGGTTAAGCCGCCCAGCCTGGATAAGCACACTAGCTGGTACGAGGAAGCGTTGGTAATGCTGGGCACTGTAGAACGGTAGCCGCACGATACACTATACATAAATAGACTATTACTGAAATAATAGAATAGGTCGAACTCGACGGTACAGCGTTAAACTCTGATACTTCAGCTATCAATTCGCACGCGGTCTCAAGGCTCTATTTTGGGGCCAAACGGGCCCTACTTCACAGCACGTTGTATCGTGGTGTGAGGCTTCACTTATTGGGTAACTCTACTTCTGTATTCACCTGCGCCGTATTTATACGTTAGGTGAACAAACTAGTACCAGCCTTATTCCTGTCTCGTATTCTTGCGCAGAGCCGGTCATGTCCAGGCATGTCTTTGGCGGTGACTTTGAACTAGACCTTGGGGGTATGGCAGTGGCGCCTAAGGGACCGCTGTCCAATAAGAGAACGAAATATTATGGTCTGTACTAGGTAAAGGGATATTCCGTGTATATGTACAAAGAATATACAAAGGATATCAGACGATATACAAATATTATACAATATATATCAAGTAATAAATATATATATTCGGTTTAATCTGATCCTTCGTAACAATAGTAATATGGTTTATTTGTATTTGGAAAGATACAGACACATTAGCTGGTTGAACAACATCTATATGTGTGGTAATAATGCAGATATTGTGTGTATTTATGTGAAAATGCACGTGGTGCACGCCTCTGAATCCAACCAAAGCGGAAACGATCAATCCAGCCCGCGAGTCGCGAAAGTGAAGCGCTGGTCGCCCGCCCGCCTTCGAGCGTGGCTGGTGTGTCTGGGCTGTGAGCCTGGGCTCACTGTTGGCTGCTCTGGCTACCAATGATATCTGTGGAAGGAGCACTACTGGGCTGTTAGCATTGGAAGTGTGGTGTCACAACGCTTAACAACAGGTAGAGCTCAGCGTGGCCCACAGCAGAGCACTGCGTCTCGTTAAACCATGAGGTGATGAAGAGGACGTTAGAATGTACCTGCAGGAAATCATGCTCTCTTAAAATACATCATAAAAGATAAATGATTCTAGCTTGACATTATGTATTGCCTATGAGAGGTTTCTCATTGATAAGTGGACCGGTGAGTTAAAAATAGAGAACACTTCACAGTGCTAATGTGTTACTGTTCTGTTGAGAATACAATGCTTTGTATGTGGGCATACCAGACAGCGTAAAAGCTGCAACAAAGCCTGCACAGTAATTGATTTCTCCCCCCCCCCTCTTTTTGTACATACTCTGTTAGTAGTTGTCGATGCCATTCCTTTGTCCCACAGATAGCGCCTTGCAGTAGTAATTGGCACAGGTGTAATTTGAGCAGTTATTTTGTATCTCCGCAACAGTTATGTACCCATTGTCCGCCTGTGCATAGACTAAAGCACAAAGGTAAGGATGAAAAGTTCAAAGCTTTGAAAATAAATCACGTTTTTTTTTTTCTTTTTTTTGTCATTCCACAATAAATGCTATTTGTCCAAAAGCACAGATGAAAATGTCTATTTTTATAAAAAAAAAAAATTAAATAAGTGTAAGGCATCAGTATAGGGACATCCGGGTCAAGACCCCCCCCCCCCCCCCCTCCCCAATCACGATTCAAGTAATATTTAATATTGATTATCTGCCGATACCGAGTCATGATCTGATATTTGTATTTTCCTAGACAATACAGCTGCACAGTGCACTGCACACTTAAAGTACATTAAAGTTTGTAAAAAAAATAATTATAATTATGTAGGTATATATGCTTGGTAACTGAATAGCTTTGTTTAATAAAAAAAAAAGCCAACATCACAGCTTTCCCTTAACTCTTTCTCTGCCAGCTATTATCCTCATCCTGTAGTAAATGTGCCACGCTTTATATAGGCATTTTCACTGTGCGTCGCGGTCTTTGCAGGGATATATCTATCTATATTATAGCTATGGAGACAATACTATGGCTCATTTGACAGTAACTATCCCTCGTTCAAAAAAGAAAAAAAATGTCATGTATACGTTTGCGTGTTATCCCATCGTGAATATTGTATAGTTTCAGAGTGACCCTGGCTAATTCCTGAAAACGGCGCTATGGAGCGATATGTGAATTTAGCTAAATGCGTTCGCGTTGCCTGCCTGGACATGCTACTGTTTCCAAATCAAAGGTATATAATAGGTATTATGTTTCATCATGAATGCATCAAAGGGGGGGGGGGTAGTTTTTTGATGCTCTGATCATCATCAACGGCATTCATTTTGAATACTACATACGTTGATTGACTGGATCGATATGAAATCATTGTAGGTTCAAGGTGGAGGTATCCCACCTTGGAGGTATCCCAAAAAGAATATTCCATTTGTCTGATCGCGATTTCCAGTATTGATGTCCATCGGGTCCCGACATAATCTGGCACAACACATGCATCGAGGGGCCATGGACACGTTCCAATGTGATCGGGTGAACCGCTAGACTTGCCTGGACCAAAATTCTCCGCCCGGACGAGATTAGATGTGACACACAGTCTGGAACAGGGTTTCAAAGGGTGGGCGATACTGCCACCTAGCAGGATCTGGCCGGTACTACACTCTCAGGATCTCAGTATGCCTTTTAACGGTAACATAGAGGTCCGTGACACTGAATATAATATTAAAATCAGGAAAAAAAGGAAAACGGACCAAATAACGTATATATACGTGATTGACGTTCAACGGTTGGCGAGCAAACACGTATATATACATGGCTGGGTCTGATTGAGTTTATGGTTTCCATTAACTTTTTCAACTAAAAATTATCCGAATTTGATCAAGGCTTAATATTGCTATATATAACACAGATCAATGAAACTATTTCATGATCGGCTCCGATTCTGATCGGGACACCGCTACTTCAGCGCTCTCCTTCTAACCTCATCTTAACTATATTGCGTGATCCAGAATTACAGAGGATTACCCTTGCTGGCAGTTGTACCGATTATGCAGTGTACAGTTGTTCAACACAATCACCACAGAGAGCCCAGCCTGGTGTATGATGAAAGGCTTACCTATTGGAAATAGTCCCTCTCCATCTCTCTTTCTTCCTGCTTCTGTTATTGTCGTCCACCCCCCCCCCCCCCCTCCCCCCCTCCCCCCCAAGCAAGCTCACAAAGGACAGCCCGGAATGTGCCCTCATGTTAAAGCTACGGCGGGATCCTAAATAGATGTGGACAATTATGTCCTTCTGTTCCTGTTTAATGACAACGACATGATTTATTCATGGGGAAGGGAACTATGAGGGAACTGAGAGTAACAAGAAAGTAAATACTATCAAGGCCTTTCCTTTATGCATGCTTCTCTCTTGACGTGCCGAGCGCAGACGTTCCTACATTCCCACCTACATCTTCAAGTTTAAACAGCAGTGGGGCCTCTAGGATGATACAGTATTGATGACAGAGCTTATATACTTGTCCTCCATCTACAACACGCTGAAGCCCTCAGTGGACCTGTATTAGGTCAGATTAGCCGACAACCCCCAGCGCCTGTAAACAAAAGGGTTGTCACTGAAGCGGTTAGGCGTCCTCAGAACATATGGCGTACACCACCGGGGCCCAACAACACACACACAAACCCATTAATCCCAATTATTAGCTCAATTGTCAAAACTGCTCATACTTAAAAGCCCGCGTGTGGCTGCCGGCGTATATAAAACCCCAACATCTCCAACGACATCAAGTTTAATTGGGAGGAAAGTTTGTTTTCACAATATTGTCTGTAACCACAAGCACTCCATTGTAAATCCGCAAGGATTTTGACCAGGGGGAGAGAAGCATTGTCTGAACTGGGATAGAAATTCCTCGCTCGCCGCGTAAACCCTCGGCACACGACAACCTTCTAGCTCGGCTGCCAACGTAGTCCTCCGCCATAGATGGCCACAAGCTTCTATATTTAAAGCCCCAATCCATGATTTTTTCTGACACTATCAACGTTGGGTCTATATGCACATACATTCTTGAGGAGTTGGATCTGTTGACGGAGAGTAAGCTACAGTACCTGGAACCTCTCCTAACTAACCCATTGTGTTTTACAAACATCACAAACGTAGGCAAACATTTTACAGCCACAATACTATTTAAAACTCGTTTACCCATCGTCTAATGTTAGTGACGGCATCAAGGGCTCAGCCTTAAACGTGTCTCCTGTTTCTTAGTGAGGGGGCTGCCCGTTTGTTGACATTTGGATCACCGATTGTGATCTTTAAAGAGCACAGCTTGCTCCCTTTGTTTGTAGAACATAATCGCAGCTCCAAGGCCTATATCCTCTCAACAGTGATTGTATTAGACTAGAATGGAAAAGGCTTTGTCAGAAAGTGTGGTGCTAGTGTTTGCTTTTGGGGGGAAAACAACAGCGCGAGAACAGGGAACACAGTCCTCAGGAGTCAATAGCACATGCTACTGTACTTCTTCTGGTATTCTCTCCATTTATTCAACAGATTGTTTGTGGATAGTAAAAGCGCCTCTGCTATGGCAGTGGAAAAGGTATTATAATAATGGAAATACAAACACATGATGGCATCCGATCCTGCCCTGTGACAACAGTAACCATTTCTATCTTGAAAAATAGCTTGAAATTTCACACCCTCATCCAATCTGGCCAATTGGCGGTGATTCAGGGTTTGATTTGATTTCCCGGGACCCCGGTTTGTAAGGCATTGATTTCTATCCAGGCATTAAATGTGTTTAGAGGAGACCTCCGATTTCCTGCTTTGATTGATGGAGACATAATGAAATCTCCCCTGGACTGTACTGTTCACAGCAAACTGTTCCGTGGACAAAGCCTGGCCTGGAGAGGATTTCTGAACCTTTCTGTACTAAACATGATGGCTTCCTTGGGTATGATAAATCCGGTGATTCACCAATGGCTTGTGCTGGTTCTGTTATTGTAAAGTTGTGTGTGTGTGTGTGTTTCTATGTGCATATGTATGTGTGTGTGTGTGCGTGCCACACATGCATATGTATGCAAATTTAACAGAACTTTAAAGGTAGATGAAGAGCAACTAGGCAAAAGAGCCCCCGCTTGGTATTGCACTTTGTTTTTTGTTTTTAGTTTTTTTTGGTCTGCCGTGTAGGTTGGAGTTTAGTAACTTATTACTGTGGTAGGGTCTGAGGTGTGGCCAGCACCTACTTTAGCTCGTTCCCAACTTCAATGTCGGTAATCAATCCCTGGAAATACATGTCTTGCAATATCACAAAACATGCCTCCATTGTGCACGGCAAGAAACATTAAATTTCACATTAGATTTTATGAAATCACACACATTGTAACATTTGAATTTTTATATTACAAGGAATTTTGAATTCAATACTTTTGTTGTAAATAATTGATTTTGTTAATTAGGCAAAAGAGCCCCTGCTTAGTATTGCATGTTGTTTTTTGTTTTTATTTTTTTTTGTCTGCCGTGTAGGTTGGAGTTTAGTAACTTATTACTGTGGTAGGGTCTGAGGTGTGGCCAGCAGTAGCAACCCCCCCACTGAAAACCAACCCAAACAAGACACAACAGAAAAAAATCTATTTTAAACAAAGCGCACTACCAATAGGGGTTCTTTTGACTAGAGGTCGCTGCTTGGTGACATTACAGATTCTACCTTTAAATACAGCCACTTGCTAATGTCGAAGTGACAATGTTGATTCTGACAAGTGGCTTTGAGTCATTCTCCTGCCATACAAAACAAGAGGGTCACGTCACGTCACGTCCTACCCAAACAGAGTACTATACTACTGTGTTTAAAGTGCATATCAGGAATAAATGCAACATCTCCCAATTTTTTGTTATCGACAATCTAATTACCCTCACGTTAACGTATCTGTATTTATAACGTGTTAAACGAGCCCGTGTTCAATTTGAGCTTGTCCGCAGTGCTACTCTCAACGGCTACAATCACATTATTTTGCATGATGGAGGCTTATTAGCGGACTACAACCGTATTGAATAAGGCCTCCTCTTTGGTCGTGATGTAACATCATTTTTGGATCAAGCGAATGGACCTAAATCTGCTGCGAGAAGCTCCGTAGGCTGCAGACCTCATGTAGGCAGGCTGGGGCTATGCCTTGTGATCCACGGGCTCTCTGCTGTGCCCGGAGTGAGACTGCTGAGGGTTTGGCCTAGTTAACTAGCAGACGAAGGCAGAAGGCCATCTCCTCCCATTGTGTTCACATTAAGACCTACTTTAGCTGGAATTATCTCTGTTGCTGTTATTCCTCACTGTGAGACTTAGATTATATGGCGACTGTCGTGTCTGTATTTGTGGAATGTGCACAAGCAGACAGAAATTAATTTACGCCGCTTGGCGAGCTTTTCAGAGGTGCTCTCGCATTATTAAAATGTGCTCTTGAATCCTGCTTGACTGTTTAATTGACCGTGAAGTACATCGATCAATAGCTGTGAATTCTATCAATTTGATGAATCATTTTATTTGTGTGTGAGCTTCTGATAATAGACCCACACCTGTTACTCCTGCTATTGTTTATCATGAAAAGGTTTACATTTTAATTTACACACTCTGTATGTCTTAGCACTGTGCAGCACCAAATATGTGACCCCCCCCCCCCCCCCCCCCCCCTCTCTCTCTTTCTCTCTTTCTCTCTCGATCTAGCAATTGAGGAACAAGCCTTTTCTCCTGCTCAGCCATTGTTGAGAGTTGAGAGGCCAGGACGCTGCGTGTACAATCTGTTTCCCAGGCTGGGACTCGCCACCGCGGCTTCAGAAGCCCAGGTCCCCCTCGGTCGCTCCCTTCTTACCCCCCTTTTCTTTTTTTTTTTTTTTTCACCTTTCCCCTAACAATGGTTTCCTCCCTCCTCCAAGCGGCAGCCCCGAAGCAGCCAGTGAATAAAGTTAGTTCAACGTGTGGTCCTTAAACCCACCCGAGACCGCTACTGGGCAGCCACACTCGCAGGATTGTTTGTTAATAGTCCAATTAGATAATTGCCATCTTTCTCTCCTTTCCCCCTCTGTTTCTCATAAAGGAATGAATGGCCCTCTGGGAGGGGGGCAGTCTGAAGGGGGCTTCTGGCCGGTTAAGGTGACGAGAAGGGCCACAGAATGTTCCTTGCACAAGGCCATTGGTTTGAATTGAATCATTGTAGCCTAATCAATGGTCTTATTGGATTACTGGCCACTGCTGTGTTCGGAGATATTGTTGCACTGACAATGAAAATAGCTAAGAGTTGGAGGGTGGGTGGGTGGATTGTGGGATGGAGGGAGAGGGGTGGGGGTCATTCCAGGGGTGTGTGTGTGTGTGTGTGTGTGTGTGTGTGTGTGTGTGTGTGTGTGTGTGTGTGTGTGTGTGTGTGTGTGTGTGTGTGTGTGTGTGTGTGTGTGTGTGTGTGTGTGTGTGTGTGTGTGTGTGTGTGTGTGTGTGTGTGTGTGTGTGTGTGTGTGTGTGTGTGTGTGTGTGTGTGTGTGTGTGTGTGAGAGAGAGAGCGAGAGAGAGAGTGTAGGCAGTTTAAGCACTAATGACAAGTTTTGTTCCCCTTTTTGTGATTTTCAGATGTGTAGTTTAAGATCATGAGAGCGGCAGACTGCTTCAGGGACGTGTAGTGTACATGTGAATAGTGAGCGACATGGCATTAATGACTAGGACCTCACTATAGGTTGTTCTCCATAGCCGTTGTTTGCTGTTTTGAATGACACGAGACGACACAGGAAACTTTAACACAGCTCCCGTTAAAGTAGAGCACAACAGCTTTTCTTCCCTTCAAATTGGTTGTCATCGCCTTTACAAATTTCCATCGATGTGGATTTATTCTTTATCCTGTCTCTCCACCTCTCTCTCTCTCTCTCTCTCTCTCTCTCTCTCTCTCTCTCTCTCTCTCTCTCTCTCTCTCTCTCTTGCTCAGCCACTCGCCATAGTGGTGAAGGCTGTGTGTTGCAGAAAACCGTTGATTGGCGAGGGACCCAAACGTAAACATGATCAAAGTTAGCTGTCGTGCCAAGGCGATCAGGTGCAGTGTGAAAAGCCGGGGGGTAAACATGGCCGGCCATGTCCTGCAGAGGGAAGAATGAAGCACCCGGAAACTTTTTTCTGGCCTGGAAGAATCGTACCCCTGTGATTTTGTGCGTTGTCTGGGGTTCAGGGAGGTTTGGTCACGAGACGAGACCAATCATTTGTCTTGATTCCCTGGGCTGAGAGCGGGATACTGAGGGGGACGGGTCGAGCAAACCCATCCATTAAGACCTGATCTATTTCCCCAAACAATTTAGTGTATTCATGAGGTTACGCAAATGTGGAGGCAGCGAAATGACCGTAATCAATTGAAATTGCGAGCGTGCTTCCATGGCTCTGATTATTTGGAGATCATCTATCAACCTGATGGCTATGTAAGGAGTCAAGGGGGGCATTAAATCGCTGTCGAAGTCACTGAGAAGTCCATGATCACTGGGCAAGTGAGTTTGGTCAGCAATAATAGGAGTCCTCGTTGGGTGAGGGAAGTGTCTTTTCCCCCCAAACATTAGGTAGCTCTCTCTGCTGCATTAGAAGGCGCTACAAAAAAAACAACGAAAACCCAACACGATCCAGACGACGCGCCGTGCGATATTCTCCATGATCTCTTTCTTTTTCCACCTGACAAAGGGGAAAACAGAGGCAGACGAGCGTAAACTCCAAGGGGATAAGTGAGCATGGAGGTCAGGTACAACCAAGACATGGACGGAATGGTTCTGAAGAACGGACTGAAGGAGACGAAAGAGGGGAAGGACTCCCAGGCGAGCCTCTCCAAAACCTTCCTGAAGGAGCAGCAGGAGTCCTTCTCCCCGTCCGGGACGGTGGACAACTGCGAGAAGAACAGGGGGAGCACAGGGGACCCGGACTATTGCCGGAGAATACTCGTCCGAGGTGAGAGGTTCTTCTAATGACTTGCTATTTGTAAATACACACATCCGTATGTAAGAAACAAGATGATTTTAACAATGTGATCATAGTGCGGGGAATTGAAGATGTAGCCTATTGGTGTTAAGAGAGCTTTGAATCATGCTTATAAAATATCATTAGCTAAGACTGCTTGATTTTTGGTATGATAGTGTATGGTACGATTTGTTTATTCGTACTTATTTGGAAGTTAGTAGTTGGATATAATCAATAGAAATGTATGACAAAGTGCTCCCTTTAACTGTAATTTCCCATAGTATATTATTGGTTTTGATTTATTTTTATTATCTTGCTTGTGCTCTTTAGGTTTTTGGGATTTTTTTGGGTGACAGTATGACATGATGTTGACACAAAAAGAAAGGAAGTAAAGTATTATTATAGTGTGGTTAGAAGTGGTGGAGAGAATAAAAGCTAGCTTATAATGGTAGTGTCTGGTTAGGAGTGAGGGATAATGGAGGTACTATCCAAGAGGGGGTCCGGGAGGGGGGGGGGGTTCGAGCTGGAGCATATGTGTGTAGGGTTTTAGAAAATAGGTATTAGGGGTATATTATATACTAACATTTATATAATTGTAATTTCGCTGGATATACACTGTATACGGTTAAAATATTATTATAGACTAATTTTGTTTTATCTTGTTTCTGTACTTGCATATATTTTAACCACCTTTAATGAAAGTTTCATTATGCATTGTGTGTTGAGTACTGACTTTTAATAATTTTTGTCTTGCAATAATAAAAAAAATATATAAAAAAAAAAAAGTATTATTATAGGAACATTATAATTGTTCTTTTTTGTTTGTTTGTTCGTTTGTTAGTTTTAAAGCAATTAGTTCTCAATGCATACTATTTATTAGTGAAAGCTCTTTATATGCATTTTGGATTGATTTGAGTACATGCAAAAAAAATTACTATATTTAGCCATGTTATTGTATAATACTCCTTATAGTATTTTGATTTTAGTTAAATTAGATTTCACATCTGTTTAATGCTAATTATAAATATACACATGTACATTTAAATGTATGAATACTCACAGGCATTTTAAGATTTCAATATATGTTTGTATACTTTATCCTTATTTACACCTTCTGAGATGCATATATTAAAACCTAAATATTAAAGTAGAAAATATCTGAAATATTGCAGTATTAGAGGTATTTAGGACCAACAGCGGTAAACGTGTGCACTTGCAGTGTTATATTAGTTCTCTGAGTGGCATTTGGCCTTAAGCAGACACTTCATTTATTTAATTTGTCCAATGTAGTGTTGGTCAGGAAGGTTGTTTATCAAAAGAAAACATAAAAATTATCTCAGTAACAGCATTGTAATATTTCCACAATAGACAAAAATATGATTATTTTCTTTTTTGATTTGTGCAAAATCAACTTTTCCTCTCTTTGTTAACTACAATAAGCAATGCTGTTTGTTATTTAAGATGAGGTCGGACTCGGCACTGACAGATTTGTGTTCATTGTGCTGCTTTTATAAAGCCTCAAATGACGGCTTACAATATTTCATGAAAGCAAAGTGTTTTGTTTCTCTAAGATTTAAAAAGGTTTAAACTTTACAGCACTGACAAGGTTGAACAAAGTGCTGTACAAGTCCCACAACATAAAAAATTTAAATTAATAAAAATTTAAAAATTTAAAGAAAATATTATAATTATTTATTTAAAAAAAAAAGTATCTAGAAAGCTTCGAATTTAAATCGAATCTCGGCCCCGAAGCTTCGAATTCCAAAAAAAAATCGAAGGTCAGCCCTACAAAACATGCCTCCATTGTGCACGGCAAGAAACATTAAATTTCATATTCGATTTTATGAAATCACACACATTTTCATTATATTACATAAATGAAAGTGCATCACATTTTATTTTGGAATTTTGAATTCAATACCTTTGTTGTAAATAATTGATCTTGTTAATTAGTATAAGATTTAACCTTTATCATGTTTTGTAACAGATTACAGAAGCCTATTGGAACGTGAGGTTCTGATATGATTTGATTAATATATCTGCATTATTTTATCCCACTTTATGCTTTGCTCTTGCTGCTTGTTTTACACTGATTTTATGTCTTATTTCTTACTGGTGTAAAGCACTTTTAACTGCAATCCCCTGTATGAAAGGTGCTATACAAATAAAGTTATTACTATTATTATTTATGGAATTACCCATAACTATCAATCCAAAATATAGGCCTATGTCTAATGTAGACTAAAGAAATGTAAACCTAATTCAAACCTTATTTCTTCCTTTTTCAGTAAATATCAGAAGTGTAATGGATATTTCAGGATTAGTTATCCACTAATTACAATATATGTAGGTACATTTTATTGATTAGGATTACAAGGTTTTAAATTACTATAGTTTATTTATTTCCAAATGTTCTCAAAGTAATATTATATCTTGCTAATATGCAATTGGGTTAGAATTATCCAGTGAACTTAATTTTTTAATGTGTATTCTAATGAACTCTCAATATTGGAAAATGATTAGTGATAATATTGCAATGATGATGAGAATGATAATAATAATGATGATGATGATTATGATGATAATGTTGATGGATCACAAGCATCTGCATCTAGGTTTCAAATGTGTTTCATCAGCAGCTTGTGTTTTTTCCTCCAATTCCCCAAAAAAGCAAGGCAAGGTAATTTGGAGTCAAATTCTGTTATTTGTTTTGTATTGTTTCAAATTGCTTTGCTGTACTTTGCTTAATCCAATCCCCCTTGTGTATATCTGCTCTCCCTCTAGATGCTAAAGGCTCTATCCGAGAGATCATTCTGCCAAAGGGACTGGATTTGGACCGGCCCAAACGGACCCGGACCTCCTTCACAGCTGAGCAACTGTATCGCCTGGAGATGGAGTTCCAGAGGTGCCAGTATGTGGTTGGAAGAGAGCGCACAGAACTAGCCCGCCAGCTCAATCTGTCTGAAACTCAGGTAATGAAGCATGTCTTGTGCATGACCCTACATTACATACACTGTATGCAAGACACATCCTGTTATAATGTAATATGCATTGCCAGCGCTGATGGTCTGTGGACTGAAAGCTCGGTAAATAAATGCAGCGTTTAGCATGCAGTCGATTTTCTTTATTATTGAAGTGATGTTACAGGTTTAAGACGGTCTATAAAGATCACTCTAATATGATATTGCACCTGTCTTTATGTATGCAGGTTTTGGATAGCATAAATTGGTTTTGTACAGTATTTAAAACCCGCAAATATAAAGGGCTGTGTGTTGAACCTAAAGTTCAAATGCATTCAGGCTAGCTTGGGAATATAATGCATTTGTTTTATTTACCGATCCCAGTCAATTGTATGCAATTTGGGTGAAATTGTCTAGTAGATTTCAAATTTGACAAACTCAATATTGGACCACGATTAGAGATAACTATAATTATATCTGTTGACATAATGCATCTTCTTCGGTTGCATAACAGCAATTAAGATGTATATTTAACATTTTGAAATGAATATGCAACTAAACAGCTCAGAATAAAAAAGCTATTTCAATGTAGGTCATGAGCGGAGGAGGGTATAACCTCATACTCCTGTTTTCATTTATTTCCTCTTGAACATAAGTAACCTGCCCGTAGATATAACTGCTGTGTCAGTGTTAATCTCATATACATGCTCATTTATACAGCGGGGGAGGGGGGGAATGTTCTTCCATCTAAAAAGAAAAAGAAAAGAGCTATTCCACCTCATGCTTATAGCTGCGGGGTCAGTGAAAGGTCGCTCTGCGCCCCTCTGTGGGTGAACTGTATCTGCACTCTTGTGTCTGCTTGTGCCGACCCGATACAGCAAACCTATAGTCACCCTCTGATGTATAATTTTTACTTCAGGGAGATCTGACTGTCTGCTTCAAAGCCTTGGCTCTCATATTATGCGGCAGGATCCTTATTTATTTATTTGATCCTGCAAGCTGGCTAATGGCACAGTCGGCCTCATTTGCTGTGTGTACATGTTTGTAGCAGACGCCATGAATGTTTCAGTGAGACTAAGCGAGCAGAGGTCAGTGAGAGGCCTCGGCTCACAGCGTCGCTTTGGTCACAAGGAACACGTCCTTCTCTCATCACCAAGTGACGCCTACAGTACGCATAAAACGTATTTTTTTTTACAATAATTTAAAAAAGATAAGATCATGCTGTACAAAATTCACATACAATTTGGGAGTAACTTGACTTGATAATCTTTTGTATTTATAACAGTTTTTGCTGTTTTTATCATAATTGCTTTCATATTTGAAACATAAACAAATTATCTAGGGATTTTATTGTTCTTCATAATTCTACAAATTCTGTCTTCTTTTGAGCAGTTCTTATAGGCATGTCGCCTGTTTAAAGCAGCAAAAAAAATCTGAGATGAAACAGTTGTTAACAGTTGCTGAAGTATTAATCCAGCTGTTAAATAGAAGAAAGCAATATTCAAATGTGATTGGACTAGCTGCAACGATGAGTCAGAAGCTCCTCACTGATTGTGCACTCTAATTATGGGCCGTATGAAAGCAATCAGGTATGATTGCCGAAGACTCGATCGAGATGGAAAAACACATATAAACACACAGAGAAGATTTCTGACACAGAAATCGTATTCCCTTCTCATTTGGATGAATATGAAATTGCATAAATCAGTAGAAATATGGATATTTCAGAATCACAAAATGGTGTTTGACAAATCAAGAAATTTAACTTGGACGTTTAATTAGAATGTTTACATTGCTGTCATAACCACAACACAGTCAAAGGCTTTCTGTCTCTTTGTGAACATAGTGACCTGTGGTTTGTGTGCTTGATTTGCTGTGTCTGTGTGTGTGTGTGTGTGTGTGTGTGTGTGTGTGTGTGTGTGTGTGTGTGTGTGTGTGTGTGTGTGTGTGTGTGTGTGTGTGTGTGTGTGTGTGTGTGTGTGTGTGTGTGTGTGTGTGTGTGTGTGTGTGTGTCATTTACTGTGGAGACTTCTGTATATCAGCTTGTGTTGCTTGTATGTCTTGTAATATCTGTAATAGTTTAACTAGATCTATCAATAGTGCAAAATACATTTTCTTTGGGGAAATTCCTTTCCTGTTTTAAGATTGTACATTTTGGCATAATACTATATTGTTGGCTAAAACATATTTCCTGTATTGTAGAGGCTATGTAACAGCTCAGTGCGGGTCTGTGTGCAGCAGTATTTATACTGTACATATTTCCACAATCATATTAGTAATTAATAATAACAACAGATAAGTGTATCTGTAATGAGTTACTTTACAACCCGGATTGTAGAAGGTTTCTAAATTCTAGGCTAAAATATTTTTAGTCATCCTGGAACCCAGGCTCATTAGGCTCAAACATACTTTGACAACTTCCTTGTTTAATCCAGTTGAATCGAACCGTAGGGTGTGAACACCGTAATCAGCCTCTGATCCACACTAAGTGGCCGCACCCTGGTCCGCCTGATTGTATCAGAACCTAGGTGGTAAAGCTATGCCTCCTAAAATGTGAATCGGAAATACAGAAATACCGGCTACAGGCTTTCCGGTTTCCGGGCACCCCCTGATCTGTTTATAGTCCCCAGCGAAACAAACAACAAGCAGGTCTGTCAGCCTGTCGAGGGAGGCGATAACGAGGTTGTTTCTGGGGGGAATACATTGTCATGAGCACCGTGTCGTGATTTCAGGGGCGGGACTTCCTACCTGATTCCCACTTTCGGCCGTAGTGCTTTACCAGGCTTTATCTCTCGAGATAAAGCTGGGAACGAGGTTAATCAGAACCAGGAAAATACCTGATTTGCCAGTTTCTATTGACATGTTTCCATATTTCTTCAAATGTGTGTTTTTCTTATCATCACAAGGTTATTATTTTCACTTTCAGTAATTTTGTAATACTAAACAAATACCTTATATGCATAATTCAGGTGACAGTAGACAGGAGCGTGTAATTAATCACAGACAGTGAATTGGACAACTCAGTAGTATGTTGTAAACTCTGTGAAAGCCAAAGTGGAGACGAGAAGATGATAATTGTTTGTTCACATGATTATGTTTGTTAGGACTCAAAATTATGTCCAATAAATGGCTGACCAGCATAATAATAATGGATTTGTTTATGAGGTATGGTTCGTTTTTTTTATGTGCAACAAATGTGCAGCAGAACACCTCTTCTGATCGGGACCATTTCAAAAGAACACCATAGGACCCAAAACCAACCAACCAGTCTGGAGTCCCAGTTCACTCTCTACACTCTTACCAGGCCACCGTTGTAAAGAAGGATTTGTTTTTGTCTGGCTTACATTTACATTTACATTTACATTTACATTTAGTCATTTAGCTGACGCTTTTATCCAAAGCGACTTACAAGTTCTGTACGACAAGCCATCAGGAAGGGCACAACTCTATCAGCTGAGTAACAATGTTCGTCAAAGTGTTGAGTGCTACAGTGTAGGTTAGTTTATTAGGACAAGTGCATGACAGTATGGTTAGTTAGGGTTAGATAATTTTTTTTTTTTTTTTTTTTTTTTTTTTTTTTAATTCAGATAATGGTTGAAGAAGTGCGTCTTTAGTCGACGGCGAAAGATTGGACGTGTTTCGGCTGTCCTAACTGGGGTGGGTAGTTCATTCCACCATTGTGGGGCAAGGACTGAGAATAGGCGACTTCTCTTTGATGACCCTCCCGGAGCTTGGATAGGAGTAGGTCTGAGGCGGCCAGAAGAAGCAGAGCGTAGGGGTCTTGAGGGTGTGTAGTTAGAGACCATTGACCGGAGGTAGGCGGGAGCAGTTCCCTTTGCCGCACGGTATGCTAGGTCGAGGGCCTTGAAGCGGATTCGTGCAGCAATGGGGAGCCAGTGCAGGTCCCTAAGAAGTGGGGTGACATGGGCCGACTTCGGTAGGTTTGAGATCAGGCGGGCCGCTGCGTTCTGAATGAGTTGAAGAGGCTTAGTGGCAGTGGCCGGGAGGCCAGCGAGCAGTGCGTTGCAGTAGTCGAGGCGGGAGATGACTGTTGATTGGACGAGGAGTTGGGTGGATTCTTTTGTCAGGAAGGGGCGGATCCTTCTGACGTTGCTCAGGAGGAATCGGCAGGTTCTGGTTGTCGCTGCGATGTGAGCAGAGAAGTTCAACTGGCTTGCCTAAAGGTGAAACAAAAAAACAACAAGAAAACACAGTTTTACTGTATGGAAGTTGAGAAGGATGAGTAGTACAGTAGTTTGCATGTGAAAGCTATTTTTAAGCTTGGTTTGATTGACTCCGCCTATAGGCAGTTAAGAACAGAACAGTGGGCCTTCTTCTCCATGATTGTGAATGAAACGCATGCATTTGAATATAATCTAGAATAGAATATAAGTCTATTTACCTGGTAGACCACAAACTGTATGTAAGTGTATGCATGTGTGTGTGTGTGTATGCATGTGTGTGTGTGTATGCATGTGTGTGTGTGTGTGTGTGTGTGTGTGTGTTCACAATCATGCTGCAGTGCTCATGTGCTCATGAGAGAGAGAGAGAGAGAGAGAGAGAGAGAGAGAGAGAGAGAGAGAGAGAGAGAGAGAGAGAGAGAGAGAGAGAGAGAGAGAGAGAGAGAGAGAGAGAGAGAGAGAGAGAGAGAGAGAGAGAGAGAGAGAGAGAGAGAGAGAGAGAGAGAGAGAGAGAGAGAGAGAGAGAGAGAGAGAGAGAGAGAGAAAAGGACGGAGGGTGAGGTGGTATTATGTTGCAAAAAAAACATTCCACAAAGACAATGTAATGGTTGGTTTGATTGAATCAATTAAATCTATGACGCATGCTGCCTTAAGTCAGGCTCTGATGTGACTCCTTAATCATTAATAGTGACACTGTTGTTCAGCTCCTCATCACTCCTGAGTTAAATTCACAACTTTAACAAGCAATAAAATTGTGTTTCGTGTTCTAATGAACAAATCATATAATTATGTTTTAATATATATATATATACCCGCAATGCTCTTTTTTTGTGTATTTATAAATCAAAGGAAAGTGTAGCAGAAGAAGTGTTGATCAAGTCATGGTACCTTTTTTTCTTTTCTTCTTGTCTAGTTTTATTTGTACGTCTGTTTTGGTTTTGAACTAATGTTCCTTTCGCCCCTTTTCCAGGTAAAGGTTTGGTTCCAGAACCGGCGCACCAAGCAGAAGAAGGACCAGGGGAAGGACTCGGAGCTGCGCTCCGTGGTGTCGGAGACGGCCGCCACCTGCAGCGTCCTCAGACTCCTGGAGCAAGGCCGTCTCCTCACGCCGCCCGGCCTGCCTGGCCTCCCCGGCCTCCTGCCCCACTGCGGCGGCCTGGGCTCCGGCCTGGGCTCCGGCCTGCGCCCGCCCGGCTGCAGTAGCAACAGCAGCAGCGGCGGCAGCACGGGGACCGCGGGCGGCAGCCCCCCTCTCCCCATAGTGACCAGCTCGGGTACGGTGGCGGGTCTCCAGAGTTCCCCGGCGGCTCACGGCCTGTTCGGCTTCCCTATGCCCTCCCTGCTCGGCGGCGTGGCCAACCGCATGTCCTCGAACCCCCTTTCCATGGCCGGCTCCCTGGCCGGAAACCTGCAGGAACTCTCGGCCCGCTACCTGAGCTCCTCTGCTTTTGAACCTTACTCTCGGACCAATGGCAAAGAGCTCATGGACAAGAACGTTCTGGAATGATTCCTTTGTACTAATATGGACCCCCCCCCTCTCTGGATTGGTTTCTATTGTTTTCTTGGCTTTTTACTGTCTGTTTCGCTCAATCTCCTTCTCTGTCCTGTACGTCCTGTAGTCGTCATGTAATCCAGTTGCATATCTGGCACCTCTTGATGAAGAGAAAAAGACTTATATACACATGCTCATTCTTGCAAACACAGGGTGGCACTGGAAAGATGTTGCACTAAATGGTAAATGGTAAATGGCTGCATTTATATAGCGCTTTTATCCAAAGCGCTTTACTATTTGTAAATAATACAAGTTTCCCTATTTTGGGAGTCTGGTACAAATGCTTAGAAGAACACATTTCTGAGATTGTGAGGGTGTTTAAGGTTTCTGTTTTTAAACTATTTGTCCCATATATTTATCCAAAATACAAAAGAGCCCAGAGAATAATCCTGCTTCACACCGCAAAAGTACAGCTTCCCAGAGAAAAGTAGTGCGTAGTGTATACAGTAGCAAGAGTTTTTGGAGTGGTGATCGAGAGTGTAAAGTGATGGTACATTTTTGATTTTGTGTTTTTATTATTTGCTTGTGCTGGGTAGATTTGTCACTGCAGTGTGTAGTTTTAGAGAGACAGAGAGCGATGATATCAAGCACTAAGCTTGTGGAATACAGATGACAGTGGAAAAAAACGGTTTAAAGTACAACTTTATCAAATTGAAGCAAGGCCCTTTGTCAAAAATGTGTTACCGTAGCCCCACCCCTTACCCCCACCCTCTGTCCTTGGAGATATTTGTAAGGCGTATGTCATGGCGAAACACAACACATTTGACATGTAAATTAGATTTACATGTACAGGTGTTCTGCCATATTCTGCTACAATAACATATCTGTTTGTATTTGCTTAATTTTTTGGGGGCCAAAACTAAATATTGTTATAACAGTACAGATAGGTTAATTGTTCCGTGTTAATTGTTTTCTAAATGGGTTTTGTGAGGATTTTGCCCAAATATGATTTTTTTTAACACAGTCCACACAGATTATGGCGATCATATCTTAAAGATGCAGTAACTCCACTTTTTTTTTTCTGTGATTTTGATACCAGGGTGTGTTTTCTTTATCCTACAGTTTCTATTCTTTGTGAGTGCTGAGTACTACAGTATGTGGGGGGGGGGGGGGGGGGGGGGGGGGCAGGAGGAGGGAGTTCTGAGTAAAGCTTTTGAACATAAGTAAGCTGCTTGCATTGTTGAATACTGAAATTTGACCGACACAGAGGGTTTTGCAATCTTTAAGGCAACATAATACCTTTTTTCCCCAAAGTATGTAATTTTCAAGATCTGCAACCTTTGTGAAAGATTTAAGAAGGCAGATGCATGAGGAGACTGAATGGAATTATTGTAGTAGAAAAAAAAAATATAGGAAAATGATAAATGTACCTTAAAATTGTTATTTTATTGTAAATTATTCACGTCTGTAATTAATAGATTATTAGTATATCTGCAAAAATAATGAATGAATGTATTAGAGGGGTGATAAATCAATCAAAGCTCTTTGGTGCTGTTGTTGTGAAATATCTTGAAATTTGTGAAACGTGATACAAATGTGCATATATATTATGTATATGGCTATAAACAAAGCCAATTGTGTGTTTTTTGTTTTTTTTATTTTCTTTCATACATGTTGCCATGATGATAATCCAGTTATGATAAATGTCATTACTGTTATACCTCCTGGACACAGTGTATTCTCCTGAATCTTTTCTCTCGTTTTTTGCTATGCAATCAAGGTACGATATTGTGACGTGGAGATAAATGACTACACATCTTTTTAATGCAGTGCAACACTAAATATTCATTTTGTAGTAATAAAATGATATCAGATAGTAGTTTAAAAAAGTAAACAAACCGTGGGATAATAGAATGATATCAGATAGTAGTGAAAAAGGTAAACAAACTGGGATAATAAAATGATATCAGATAGTAGTTAAAAAAGTAAACCCACCGTGGGATAATAGAATGATATCAGATAGTAGTTAAACATATACTGCTCTGTCCACTCATGACTATGTAGCTACATTCCAACATCTGCAGCACTATACTGTCTGCACTCAGTGCTGACGTTTCATTCACACAACTTCTAAAAACAAGGATTCTAGAATTATAGTGCCAGTGAATACAGCCCATGAAATAAATTTGTGTGTGTAATAGAAATTCTAATTTGGAATAAACTATAAACCATTTCATCACACAAAGCCGGTTAATGAAATGATATGCTGAGTTACAAAATATACCATATATACAGTATATATTTCAATCTAAAGAGGCTTGGTGCGCAGCCATGCACATTAATATGCCACACTCATTGACAGTAGACGTTATTCCCTTGTTAAAAGAAGGGAAGATAATTGATTCTATGTATTAGCTTCAGTAAACATTAGTTTTCTGAGAGAGAGCCATGTTTGCCACTTGTTTTCACGTTCAATCTAAAGCTTTAGTCAGTCTCTTCTGCCAGAGTGCTCTGAGGGTGCCTATAGGGGATGGTCTGGTGACAGTAGAAACGGAGGTTCTTTTGTCCATCAACACTATGGGCCAAAGCAAAGAAACCAACCCTTCCCCACTGTGTCTTGGGAATCTCCCTGGAAAAAAAAGGGTCACATTTATGTCCCCCCCCTCGCAACCCCCCACCCACCCATTCTCTCTCTACACCCCAAGTCCAATTAGGCAGAAGGTCGGGGAGGTTTTTGTATTTTGGGAGTTAGGGGAGAGGGTGGAGTAATGTGTGTGTGTGTGTGTGTGTGTGTGTGTGTGTGTGTGTGTGTGTGTGTGTGTGTGTGTGTGTGTGTGTGTGTGTGTGTGTGTGTGTGTGTGTGTGTGTGTGTGTGTGTGTGTGTGTGTGTGTGTGTGTGTGTGTGTGTGTGGAGAGGAGGGGGGGTGTCATAGCTCAAGACCACCAACACATTTTTTTGTGTCACATGACCCTGGCTTTAAGCTTGGGCCTTGGGAGGTGGAAGAAAAGCTACACACAATAATATGTTTTGTGTGCTTCTTTCCTTTTTTTTAAATACACTATGTATGGGCATTAGGGCGCATACTAGTCTAACTAAGAAACGAGCCTCTTGCAGGGCATGGGACCGGCAACCTCGGGCCCTAAAGGGCAAGCAATCCATGAGATTTCCTTCTAGGCCTCCCAAGACTGTGAAAAGCCTGGACAGGTCACTCTGTTAACCGCACAGATGAATTAATCCAATTAAGCAATCAAAGGATTGAGGGAAAGACCCCCAAAGCAAGTCACCCACTTGTGTGCTCTACAAAAACAAACTAAACCCACCCCAGTGTAATACAGTGTTTATGTTTTCAGTTCATAGTATTCCATTGCAGACATCTTGCTAGGCAACAATAACAACAATTCCATAACATTCTATAACAACAATGGATGACAGTAATCAAATAACAGGTGATTATCATTAAATGACATCCGTGGCCAATGAGAACGTTTAATTATCCACTGGTGTGAGCTTGTGTTGCAAGCGAACACATAGTCATTTACTGTTAGCCTTTGTGAAAATGTCAACGGCTTTTTATACCTTCATGTGATGTCTTTGCCAAAGCCAACCTCTATGTGTACAGTATATTAATCTTAATGGTAGAATGCTGGCTGAGCCTCTCCAATGAAACAAGGACGCATAGGCTACTGCTTGCATGGATATATGCATGTTCTGTGTCCAGCTTAGGTGTGTGATTCTGAAGGTATATGTGGGGAATCATATCCCTCTGAACTCATTGTAAAAGACTCAGGGGGAGAAAAATATGATATAGCAAAACGAGGGCAGTGCTCCCGTAGGCAGGAGCCCTTCACTTGCATTAATTTGCTATTTTTTGCATGCGGCCTGAAACGTTTTGATGGGCTCTCCAGGGGCTGCCGTCAGCCGCACCACGGCAGCGCTTACCACTTCAATCTGTAGTGCTTTTTCTGCCATCAGAGAGCTTTTTTTGTGTGTGTGTAATTGTATGTATGTGTGTGTGTTGTGTGTGTTGCTATAGAGAGAGTAAAAAGGAATTGTGCTTGTGTTGTGTGTGATGAAAGTGAGTGTGAAATCAAATCGAAAATGTGTGTGTGTGTGTGTGCGCGAAAATGGGTGTACATGTTTGTACTCTGTGTGTCTGCCAGTGTGTTGGTGGGGCAGTGATTCAAAATCATTCTCCAACAGTCGCTTTGCAACCTATTGTGCTGGACATGCTGTGACAAATGAAACAGGATCAGAGCTTAAAAAATGAGAAAACAGCAACACAGTTTTTTAAGGGGGAAAATGTTTCCAATCATGCTATTTTACCTGTCACTCAACAAGACAAGTGATAATGCACTCACCAGGGCATTGTGTGTGTGTGTGTGTGTGTGTGTGTGTGTGTGTGTGTGTGTGTGTGTGTGTGTGTGTGTGTGTGTGTGTGTGTGTGTGTGTGTGTGTGTGTGTGTGTGTGTGTGTGTGTGCGTGCGCGTGTGTGTATACTGTATGTGTAGAGGCAGCAACACGCTCAAGCCAAGGTCACAAAACCGTAGTAGCTCAATGATGGACAGGTTTCATACGACCATATACCAATGTGACAGTGGAATATGGTGATGAATTATGAGAGTGACTCAGTGACAGATATCTACACTTGCAGGACAGTGTGTGTAACTCGAGACTTGAGAATTGACACAGGCAGATTTAAAGGTCCCCTATTGTAAAAATTGCCTTTTCCAGTGTTTTGCATTGTTTTCAAGCAATGTGGTGTTGTACCAACACTGACTAAATGTGAAATCTGTACCAAGTCCCGTTTCTGCAGTTCAGCTGAGACAATAACGCCCCCCACTGAAACAAGCCATTCTGAATTGACTCGTCTTGTATAATATATCATCTGACAATATGTGAGGAGAGACAATATGATGTTCTTTTCAGAGTGTGAAGAATAGAGTTCTCGAATGGATTAATTAATCAAAGTTTTAATTGAAATGAGGATTCAGTTTTACAGACATTTCAAAACTAATCATTCACAGAAAGTTGACAGTTCTCATTAACTGCTTGCGCTGTCTCCTATTGCATCATATCATAAAGGCCTCTTGCCTGCACACAGTGGATAGGGGAGAGTGGGGTAAGCAGTGCCAATTTTTACTTAAAGTGCCTTTATAGCAAGGGGATTACAGTAATGCCCCCAACTAAAATATGTACATATAGTTTAGGATGTTGTGCATCCCTGGGGACAATCACTTTGGATCTTACTGTAAATAAACTGTTTCATAAATATAGCTTTAGAAAAAAAAGTGGTTTTGTGGCACAACTTGCACCCGGTGTGGGGTAAGTTGTGACATTAGAGAGAATACACTGGGGTAAATTGTGCCATTGATCATTTTAAGTAAAACAGATCATTTTAATCTCAAAAGCGGTAAAAGCATCCTGCAGATCTTCATCTCCTTTCCAACCTGACGTATAGTCTTCCCCTGGTGCACCTCTTTCACTGCTCTTTCCAACTTCTCAAGAGGAGTTGAAACCCTGTCTGTCTTCCGTTTGTATCTGCGTGGCATGCTGGATTTTGGTCTAAAATTAAGAATATCACATGACATCGTTTTAGTGATCAAATGTAAGAATACAATGTACAATAACAATAAAATACAATAAAGTAATATATATAGTTAATAATTATAAGTTGGGGCAACTTAACAAACAGAACATCTGGCACAACATAACCCAGGCCCTTTGGCACAAATCACCCCAAGCCTACCATTTTGAAAAAAATGCATCCCCCAGCTGTTTTGAGCTAGCATCATACTAACTGTATAGACTCATGGTGTAGCTTACTAAACCACTAAAACATGTGTGAACTGTTTTCAAGGTTGTCTATAATTGTTCAAACACAGCAATCAAAAAACCTTGATCATACAAATTTTACTTTGGAGGGCAAAACCATGTTTCTTTTAACTTAAATGTGCTTAAATGTGCTTAAATGTGTCTCCCTTCTTTGCAGGTTGAGTGAAATGGATGCCTCTTCAAAAATATGTTGTCACATGACCAACTTCTTCTATGGTTTTCTAGATAACAGGGGTGGCACTGCTTGCCCCTTGGCACAAATTACCCCACTCTCCCCTACTCACAAATTACATCATGGCTGTCTGGGAAAGGCGAAGAAGAGACCTCTCTTCCTCCCTGTCTATCCTTATATATCCTAATACAATGACATCCAAACTCCTCCTGCTTCCTGCTCTCTATTCTCCGAGCTGATTCGCTCACGTCGCTTAGAAGACCAAAGGTGACATGTTACTCGATCTGTAGATGTGGCACTTTGCTGAACGTTGACATGACCACACCTATTTTCAGCTCCTGTTGGCCCAAATTGACCTCTGACCTCTAGTAGTAGTTTTTCACAGGAATTCTTAAAAAGAGCTTGTTTGAACATATTCTTACTGCCTGGGCTTTTAATAAATAAAAGGTATTTAACTGTATACTTATATTGGTAAGAAGGGATGTTATCTCTACTATGTTTTATTTAATCAGTTCTATATTTCAGTTACTTGACCTACAGTATACAGTGCATCCGGAAAGTATTCATACCCCTTCACTTTTTCCACATTGTTATGTTACAGCCTTATTACAAAATGTATTAAATAATTTTTTTTCCCTCAAACGTCTACACACAATACCCTATAATGACAAAATGAAAAAAAAAAATTAGATTTTTTTGCAAATGTATTAAAAATTAAAAGATTTAATACAATATGTGCATAATCATACCCTTTGCTATGACACTAAAAATTTAGCTCAGGTCCATCCTGTTTCCTCTGATCATCCTTGATATGTTTTTACAACGTGATTGGAGTCCACCTGTGGTAAATTAAATTGATTGGACATGATTTTTAATGGCACACCTGTCTACATAAGGTCCCACAGTTGACAGTGCATGTCAGAGCACAAACCAAGCCATGAAGTCCAAGGAATTGTCTGTAGACCTCAGAGACAGGATTGTATCGAGGCACATAGCTGGGGAAGGGTACAAAAAAATTTCTGCAGCTTTGAAGGTGCCAATGAGCACCGTCGTCTCCATCATTCGCAAATGGAAGAAGTTTGGAACCACCAGGACTCTTCCTAGAGCTGGCCGCCCGGCCAAAATGAGCCAGCGGGGGAGAAGGGCCTTGGTCAGGGAGGTGACCAAGAACCCGACGGTCACTCTGACAGAGCTCCAGTGTTCCTCTGTGGCGATGGGAGAACCTTCCAGAAGGACAACCATCTCTGCAGCACTCCACCAATCAGGCCTTTAGAGTGGCCAGACGGAAGCCACTCCTGACTCCTCAGTAAAAGGCACATGACAGCTCGCATGGAGTTTGCCAAAAGGCACCTAAAGGACTCTCAGACCATGAGAAACAAAATTGTCTGGTCTGATGAAACCAAAATTGAACCTTTTGTCCTGAATGCCAAGCGTCATGTTTGTTCCCTACAGTGAAGCATGGTGGTGGCAGCATCATGCTGTGGGGATGTTTTTCAGCGGCAGGAACTGGGAGACTAGTCAGGATCAAGGGAAAGATGAATGCAGCAATGTGTAGCCCTTGTGTCACTTACTGTAACAGCTGTTCGCCACGGGCACAGTTCTAGGTTCGAATGAGGAGATGAGTAATATGCACAATTAAAAGAATAGTGGACCAGAGACAGAATTATAATAATGACCGGTTTATTAATAAGCTCGCTAGCTAGACATACAGACATATAGACATATAGACGTATAGTACAAAGTAGTAGTTGTTTCAAGTATCCCTTTTAGGTTCTTTCAGTAACCTCCCCTCTAAGGAGGGTTAGTTCGATATCAAGTCCTAGATTGATTGGATCAACACATTAGGTTTGGTTCAGACGTCTCTGAGGTTATCTAGCTAAAAGCTAGGTTCAAGGTTGGATATTGGATGTATCCTTTTATCGTCAGTAAACTCTATATCAGTTTATCATTAGTAAACACTATATCAGTTTATCATTTCAATAGGTAAATGTTTAAACATATTCATTTAAACCTTTAAATGTGCAGGGAACGCAAATACCTTATTAGGTGAAATGCTCCTTTAAACTCTTCGTTTGAAGGTGTAACACAACAAAAGTACCAAATGGAATATTCTAAGTTATGGGAATGCAAATACCTTATTAGGTGAAATTACCGTTTAAACCTTCTTTCTTTACAGGAGAACCATCAGTGATTCAACTATAATCAATGTCATCAATGGGATTCAAGTATCTTATTGGGTACATTGACCCTTTAACTCGTCCTCTTTACAAGAGAACATCAGTAGTTCAGGTATCTTACTGGGCGTATTTACCCTTTAAGTCTCCCTTCCTATAGGAGAATATCAATGGTTCAAGTATCTTATCAGTGGTTCAAGTATCTTACTGGGTGTAATTACCCTTTAAGTCTCCCTTCTTATAGGAGAAATATCAGTACCCATATATCAAATTAAATCAAATCAAATACAAAATACAATATCAAAATAACAAAAGGTGAACGGGGTCGAAGCCCTTGGAATGTCCTTGTATTCTTGTTCAATCAGTTTGTGTATCAGAAAAGGATATAGGTCAGTTCAATCCGTGGAAGTTCTTATGATTCAAGTTCAATCAGTTCAACCCTACCGGACTGTTGAGGTAACAGGAGTTGAGCAACAGGGGTATTCGAATCAGACTGGCATTAGCCTTGAGCTATATCAGAGGTTCAGTGGGTTGGCTCGCCATCTTGTATCGGTCCGGCACACCGCCTCGTCCCGCGTGGGCACACGTGGTGAACAGGGCCGGATTAACGACCGGGCCGTCCGGGCCGCGGCCCGTGGGCCTCTAGTGATGAGGGGCATCCAAAAAAAAAAAAAGAGAAAAACAAATTATTTTTTAAAAATTAAAAAAAAAAATCTTGGAGGCCCCTCGTCACTAGAGGCCCCAAATAATTTAAAAAAATGTTGTAACTTTTATTTTAAATTTTTTTGGAGGCCCCTGGTCACTAGAGGCCCCAAATATTTGTTTATTTTTATTTTTTACTTTTATTTTAAATTTTTTTGGAGGCCCCTCGTCACTAGAGGCCCCACATTTTTTTTTGTTTTTTCTTATTTTGGAGATCGATGTCATACTGTGACACTGAAATGAAAACATATTTCATCAACTAAAATATTTAGTCAACAAAAATATTTCATCAACTAAAATATACAGTACGTCACACCCTGCCGTCTGCAAGTGGCTAATCTTGAGTATTTTTTCTCCTCTTCATAAGAGTTTGAGGTTTTCAGTTTGAGGTAAAAACAGCAATAAAAAAAATCTCCACATCCCAGCCCCGACGCCTGAATACTTTTACCAACGGAGTTCCGCGTTCGCGTTCTGCGCTCTGATTGGCCACTGACGTTTCTGGTAGCGCCAATCGTGTGACGCCTCTTTCTTTCACCGGTTAAGCTTAGGCACTCTTTCGAAGTTGGTTAAGGTTAGAGTTTGTCTTAGAGCAGGGCGATAGAACACCAGCCCTGATTAGTTGCCTAAGAAACGTCAGTGGCCAATCAGATCGCACCAGAAACGTCAGTGGCCAATCAGATCGCAAAACGCGAACGCGGAACTGGAAATCCGTTGGTAAAAGAATAGACGCAGCCCCGACACGAATGAGGCAGATTGGGATCATTATTCATGACAGACAGCAGAGACACGCCGGTGCTGATAGCGGATATCATCGAGCTCCCCCTAGTGACTAGGGGCCTCCACTACACACTAGTAAAAAAAATTAAAAAATACTAAAAATCGGATCCTCATCCAGCGTTTACTTTCACAGCATCTATAGTGACTACTAGTATCATCTCATCTCTTCTCTATCTATTTTTATAAAAAAAATTGTATTGCAAATAAAAATATGATTTATTGTTTGATAATGAGGGGTGAGAGACGTTGAGTGTACGTGACACTGACGTCCAGGGGTCACTGTCAGGTCAGGTCAGGTGACCACTGACCGCGAGAATTGCACTTGCAAGTTGATCAAGTAGGCTAAGACTCGAGTAGTACTGTATGATCATATGAGACTAAAAAAACATGGATAAAAAAGTTAAACGGTGGGAAAGCGGAGCTGCTAAGTTAAAATCTAAACAGGAAAGGGACAGAGAGCGCGTTACTTCGGCAAAGCATACCGACTATCTCTACTTTTTTCACCCCGTCAGGTAAGGAGGAGGATAGCCCCCTGGCTAGCACTAGTAGTAGCAGTAACCTGTTCCACCCCAGGTGAAAATCTGCATAAAATGTATACCTAGGTAAATGGAATATTGCTCCACTTCTACAAGGGCTATTTGCATATTCTTGGTATCTAGGTATATCTATGGACCTCAGTGAATGTATTCTCAGTGTCAGAAATATTGTGTCTATTACTAGGCTTGCTTAAATTGTGATGAAACAAAGGAAAATATGAATTATGATTTTTCTTTTCATCTTTGACAGTGAATAACACCATGATAATAATGACCAGACTTAAAAAACTACCACTGAACTCATTCAGTACCCTCTTGAGATCATGTGTACAAAAGATCTAAGGAAATTAACAAAGGGAAGATGATAAAACTGAAGGTTCTGTATATACAGTACTGAATTCTCCCATCCGGACCAATGCAATTTGAAATATTATTATAGAATATAGAATATATGCTTATACATTACCTTATTATAGCCAATTCGCACATTTATATATATATATATATATATATATATATAGTATCTTTCAAATGGCCGAGTTCAATTTGGATATAGTATCACCAGGCGTGCATAATAACAGATACTGATATTTACTGTAATCGACTGTACTTTTTTATTTCCCCCACAGTGTAACCATTTTGAAACTAATTTCAGATCTAACTGTTCCTACATGGTAACAATAGTGAGGAGAAACTGACTGCGTTTCAATATTTGTCAAAAACGTTACCTTTTGTAGCTTATTATCGCGAATCATAACAATTATTGATATGATTCATTCAGAACACTGAACTTTGAACCACCATAGTATGTGACAGGAAGTGTAGATCGGAGAAGTTTCAACGCTGGCCGATAGCTATGAATCTCCTCTACAAAATGGCCATAAAAAAACTACAATTCCCATGGTTCAACATTTCCGGTTCCGGGTCAGATAGACGATTGCATATCGAAAACTTAAAACGATATAAGTACACTTTTAACCTATTGCTAAACTATTGCCAACCTAACGTTTTACATTCTACATGCATTTGTGACATAGTAGTGATGTTAATACTTGAAAACGGTTGATTTTAAAATCACAAATTATTTTCATCATTCATAAAAATATGCCTATATGATCATAATGTCAAAAGGGGTCGGTACCGACCCCGTCGAGTGGAACAGGTTGAGGCTGAGCCAGGCGGTGCGGGCAGAGAGGACGAGAATGCTAACGTTATTATTATTGATGCTAGCGACAGAGAAGAGGCAGCGGCAGCCTCTAATTCAGCCAGCCCACCACCACCAGTGGCTGCCACCTGTTCGTATACGCCCGCCGCATCTCCACAGCCCAGCCCCAACACCAACACGAATGACTGACTCTGAGGCAGACCGCGAGGATGACAGCCCGCCGGTGCTTGAACATGAAAACCAGGAGGATTGGTTGGACAATGTTACGGATCCAGCCTTTTTTTTTTTTTTTTTAAGTGACATATAAAAACGCCACGGTGTGTGGGTGTGGGGGGGCCTCCACAAGAATCTGGCCCAGCTGCTCCCAGCGTGGAACGGGGTGATGGGGAAACCTAAAAACCTGGCCAAAACAGCAGGTTACTTTAACTGCAACGCTTCTTCGGTTTTGCAACTGGGGGAATCTTTTATAACTGTTTGATAACTGTTTTTATCATGCTATTTCATCTCGGCAGCAGCAACGTTCAGCTGCGTCATCTCCGTGGATGCTGTGTGTCTCATCTGCGCGTAGTGCAGATTCACCTGCTGTAAAGCAAGGCGTGGCTGTCGTGATATCTATCTCGCGTCATGAAATAAATTAAAGGGCAGTGCTGTAATTCAAAGTACTTGGTACCCAATAATATTAACTACTTATGTTCTTTCATAATAGCAATAACTATTTATGTTCTTATTCAATGGCATTAACTATTTATGTTCCCATGACTAAATAGTTATGAATCTGAAACCTGGGTTACATCCTCCCCTTCTATCCTAATGCACGTCCCTGTGCATATTATCCCAGGACTACATTATCACAATCCTATTGTGAGGATAGGGGTTCTTGTGGAGCCCAATAGCGAACACAGGAGTAGAGAGAATGGAGCGGTTTAGGGTGTTTTAATTGTTTCCCCCAAGCAGACAAGAATCACATGCAGGAATGTACAACAGATGGGGATGAATGTTCTTGGGGGGGTAGCACAGGGGTACTCCTTGTGCAGTACGAGAGAATGGTCCTTGAGCAGGTGCACTCCTCATGCAGTATGAGAGAATGTTCCTTGGGCAGGTGCACTCCTAGTGCAGTGCGGGAGGAAGGTAGACACCGGCTCTGTCGGGGTTGAGAACAGGAACTCCGTAGTCCAGCACCAGGGGTCCAGACGGGCACGCTGGAACGGAGGTCCTTGGGCACAAGAGAGGGAGGTTAGAACAGGGACTAACAACAAGAGCGGGTAGCAGGGCTTCAGGTCGAGACGTCGTACCTGGGAAGGCAGTTTAACACTGCGACACCGGATGACAGGATCTGCCAGTTGATATAGGAGCCTCTTGATTAGGTAATCCCTTGCAGCCGCACTGATTGCTCCTCATCTGGCAGGCTCGAGCCCTGATCGTGACACCTATGTAGAGACAAGATATACCTGGATGTCTCAATTAACCTGTCTGTCATCCACAGCCTGGCAATCAGACACACCTATTCAGGTGTGTCAGGAGGAGGAGGCACACCTCCCAGGGGACCCGAGGAAACAGAACAACAAAGTATGACACCAAGAAACTGGAAGGAAAACTACACCAGAAGCACTTCCAGATCACACTGAGGAACAAGTTCCAGGCCCTGGCTGAAATGGGCAGGGGGGAAGAAGAAATTGACGAAAGCTGGGAGAAGATTAAAAACATGTGGTGAACAACCTGCGAGGAAAGTCTGGGAAGAAGAAAGAAAGAAAACAAAATGTGGATCACCCAAAGAACATTGGACAGCATGGAGGAGAGGAAAAAGGCAAATGACCACCTCAACAACGCCAGGACGAGAGCAGCCAAGGAGAAGCACACAAAGGAATACAACAGGATCCATAAAGAAATAAAGAAAAAGGTCAGGGCGGACAAAAGATGCTACTATGAAGAGCTTGCTACACAAGCAGAAGAAGCAGCAGGACAGAGAAACATGAGAGAGGTATACAACATCACCAGGAAGCTCTCAGGGAGAAGGATGAGATCAGAGAAGCCCATAAAAGACAAGGCAGGAAACACACTATCCACAAAGGAAGAACAAACAAGGAGATGGGTAGAACATTTCACAGAGCTGCTCAACAGAGCACCAGCGAGCATCCCAGCAGATATACAAGCAGCAACAGACACACTCCCACTGAAAATGACCCCGCCCCAACAAAGAAACTAGGAAAGCAATATCACAATTGAGAGTTGGGAAAGCAGCAGGACCAGACACTATTCAGAGTGAAACATTCAAGACCGACATCACTACCAGCATCAAAGCACTCCATCCCCTCATGAGGAAAATTTGGCAAGAAGAAAGGATACCCAAAGATTGGAAAGAAGGCTACATAGTGAAGATACCAAAGAAAGGGGACCTTGCACTATGCAAGAACTACCGGGGTCGGGGGATCATGCTACTTTCGACCGCCAGCAAAGTCTTCAACCAGATAATTCTAGATAGGATGAAGACTGCCGCTCCTCAGAGACCATAAAGCAGGATTCCGGAAAGAAAGGTCATGCATAGACCAGATCGCCACACTGAGGATGATCATCGAACAGTCCCTGGAATGGAACAGCTCCTTATACATCAACTTCATCGATTTCGTCTGTGGCACCTGATGGAGCACTATGGAATCCCACCGAAGTACATCAACATAATCAGAGGATCATATGACGGGATGACAAGTAGGGTACTGCACAGAGGGGAGCCCTCAAACCAGGGGCGGGGCTAGGGGGTGGCTACTTGGGCTTAAGCCCCGAATGTTTACTGAAAAGCCCTGAATCTATTAAAAAATAAAAATAAAAAAAATATTATAATTTTTTTTTCTTTTCTTTTTGGACAATTAATCATTGTTACATGAAAATATGTTTGCACCAGATTTAGCAGAAGCTCATTTCTATCTGTAGTCTATCCAGCTGCTAACTGTATTTGAGTGAGTTAAGTCTTGGTGTTATGGTAGACTCAGACCTAAGCTTTAAATCACAATCAACAAGTTGACAAAAACATAATTCTTCCACCTTAGAAACATAGCTAAAGTACGGCCATTTATAAATCAAAAGGATGCTGAAAACCAGATCCATGCCTTTATCTCAAGCCGACTCGACTACTGTAATGCACTCCTTACCGGCCTCCCGAAAAAATACGATGATAACTATTTTATTGCAATGCACTATTGCATTATTTTATTCTATTTTACTAATTCTAATTCTAATACTAATTTACTATTCTATTTTATCGAGTTAACCCTAGATCTTAGATCCTAATATGAAAAACTATGTGATTTAATGTTCTATGTCTTACCTTGACTTTGTCTATTTTACTGCTATCTATTTTATGCTTTATGTCTGCATTTTATGCATTGCTCTTGATCTGCCAATGTTGTGCTCATTTTATGCCTGTCTTTTTGTACTGCTGTGAAGCACTTTGAGCTGCAATTCTTGTATGAAAGGTGCTATACAAACACAGTTATTATTATTATTATTATAAATTATTATAGTTTGCTTCATTAATTAATGGGTGTGAATTTAAGTGTTCTCTAGTGCCTTTTGTCCGCTTTAAGGTGGTGGTATAAGTTAAAGGTTGTGGTGTCGAAATAAAAGAAATCCGTGCCTAGCCACCTATCTGGGCTAAGCCCCGGATCTCCTACAATCCTAAATCCGCCCCTGCCTCAAACCCGTTCGAGATAAAGACCGGAGTGAGACAAGGCTGCCTGCTGTCCCCCTTCTTGTTCCTGCTGGCCATTGATTGGACCATGAAGAACCGAAGGAGCCAGAAACTGTCATATACGGAAGTATATAAGAGATGCAGGGGTAGTTCTAAGGCATGCGCATTGATCTGGAGTTATATATATTGTTACACGGAACGTGAAGGAGTCTGTCTGTTACTACATACTGAAGTTGTCAATAAACGAGCTTGCACCAAGTCATAGCCTCCAGACGATCATTCTACATGGTGTCAGAAGCAAAGTAGACAAAAGATGGCTAAATTTCAACCGCCGGCGAGTTTTCCTTTCGACAAACCAGGAGAATGGCCCGAATGGAAGCAGCGTTTTGTGAGATTCAGAACGGCTACCAAGTTGGATAAGGAAGAGGGTGCCGTGCAGGTTAGCAGTCTGATATACGCTATGGGAAACGAGTCGGAGAATATATTCCGTTCGTTTGAATTTGAAGAAGTAGCACATCAAAATGACTTTGGAAGAGTGCTAGTGAAGTTCGATGACTACTTTGTACCGCGACGGAACGTCATACACGAACGGGCATGTTTCCATCAACGGGTACAGAGAGCAGGAGAAAAAGCAGAGACTTTTATTAGGGCTTTGTATGAACTGGCTCCCACTCTGACAGACACACCTTGTTAGAGACTGTTCCTGCCAGTCAGAGTGTGGCTACAGCTACACCTACAACCCCGTTGTCTGGTCAAACGGTGACCCGATCGGGACGACTGAGTAAGCCAGTCAAGAGACTTGACCTGTAGATCGGTCGGGTAAAATGGACTGTGCAGAGTTTTGGGTACAATGTAAAAAAAAAAGAAAAAAAAAGAAAGGAATGTTGTATTGGATGTTGAAATGTTGGTTGGTGATTTAATAATAATAATAACACTTGAAAGCTTAAACAGTTCATTGTTTTAGACAGAGACCAGAATGTGTGATGATGTCTCAGATTTAAGTTAAAAAGGTATGTTCAGCCTATAGTACTTTTCATTTGGAATGTTCCTATGATGTTAGAGATAACATGCTGAAAAGGGGAGATGTCATATACGGAAGTATATAAGAGATGCAGGGGTAGTTCTAAGGCATGCGCATTGATCTGGAGTTATATATATTGTTACACAGAACGTGAAGGAGTCTGTCTGTTACTACATACTGAAGTTGTCAATAAACGAGCTTGCACCAAGTCATAGCCTCCAGACGATCATTCTACAGAAACGGCATCCAGTGGACACTGATGCACCAGCTTGAAGACCTCGATTTTGCAGACGACCTAGCTCTCTTATCACACAATCACCAGCAAATGCAACAAAAGACCAACAAACTAAAGGAAACAGCCTCAACTCTAGGAATGAAGATCAATAAGGTAAAAACCAAAATTATGAAGATCAACACAAAGTGCCAGCAAAACATTGAACTAGAGGGAGAGGCCATAGAAGAAACTAGCTCCTTTACCTACCTTGGGAGCGTAGTAGATACAGCGGGTGGCACAGAGGAAGACATCAGAGTGCGAATCGGAAAAGCAAGAATAGCATACAACCTACTTGGTCGAGTATGAAGGTCTCGTGAAATAAAAACAAACACAAAGCTGAGGATCTTCCTGAGAGTCCTCCTGTATGGCTCGGAGACCTGGAAGACAACCGTAGGGTTGAAGCAGAAAGTACAGTCCTTGTTTGAATATAATGATATGGAACACTGGTGGGATAAACAAACAACACAAACGCAAAAGCGTGCTCACACTGATGAAAAAAAGAACATGTGGACGTGGCTCTACTAAGCGAAACGCACATTTTAGAGGAAGACATAGATATGTTAGCGGATAACACATACCATAATATTAGTCACTCTTCTTTTGGCACGAGAACTCGAGGTGTAGCCATAGTCGTCAGACGTAAGTTAAATATCGAATTAAAGGGGGTATGGTCGGATGCGGAGGGGCGTATAACTATAGCTAGGATTGTACACAATAACAGGAAAATAGCGTTGGCAGCGGTATATGCCCCAAATTTGTACGAAGAGGGTTTCTTCACTACACTAACCGATGAAATGTTAAACCATCCCGATTACTCATTTATAATAGGTGCAGATTTTAATGCCATTTGGAATCCAAGGATGGACAAATCTTACCTCGCCTTTTTCCAGCGAACAAAAAAAATTCATCTAAAGCATTAAAGGATTGGTCAAAGATTACAGGTGTAAATGATCTATGGCGTTCACTTAATCCCACGACCCGAAAGTACTCTTGTCGATCGGCGAGACATAACACATTATCCAGAATTGATTATGTCTTTGCATCCCCGAGACTATTTGATAAATATGAAGTGGAAATGATACCCAATGCACTATCAGATCACTGTTATTTACTCCTAAAAGCAACATTTGGTATACTATCTTCCCGGGCCCCAAGATGGCGTTTTAATTCGATGCTGCTTAATAACAAGGAATTCATTACACAACTCAAAGAAGCTCTCACAGTATTCCTACGGGAGAATGCAAACTCGGTGCAAGACCCCAGAATAATATGGATGTCGGTAAAGGGTACGATCAAGGATTTCACTGATAGATTTTCCTCCATAATGCGCAAGAATCAATGCACAAAACTGTCTGAACTGGAAACGCTTTACTCAACGTTATTTAATTCTTTAAAATACAACAACTCAACTAGACTAGAAAATCAAGTTAACGTACTAAAAACAGAGATCAATGCCATATACAGACAACAATCGGAAATGCAAATACGCAGCACAAGACAACAGCAGTACTCCCAAGGTTCTAAACCTAGTCACCTATTAGCCATGCGACTAAGAATGAATGCAAAATTTGCAGATATAACTGCCATTAGAAAACAACAAGTACTTGAAACAGACCCCAAAATAATAAACGATACATTCAAGGAATTCTACTCCGACTTATATAAATCAGAAACGACCTTTGATCAAAACAAAATGGACACATAACTTAATCAAATTATTCTCCCTAAACTTTTGGAGGATGACGCTAAACAGTTAGAAGCACCGATCACACTAGAGGAACTCAAGAAGGCCATATCCGAAATGAAAAATGGTAAGGCTCCTGGAAGAGACGGTATCCCATCAGAAATGTACCTTTCTTGTTGGGACATAATTGGACCCTTATTACTAAATATGATCTTATACTCAGTCAAAGAGGGGAGCTTCCATAAACACGACAATATTGCACTCATTTCAGTCCTCCTCAAAAAAGACAAAGACCCCACCGAGTGCGGTAGTTACAGACCCTTAAGCCTCCTCGGAACCGATGTCAAACTGTACTCTAAGGTATTAGCCATCAGATTACAAAAGCATATGACGTCTTTAGTTCATCCGGACCAAACTGGCTTCATAAGAGGTCGCCTGATCACTGATAACATAAGACGAATACTGCACGTACTAGATGCAGACAAAGAAGACACCATACCTAAGGCGATGCTGTCCCTGGATGCTATGAAAGCCTTTGACAGGCTGGAATGGTCGTATCTATGGGCAGTATTAGAAAGGATGGGGTTAGGAAAAGGATTCATTGATATGATTAAAGTATTATACAAAGACCCATCGGCCATGATTACAACAGGTACATTCATCTCCAAAATCTTTCCGGTATCACGCTCAGCCAGACAGGGTTGCCCTCTTAGTCCCGGACTATTCGATCTATCATTAGAGCCTTTAGCACAATATATAAGACAATCCCAATCCATAGAACCAATCGTAATCAAGGGCACACAACATAAAATTAGTTTATATGCGGACGACGTAATATTGTTCATGCAAAGCCCCAACACCACATTGCCTCATCTACTCAAGTTGATAGAGAAATAAATTGGCCGAAGTCGGCTTTCCTTCCACTTAACACCCAGGCAAAAAAAGATACAACCCTCCCAGGTGAGATACCCATGGTAAAACATTTTAGATGCTTGGGTGTGGAAATATTTCCCACCATAAGACAAACGGTGAAGCACAATTACACAAAAATACAGAACAAAATCAAAGACGACCTGGACAGGTGGGCAAAACTTAAAAACTCAGTACAGGCAAGGGTATCAATAGTTAAGATGGATGTACTACCTAGAATCAACTTCATCAGTTCAATGCTACCGTTACCCCCTCCAGAGGGTTACTGGAAAAGATTACACTCCTCCACATACAAATTTATTTGGAATAACAAACCACCTCGCATAAAAAGATCCACCGCACAGAGAAATAAAGCAGACAGTGGCATGGCAGTTCCAGATTTTTCCCAATATTTTAAGGCATACACATTAAGACCATTTTATGGTTTGATCCCCAGGCATTGGTATCCTGGAGAAAATTGGAAGAAAACATAGTAGCCCCACATAGACTGAAGGACATAGCACACACTAAACTACCAATCAAGCACTGTGAGCGGAAATTTGGCCCCATAATTACCCATGCAATCCGGATATGGCGTGAAACACAAAAAAAATATCCTAACCCACAAGAATGGCATAATCACACTCCCTTATTCAATAACAATGCACTCTTAATTGAAAAACGTCCTATAAGATTCCCTATATGGGAAGAGCAAGGCATACACTCATTAGGGGATATTTTTAATAACCAGGGTTTTTGTAGTTATGGAGAAATATGCACAAAGTTTAACCTCACCGAGTCCACATGGCTTTTTTACATACAGTTATGCCTATGTTTGAGGTCTCACGGTGTTCCATTAGACATAACAGTTGAACACCACAGATACCACAAATTCTTCTATGAAAGAGAAACATCGAGAGGTTTTGTATCGGGTTTTTATTATCAATTACTAACGTCCTCGTATGAAACCCTCCAACTAGACTCTGTCTGGAGGAGGGATATACCAGACCTGGAAAGTGACTTTGATTGGCAAGAAGCATGGGCAAATGTCCGTCTTACATCAAGGAACCCGGACCATCAACAAATCAATCTTAACTATATTCTGTGGTATAATATCTAATGTTCTCATGTAAATATAGTCCCCTCCCCTATATCCCCTTACCTGTGCCCCCCCCCTCTCTGTGGAATAAGACACTCCCCTCCCCTGTGTCCCCATTACCTGTACCCCCCCCCCATCTGACCTATCAAATGGGACCACACCCCCCCCTGTTAACTATATAGATCTCCTCTTGAGATCTATCCAGGGCTTCTTACCTGGGGGATTTCAGCTGATCACCTGGGGGGAAACCCTCAGCCATTCTCTCTATGTAATTACTATCTGTTTGGTTAATAAACCTTTGTTATTATCCAAGCCTCGGTTGACTGAGCACATTCTTCATCAGGATATCCACAAATATCCCACAATTGGCGTCTACGAACTTGTGACAGACTTTTTGCGTCCTCCCGGCGTGCTGTATCATTTCAACTATACAGAGAAAAGTGAGTATAATAGACTGGTCGACCAAAAATGTATGGAAAGGAATTAAAACCTTCCCGCTTTTCTCTGTGCCAGGTGAATATTACAGAATGTTGTCAAATATTGAGATCATGGCTGAGTAAGAATAATGTGCATTAATATATCTGATCTGTATTGAGAATCGTTACCAGGGCGCGCGTGCACCTGGGTCCTTATCAGGCGGTTCTGAAAGGATGGGTTATATGTGCTAGTCCCAAAAGTTTAGGCACAAAGGTTGAAGTGCTATTCCAGGTCGAGTCGGAGCCGACCAAAAGCTAAGGCACACAGTAAGGTTGTTGGTTTGCTAACCCAAGTCTAATTCAGACAAAAAATATAGGCAACAAAAGAAGATACGTGAGCTTATTATGATGTGATATCCTTGAAAACGCTACTCTGTTAAAAACGTTCTGTGATTCCTTTGCAAAGAGGCGGGAAGTTAGGACCGAGAAGCTGATGGAATCATAATTAGAAATTACCAGAGTAGCGTCATAATATTCATTGTTTCAACCTCAAACTAAGCCCACAATCTCTTCCATTCCTGAAAACGATGTATTTTGGATTAAATTAACCAATTGATCAATACAGATAGCGGGAAGATGATCACGCGATGTCCTAGTAGTACATGATTATGCGATGTCCCGGGAGTACGTGAATGTACATTAAACGGGACATCAGTCGCGGAAAGTACATTAAACAGGACGTTAGTCGCGGGTTAAGAGGCCGAGAGTATGATTAAAAGGTATATATAATCTAATATATCGCTGGTAAATTTCGAAGTCAGGTTCGGTCGTTATGATTTTAATAACGATGTGTAGTTATATATCAAGGGTATAAATGCCTTGTCGCAGCAGGGTGCTGGCCGACTAAACGAACAGCGATCCAATACAGTCAGATATACACACACGTTAACTTATATGTATTATTGTTGTTTTGTCTGTTTAAAGTCTCGTTTGTATTTGCGTGCGCCGAGCATTGAGAGACTATTACCGTTATATAGAGAATAACATTGAAGTTCAGGTAATAACATTGAAGTGCAGTTCACGCGACAAACTAGGATAGTAATTTCCGGAACCGGCCCACGGGAACAACCATTTGGGGAAGTATAGTTTTATCGTTTCAGTTTGTTTACGTTTCACATATGCACAGGCGCGTTCATTCGGTAACAAAACGCTGGTATAGGAATTCCAGGCTATTGAGAGCTCGTGGGAAAAATACTGTATGAATTGCAAAGCGTTATTTCCGAGGCGAATGAGAACACACGAACGTCGCATGGAGCAATGACGTGACGCTATGCGCGCCGTTAAGTTATGAATTTATATTAAACTATCCATAGGCAAACGTAAAGTTTAATGTGCCCAAGGCCGAAGGTGCGTGAAATCCACTTGTAGTATATGTTTTATTTGTATATGTATGTGCGCGCTGCCATTGGAAAATGTTGAGCTGCGGTGGCGAGATGCGGGTTGCATTATCCCAGACCACCGGAGAAACGAGCCGAACATTGCATTGACGACACGTAACGGATCCAACGTCAACACAACAGTTGTCCCCGGTGAGTATGAAAATCATAAATATAGATGCTTTGATTGATTGATTGAAAACTTTATTAACAGATTGCAGAATGGGTACAATACAGCACAGCTCAATACACAATTGTTAAGGGGACGCAGACCAGAGAGAGACTTTAGTCTTGTTTACATCAGGGTCCCCCATTTTCAATACCAGATTTGTTTACATCAGGGTCCCCCATTTTCAATTCACCAGAACATATTAGGACATACATGACAGACAGATAGTCAGTACTGCTACATCTATACATTTATGACATACCAGATTTGCAAATTCAGTACTTTTTGTGATACAAAAGGAGTCAAGAAAAGGGAGTCATTTGACGTAGAAACTGTACATATACACAACTATCATCTCAGTTACAGCAAATTACAACTATCTCAGATCACTTGAGTGTTTATGTTGCTTTAATTTACACATTATAAGTCACATAAAGCTAATTACAATGTCTGTTTCAGAATTATAATACATCTGTGGGCGTACCCTGACCAATACGGGGAGCTAAACAAACACTTCCGGTTCCCAGTATATGGCAGTACAGGAATTGTAGTCCACATAAACAGCGTTAGATTAGACTTTATAAGCTTTCAATGTTGAAAACTTGAAACACAAACAACATAGATTATGTTTAAAAGTAAGATGTTTAGGTTATATTCACTTGAGTTAATGTGTTTATCTAAAGAACCAATGAAAGATAACTAGCCCTTTCCATTGTAAGACATTTTTAAACATGATTCAAAATGTGTGGTTCCACATTCACATGATGCTTGTGTACATATGCGATATGATTGATAAATGATAACACTATCATTACATCCTAGGACGGGATGGATGAGAAATAGCTGATGTTTTGTTAAGTTCACAGACAATCAACAAAGAACCCACTCAAATGGTATTAGAAGTGGAAAATTAACATGTGTTTTTATTTTCAGTCAGGCTCTGAGACGAGATGCAGAAGCTATAGTTTTAAATAGGATTCCAATCAACACAACCCAGACAGTCAAAGCGTCACTAACATATTTTTGTGTTTGCAGGAAACAGGCAGACAATTAGGAGAGGCAGACGGATTTGCCTCTGGATTGAATTGCAAAGCAGGGTTTAAAACACTCACTCAAACCAGCTGAGGACGATGTGGAGTGAAAGACAATGCAAATAGCCAGTCTGACCACACCTATAGAGACTCAACTTAGTATCTCCACTTAGTATAGTAGGAAGTATCGCTTTAGATGCAGATTTTCTCTTTGTTACCACAAGACTCAGCCGAAGGTCGTGTGGAGCTGAGAGACAATCGATTGACCATTCGGAACAAATCTATATCCAAACACCCACATGTAAATTTCTTCAGAGTGGGCACTTGGGAGACAAAGCAATGCAAATGCCTGCACTCGTGACCACAGACTTGATGAACTCACCTGGCGGTGGATGGCAACAGAGAACCACTTAATTAACATGAATTAGACACAGGTGATGAATTTGCAGTTATGAAAATCTACCTAACTCCCATACTAACAATAACTAACCAGTCGTTTTCATCATCTCTTTTCAAGAGGCACATGAATTAGAGAAGTGCCCGAGATGAAAGATTAATGATGAAAACAACTTTACTTACAATCCCCTCCTTCTATTCTCTGTTTATAACCAATAACATGCATGACTATTCCTTAGACTATTCTTTTAACAACTAATACATTTCCATGACTGCAAAATATCAACCACAAAATTGAAACACAATTATCTAAATGTACAAGGTATACACGTACATTGATCATTTAGCTGACACTGTATGACAGGACATCAAAAAGGGCACAACTCTATCAGCTGAGTAACAATGTTCATCAAAGTGTTGAGTGCCACAGTGTAGGTTAGTTTTATTAGTGTTGAGTGCTACAGTGTAGGTTAGTTTATTAGGACAAATGCATGACAGTAAGGTTAGTTAGGGTTAGATGACAAAACGAATGATTGTTTTTCATGCAAAATTAACTGACTACCTAGATTTTATGTTTGGCCATTCATTTACTAATTTTATTTAAAGCCTAATGCTGTAAGATCTAGTTAGATACAATATCTGATAAGATTGTAGTGAATGTGACCTTCTTGACACAAGGAATCACTGCTAATGCAATTGGCTTGCATTTCCTATTTTCAATTAAGTGATTTTATTTACAATAAATTGAATTAACCCTAAATGATTTTCCTCTGTAGCAGAAAGGCGTTGAATCATTTATGTGAGGAGTTTTCTAAGGCAGTTTTTATCATCCTCAGATCACGAATTGGTGAGAGGACAGGACGAGAAACACAACCCAGCGACCTGAGCGACCCACGACAGCATACTACCACCAGGGACGCCGCCAAGGAGCTGCGGACACAACCAGAGGCGACGACAACAACCGTGGGAGAACCACCAGCCCACACAACACAGACGTCCCCAAAGGAAGGGGAGCAGAGACAGAAAGGACGACATGCAGCCTCACCCCAGCGACCCGCGGCAGACCATCTGCAAACGGGAACTGAAGTCCCCGACCATCAAGGTGGATTCCCATGACAAGATTGTCATCTGTGTGAGAGAGAGCGTCCTACTGACTAGCCACTACACCGGCGGGCCCTCGCCCTCCATCAAGTGGTACCGCAATGACGAGGAGAGGACAGCGAAACCAGCACAACACATTCAAAAACGCCCGCCCCCTCGCCCCTCTAGTACCGCGATGACGAGGAACGGGGGGGACCAACCACCACACAGCACGTTCAAGAACGCCCTGACCACCATGTCTCTAGGCCTGATAGGGGCCAAGCGTGAGCACAGTGGCAGACATGTGATGGTGGTGGAGAACAACATAGGCTGCAGGAAAAGAGTCTGCAAAACCACTATAGTTGACTGCTACCGGTGACCCTTGACAAGGTACACAGGGAGCGGACGGCGACCTCCTGTAGGCCCCCTTGAATGAACGACGACCAGTGAATGTTCCCGACTGCATCGTCAAGAAGAGACATCATCAGAGACCTGTGGAACAAGATACTTCTGAACACACATTGTCCACATTGTTATGTATGTATTGGCCCTGCCACACGACAGACCGAGAACAGATGATCAACACTTCACAGCAACTGTCAGATTCACAAACAAGAACTGTTTCACAGAGTTCATATGTATCTGGAAAATTATTGACTAGGAATATGATGAAATACAATCAGTAAGATTGCATTAACCAATTTTATAATGACAATGAGAAATGATCACAGAGTCACATTGCAAAATGGTATTGTTAAACAGGGCAGAACCAGTTGGATTGTTCCAAGACACCAAGTTTGTTTTGACCATTGATAGTATGCACCACAGAACAATGCATAACGATTATCATAATCACCTTTTATATTAACCACTAGGTTAACGGTTTTCAATTTTATTTTGACACATTAGCCACTAAGGTAATGTCTATTGTAAATATTACTATGTTTGTATATGTACAACCATGACATTAGCTCCCCTGAGTCACGACATGAACGACTGAAGGTATGCCAAGATATTTGCACAGCGATAGCTTCTAATGATTATGTTAATTGTTGTTTGATATCAGAGTTGAGGACCACTCATTGATATAGGTATTTTGAGCGATTAATAAAAGAAAAGGGTGATATCTATTCCCACATCTCTGATATCAAAATAACAGACCGCAGTCCAGTCGATCATGTCATGAATCATGTATGTAAATAATTCTATTTTAAACTATTATGCCAACAACCAGATCACATTGGCCAAAATTTTCATTATTTTAATTGTTTTCTATGTTCACTTTTACCTGTTCCAAACAATCCTGGTATATTATACATTAATCTCACCCACATTATAAGAAAGAAAAGTGAGTATTGTGGTATAATATCTAATGTTCTCTTGTAAATATAGTCCCCTCCCCTATATCCCCTTACCTGTGCCCCCCCCCCTCTCTGTGGAATAAGACACTCCCCTCCCCTGTGTCCCCATTACCTGTACCCCCCCCCCCATCTGACCTATCAAATGGGACCACCCCCCCCCCTGTTAACTATATAGATCTCCTCTTGAGATCTATCCAGGGCTTCTTACCTGGGGGATTTCAGCTGATCACCTGGGGGGAAACCCTCAGCCATTCTCTCTATGTAATTACTATCTGTTTGGTTAATAAACCTTTGTTATTATCCAAGCCTCGGTTGACTGAGCACATTCTTCATCAGGATATCCACAAATATCCCACAATTCACAGGACATACTTGACTCCTATAAGACTGAACAGAATGGGCCTTAAACAAGACTCAAAATGCTCCCAATGTACAAATGGAGACGAAGGGACATTTATGCACATGTATTGGGACTGCCCACCAGTTAAGGCATTCTGGAAAGATGTGACCCATCAATTATCAAAACTCGTATCTTGGAATATACCAGTACACCCCTCTGTATTACTATTGAATGATGTTTTTGAGTTTGCAGTAAATCCACAGCTAAAGAGATTGGTTTTATCGGGTATCACAGTAGCTAAAAAACTGATCGCATCACGCTGGTTTCAACCGGAAAAAATGTGCCGGAAGGTTTGGTTTCTTACATATCTCGATGTGATTTATCAAGAAATATCTACAGCAAGAATTCTGGGTCTCAACGAATCCAAAATGTCAATGTGGTTAGAAGTGGTGGAGAGAATAAAAGCTAGCTTATAATGGTGGTGTCTGGTTAGGAGTGAGGGATAATGGAGGTACTATCCAAGGAGGGGTCCGGGAGGGGGGGGGTTCGAGCTGGAGCATATGTGTGTAGGGTTTTAGAAAATAGGTATTAGGGGTATATCCTGTATAAGGCATTTGTATAATTGGTAATTTCGTTGGATATACACTGTATACGGTAAAATATTATTATAGACTTTTTTTTGTTTTCTGTTTCTGTACTTGCATGTCATTTTAGCCACCTTGATTGTTGGTTTCATTATGCATTGTGTGTTGAGTACTGACTTTTAATAATTTTTGTTTTGCAATAATAATAATAAAAAAAAAAAAAAAAGTACAGTCCTTCATAAATTCCTGCCTCCACCGCATTCTAAGAGTGAGATGGGCAAATGTCATTACAAATCTGGACCTGTGGGAGCGCACAAAACAACTACCCCCGCCAGAAGAAATAAAGAAGAGAAAGTGGATGTGGATAGGCCATACCCTGAGAAAGGAAGACACAAACATCACCCGGCAAGCCCTACGATGGAACCCACCCGGAAAGAGGAAACGTGGCAGGCCTCGAAACACCTGCTGCCGTTCTTTGGAAGGGGTAATGAAAGAGGCTGGACTGGGATGGCACATCGTTCGGGAGGCCAAAAACGTGCAACATGGAAAGAAATCGTCAGTGGCCTATGCTCCGCAGGGAGTGCAAAAATTCGATTTTGATTTTGATTTTATTACCGATCCCCATTAGCTGGTGCCATAGCAACCAGCTAGTCTTCCTGGGGTCCACACAAAAAAAACATACAAAAACAATTATTATTGCAAAACAAAATAGGTTTATCACCTCATCCGTGTTTGGGAGGGCAACGAATGGAAGACTGCATTTTGTACCGATCTGGGGCATTTTGAGTATTTGGTAATGCCTTTAGGACTCACTAATGCCCCCACAGTCTTTCAGGCGTTGGTTAAATCCTGAGGCTGTGGGGAGGTCACCCGGTGTCTCCCGTGAGAGGGGGGGTACTGTTGTGAGGACTGCATCTGAACAGGTGCCTCAGCCTGGTAGCTCCCCCCGAAGGTCGTGTGGCGCTGTCACACCGTCCCGACACATGCATCCTTAGAAGTGCTCGGCCCACACCGGCAACTAATCTACAATCAGAGGCTCCTGTCTCCTTGCCAGTGACGGAGGGGAGTATAAACGTTTGACCTGCCCTGAGGACAACACGAGTTCGTACTACCAGGAACAGTAGGTTTGCGTCATTACCATTTTACTATTTTGTATATACCTTTGAATTGAATTGAATTTTGAAATGACTGGCTGGTTGTTTAAATCCTCGTCTTGTTTGATGCACGTATTGTATTTACCGGCTGGTAACCTAACCCTTGTTTTCTCTCCTGTAGCTTTTGTAATTATTGGCTGGTTAACTAACCCTCGTTTCTCTCTCTCTTTTTTTGTCTAGTGTGGGGACGCCGTTCCCGAACCACCCACGCTCGTGTTTTTTTCGCTCGCTTGCCCCCCATGTTTTTTCCCCCTCGCCTGTCCCTTGTGTTAAGCCCCCGGGACTACTGACTATTCCCTGGAGTTGTTTAGACAACCTTGACCCACTACATATACAACACGGTAAGACCCCATTCTACATTGTTAAAACACACACATTTACATATAGCTGAAGCTTTTATGTAAGGGTCCACCTGTTCTAGGACCCTCCCCTCCTGTCTGTATACTCCTCAACTGCCCCCACCTTTGCACATACTCTTCCATGGACTTCCTCCACACATGAACAGTCGTGTCAAGTTCTTAGACAGTACTCTACTGCCATCCGGTGGCCTACTTCAGTTTGTGCATCTCTGTTTGTCTTCTTTGATCTCCTGAATATCATGACTAATCTGCTATCTGTTTTCTGTGTTGTAATTATGATCTGTCTAGTGTTGTCTCAGTGTTTGTATTTTTGATTCAGTCTGTTGTTTCTAGTCTAGTCCAGTGTCCCAGTTTGTGTCTTGATATCCATGTTAGTCCTTAGTGTCTGTTCCCCAGCTGTCTCTCGTTATTAATCAGCCTCTGTAGAATAGAATAGAATAGAATAGAATAGATCTTTATTGTCATTGTTGGTACAACGAAATTTTGTTTGGAACATCACCACTGGCATACAAACATAAAATATAGCATGTGCAAAATAATAGTGTCAATAATAATAGTAATATAATAATAAAGTATCAATGTCCCAATGTCCTCAGTAATAATAACATACCATCATTGTCCCAAGTGCATTTAGTGCTAGTGCAAATAAATAAATATAAATATTTCAGTGAAAGTCCAGTGAGTTCTGTTTCATTAGGGGCTCTGCTTGGCATCACAACTGCACTTCCTCGCGTACGTGCACGCGCACTGAATAAATTCCACAAATGTACCTTTAATACCAGTATTAGTCTGACCACACCCCTCATCAGTTTACCTTCATAAGCAGGTGTGTGGTCACCTGCTCTCCTCCTTGTTTACAAGGAGGAGATACGTTGACATCATATCTTTATTTTCTTTCTCACTATTTTCGAGAAAATACGGCGATATTGTCTTCGTACTGGAGTGTCTGGAAGATGTTGATCATTCTAAAAATCCTCCACCGGTTTTCGTATAGGGAGCACGCCGCTGCATGCTTCTCAACTGCAGTTCCTTGCTGTGTTTGTTGGGGTGAAACCTGTCAGGCCACAGCTGAACTGTCGGACATGCCGCTGTTGTGAGAAGCGGTGCGTTCCAGGTTGGGTGAGTAGTGTTTTGCTGGCAGGCTCCACTTGTCTGTTAGTGCTATGGGGGCTACTTGACAATGTTTATGGAAACCGGCCCCAGGCTAGGGTCCTTTGTTCAGCCACCTAGGCGACAGAAGGCCTTGGTCTGAAGACCATTATAGTTTTAACTAGTGGGCCGCGACCATTAACACTGGTGATCCCTGTGTGTTTTGGACGAGTGGATTCTCTCTGTCACCGTGTTAAGGCCCCATCTTTCATATCCAAATGAGAGTATTCCTTCACGAGGGGATATGTGCATGGATGTGCGATAGCGGCAGATCCATGTTCAAAGTCAGCTACACAGGCCAGTTGGTATTGTGCTGATTCCGTCGGGTGTTGGTAAGATCACCGTTGTGAAGCGGTGTTGACATCTTGTTTTCTCTTTTCTCTTAAAAAGTGAGGAGAGGTTCAGAACGGCGGCCTGTCTGGGTGAGTGTTATGTCATTGTTACAGGTTCAGTTGATAGCTGCTTAGCTTACGGTTAGCCAGTCAGCTGTTAACTGCTGCGTTAGCCTGCTGGGATCGCTGCATGGCCTGCTCAGGTTGGGCCTACTGTTAGCCAGTCAGCTGTTAGCTGCGGTGCTAGCATGTCGTGATCGCTAGGTAACGTTAGCTTGCTGCTATAGGCCATGGCCTGGCGCGGGGTAGCTTAGCTTCTCGCGCGCCGCCGTGAGCTCGCTTCTGGTCGCGTGCGTCGTTAGCTCGGCGTCTCGCGAGCAGGAGCAGTAGCACCCGAACGGTTGGAGCGGCCGTTAGCTTGATGCTATTCTGTTGAACGTGCTTTGATTTTAACATGTTTTACACTCTTGACTACGACGTCATCCTTGACAGGGGATGTTTCGTCGACCCTGCCCTGACCCAGGGCGGCAAGGTTGCATCAACAAAGGACTGTAGTGCGGGTTGGAGCGGCGACGCTGCCCAGTTCGAACAACACAGGAGCGGCTGTGTTCCTACGGTGTCTGTGACTGCACTTCGCTGATCTACGTTCCGGGTAGGAACAGGTTTGACCAGACCTTATAACACGTTTTCTGGTTTTACTTTTCTAAATGTATTGTGAATAACAATGTTTTTCCCAAAACGTGTGTTGCTGCAATGCATTTGGGATACGGCGCGGGTTATGTGTGAGCTGTTTTTGTCACTGGCAGTTAGCTTCTCCGTGCAAATCGGGATGTAATGATCTGGTTGTTGTGTGAGAAACATCATGGTGTTTATATGTACCGTGTACTCACAACTAAGGTAACTGACCTATGAAGCTATGCTTGGTGACAAGTGAGTAAAAGAATGTTCTTTTCTCAGCCTGTGATGACAATGAACAGTGTGTTCACATATTAACAGGTTTTCCTGTTTTAACTGGCCGTATTGAGGGTAAAATAAGAGGATTGTGTTTCCCCCTGGTTCCCTGGGGACTTTTTCATCCTCCTATCAGACATGTTTGTGCACTATTTGTGTCTTTTGTGTGGTAGGGATGCGATGTAACTCTTAGCTTGATTGCTGAGGTTGTGCTAAAACTGCTGGAGAAACTTTATTTTCCTAAAAGAAAAAATGGTTTGGTCGCTGTCGTGTGTGCTTAGCAAGGCCTGTGGTCGATACTAATCGAGAATGATGTATTCTCTCATTGTGAAAAACGGCGTTCCTCTGTTGAGTGTTTTTGCCATTTTTTGTAGGTGATGATGGGTTGTGTGTGTCATGTGACCTACAACTGGGTTGGACTGGCCACAGAAGCACATGTGTATGTTGGACCGGGGCTCTTAGAGCCCTCTCTTTTCTGTGTTTTTCCTTAGTAAAAATCAGATAGCAGGTTAGCTCATGCGCTGTGTGGAGCTGTCAAACGCTTCATAGAGCTGACTATGACTGTGTCATATTCTCTTTTTGTCATTACATCGTATCATGGGTGTGGGGTCGTAAAGGGGTGAACTGGTAACCTTTCCTCTCCCCCTTGTTTTCTGTCGGTCAGGGGTACACCCCCTGTCCTTCAAGGGGGGGGGGGGGGGGAGTTCCTGGTCCCACGGCCTGGTATATTGGGCGTGTGCACCGCAGGAATTCCCCCGCCATAGAGTACGTCACCGTGCGCGTCTCTGTTGGTAGGACTTCCGTGTGCTGTTCAGGTCCATGTGATGGATCTGTTTTCAGGGGGGTGGTCAGGGCTCCTCCTCACCAAGCGCCTATTCGGGCCTTCTGTGAGTTCGGACTCCTTCTTCCATGTGAGGGAGCCTCCATCGGAGTACAGAGCCTTCCTCCTCAGATTGTCAAAGTGAGTGGACCCTCTAGAAGGGTCCTATTCTATTGTATATGTATTCGATTCAATTCGATTATTGAGTGTGTATGGGTTCAGTGCCTCTTCCCCGGAGAGCCCTAAAACCAATTTTTGACATGGCTCAAGGTGCAATATATTCTTTTCAATCTGTACAGCTCGCGTGGGAAGTCTCTCTGGGGATCCCCGTCTCCTTCCTATGGGAGGGTGGTGGGATGTAAAAATGTGAATTTTTTTTACCCCTGGCTGTGTAGACTGGGATACATACTGTTGATGCTTCCTTCTTTTCTATTCCAGAAGTGTTGGAGTTAGGGAGTGTCACACCCCTCTTGTCGTTCCCCTGGGCGCCTTGGGGATTCAATGACAGGTCTGAATAGCCTGTTCATTGATGGGGGTGTGTTCCGACGCACGTATAGTGCTAGCTCGCTGTAAACAGGCGACTGACTGGCACGCCTTGGTTGCTTGTGGTTGAAACAGCGTTTTTATAAAGCAACTGAGATGGGGTTTTTTCCTCTTCCGAGGACCAAGTCCCACGACCTGGGTTGGTTTTTCGACGGATTCTCGTTCATGTCTGGGGGATGATGACGGAATGGATCTGAACATATGTAGAGGGGTCTCACGCCCTTGGGGTGGGCCACCAGGCGCGGTTCGGCCGAACGTCTGGGTGGCGCCTTCTTTTTCATGTTAAGATCGACGCGCATATCTGCCCTTTCTCCTGGAGTTGGCATGTCGGCGTGGTTAGGGCACAGGACTGGTTCTGGTCACGCTGGACCGGATCAGTTGGACCCATTGTCCGCCGGGGATGCAGATCTGCTGTTCTGGTACCCTGAGGGACTTGGGCTTTTTTCAGGGGGAAAAATGCCAGGTCGGTCCGGGTGTCACAGGGTTAGGCGCTATGGAGACCCTGGTTGGGTCCGTTTTTACTCAGCACTGTCGTAATGGCTTGCGGCCATGCCAACCTGTTCACGCTCGATCTCGTCGGATCTCGGCCGCTACACAGGTTGGTCCTGGTTAGTACTTGGTTGGGAGACCGCCTGGGAATACCAAGTACGGTGTGCTTAGGGGCTGGTTCTCCATTATTTTTCGCTCCTCTCTCACGCATGGCGAAGAGGGGCCTGTTGGGGGTGGTCTTTGACCTCCTCTGGTGACCCTGTGCTTCCCGTATCGCCAGGCCCGGTCCGAGGTAATGTTCGTCGACCCGTGGGCCTGGGTTAACCCTTTTTTGGAAACTGAGACACTTGTACTGCGGTATAGCCGGTGTTTTGGAGTTTTTTCTTGAGGGGTTATAGGAACAACCACCGCATTGGGTAACACCGAGGTGGTTGATTCCCTGGTGTGTTGGAGCAGTGTCAACTCCCGGGTTACCCGGTTGAGGGTGCCCCTGCACGTTCATGACGTCTGCCAATTGTGTCAGCCTTCTCTGCCTCAACCCCTCTGGGTGGGGGTTTTTAAATGGAGGCTTGGTCATGCAACAACGCCAGCATACGCCCCTTCCGCCGGGGCAGCTGTGTTCAGCTGTCCCCTCTGGCGCCTGTCTCGTCCGCAGTCTCCAGGCTAGGGTTAACAGCCTGTTGCCTGGTTTTTCCCCGGTGCGCTGCCTGCTTCCGTTGGTTAACCTTTTTTGTGTGCTTACGGCCATGCTGACTGCCTGTTCTGCAGGGTCAGTGTGCCAGGCGGTGTACTATTGGGGGGACAGGGCCCGCTCGGCTTACGGCCATACCGACCTGAACACGCCCGATCTCGTCCGATCTCGGAAGCTAAGCAGGTTCTGGCCTGGTTAGTACTTGGTTGGGATACCGCCTGGGAATACCAGGTGCAGTAACTGAGGGGCCTTTGTCCGAATACGCTGGCGATGTGGGGGGCGGGGCACTACGTGCCCACCTGGTGGGGTCTTGATGCTGGCATCATGGACTTCTCCGGGCCCCCATTCCAGGGAGTCCAGTCTTTTTGGTGGGTCTGGGTCTTCCTTCGCGCTCCTCTGCTACGGCCTTGCCACGGGGTTGGGTTTGCCCTTGACCCCGTGATTCTGGGGGCAGTAACGAGGTTGTTCCTCCGTTCGTTCCCGGGTGGCATGCGGGTTGTGCGTGTGTGTAGTCGTGGGGTCAAGCCACGGTCTGCTCACCCTGTGCGTTGGGTTGCTTGAGTGCCTCTTCGCACGGTCGGGTCCGTCGCCTTCCCGTGAAGCCCCTAATAGGGGGGATACCATCCATTAGGGGGGGTCGGGGGGGCTCGGCCCTCCCTGTTCTGATGGTTTTGGGGGGCTGTCAGCGGGGTGTATTTGTCAGCCAGCGGCTCCGCTTGGCCTCCCCTTGTGCAGTTGTGATGCCAAGCAGAGCCCCTAATGAAACAGAACGTTAGGTTATGACTATAACCAAGTTCTGTTAATTAGGGGTGACGCTTGGCATCAGACGGCCGCTGCAGCCCTTGACTTCACCTTGTGGTGAAAGCTTGGGAAGGAGGAGAGCAGGTGACCACACACCTGCTTATGAAGGTAAGCTGATGAGGGGTGTGGTCAGACTAATACTGGTATTAAAGGTACATTTGTGGAATTTATTCAGTGCGCGTGCACGTACGCGAGGAAGTGCAGTTGTGATGCCAAGCGTCACCCCTAATTAACAGAACTTGGTTATAGTCATAACCTAACGTTAATGGAAGGAGGGGGGGGGAAGTTGACTTGCAATGGATGAAATAGTGTATAGTGCAGCAATGCAAGTCCGGTTCACAGTTATTGTTGTAATGGAGAAGTGGGAGTTATGTCACCGGGGGTTGGGGACGGGGGGTGGGATGCGGGGGGGGGCAAGTTGATGTTGATCGTTGAGCAGCCTGACAGCCCGTGGATAGAGGCTGTTGGTCAGTCTGCTAGTTCCGGACTGGATGGATCTATACCTTCGACCAGAGGGCAGCAGTTGGAAAAGATGGTGTGCTGGGTGGTACTGGTCCTGTAAGATGTTATTTACATGACGTAGGCAGCGGGAGGTGAAGACTGTGGAGAGATATCTGGGAGGCTAGCTCCAGTGATCCTCCTTGCAGCCTTGACCACTCTGTGGAGGGCCTCCTTCTCTGCCCTGGTGCAGCTGGAAAACCACACCAGTAGTCCGTACGTGAGTACACTCTCTACTGCGCAGTGGTAGAAGTTGGCCATCAGTCCCTGTGGGAGTTTAGCCCATCTAAGCTTCCTCAGATAGAAGAGGCGCTGCTGTGCTTTCCCCACAGCAGAGGCAATGCTGATCCCCCAGGACAGGTCATCAGACATCGTCACGCCCAGAAACTTACATTTTGAAACCCTGAGGGGAGAGTGGCTGAGGTCACCAGTCCTGCGGAAATCGATGATCATCTCCTTGGTCTTCGTGGGGTTGAGAGCAAGGTTATGACCATCGCACCACTCCACTAGTCGCTCAACCTCCCTGCATAGTGTGCTGTTCAGTCCGAGTTTGTGTAGTTTACTGTGAAGCTTGTTGGGTAGAATAGTGTTGAAGGCTGAACTAAAGTCCACAAAAAGGAGTCTACCATATGTGTGCCTGTGCTATAGATGTTCCAGCAGAGTGTGCAGTACAATGGCAATAGCATCCTCTGTTGACCTGTTCTTCCGGTAGGCAAACTGGTTGTGGTCTAATGATGGCGGTATGGAGGCTTTTATGTGTTTCATGACCAGTTTCATGACCTGTATATTATGCCTGTGAGTTCCTTGTATTCCCTGTGGCGTCATTGCGTTTCCTGCCTTGCTCTGTATGTTTTGTTTCTCCCCGTGGTCTGTTCCTGCCGTTTGCGGAATAGAGACTTGGTTATCGTGTATCTCCCTGTGTATCCTGTATTCGCCTCTTTACTCTCTGGGTAACGTGTTTGCACCGTGCACCTTTTCCAGCCTAGCTGTGTTTGTTTTCGTTTGTTTTCTAGCTTTCTCAGTTTAGTGTCACTATTGTTTGTTTTTGCTTTCTTTATTTTAAAGTGTCTCTACTGCGAGTATTTTTGCAGCGCCGTCTTGTGACGTGTTTTTGTTTTGTACTTTGTGGGAGACTTGCTCTCTCTTTTCTTTGCATTACCCAGTTACTCTAATTAAAGGAGCAGTGCTCATATTATTCGAGAACCTACATCTACCTCTCGTCGTGTCTGTTCTGCGTTTGGGTCCTCTGCCAACACGAAACCCTAAAATTGTATCCAAAGCGACTTAAAAGTTCTGTACGACAAGTCATCAGGAAGGGCACAACTCTATCAGCTGAGTAACAATGTTCATCAATGTGTTGAGTGCTACAGTGTAGGTTAGTCACCAGCTTCCTGACACATTTATTAATTACACACTTCATATCCCAGGCTTTCGCCTGCCCACACTACACCACCACAGTAGTTTTTTTGTTGTTCTGTTTTGTTTGTATCTTGTATAAATAAATACACGCCGTTTGGCGTTTTCCCTCTTTGAAACGGTTGTTTCCTTTATATGGGTCCCATTCACGTGAACACTTTAGGCAACCAACTTGCGCTTCCGCGTTGCTCTGAATTGCTCTGATTGGCAGAGTGCGCGCATGCGCATGAGCCGCGACGCGCTCCTCAGAGGCAGGAATACTAAGCTCCCCCTTAAGCTCCAGGAGAGAGGAGAGAGGCTGAAAACCCGCAGTTCTTGCCCGACTGATGGGAGCCGAATCCCGGATCCGATTTTTCTGATGAATACCCCCAAAACATGGAGGTCCCGAACGCATGGAAGTATTGATTGCGCCGTAACGAATCATTAAAAAAATATACCGTTAACTGGAATATGTTGTGCCTTTACACATATGTTGGATTATGTAATTGGTTTGTCATGACAAACTAATAAAAAATCGCGATTTACCCGGTGGCTACAACAACAGACAGTGAAAGTGTGTTGTTGTAGCCACCGGGTAAATCGCGATTTTTTTATTAGTTTGTCATGACAAACCAATTACCTTCTTGTACCTTGCTTCCTCATAGGCAGCTTTGTTATTAATATGTAGAACTGTAGGGTGGGTAAGCTGGCAGACTCTGCAGCTAATCTTTTCTTGGCAGGCCTTGCTCATGTGACCCTGTATTCTGACAGCTGAAACATAGGCCTTTACTCTTGAGAAATTATATCTTCTCCTTGTGAAGAGACCTCTTCATCTTGTTGCATTGCTCCAGGGCATGCTGTTCTCCTTGGCAGAAGAGGCAAGGGTTGGAGAAGGCACAGAGGGTATCCCCCTCGGTTCTTGCTTTAGCCTCTGCCGGGTTCTGGACTGCTGTAGCAGCTGTTGTGAAGCTTCCCAGAGCGCCGCTATTTCTGGATGTCTTCTCATCTTTGTGAGCCTTAGCTTGGCTCTTGTTTCCATCTGTGATGTTGCCGAAGAGAGGGTGTAGGGCTTCTTGGGCTTGTAGGTTGACAAATTCGGCAAGGTCGCTGAACTTGGCGCTGCGCCGATCTTTCCCTAGAAGCGCATATAACGTAACGTTAGTTGTTCAAAACATTACCCGTCTATATAATTTGTTCCTCAACGTTATATAGACAGGTCATGTTTTGTAAACTAACGTTACGTTTAGAATGGAATGAATACATGGGTCGGGAAAGATAGTTAGCTCAAAGCTATTCCGGACAGTTTATCAACTTCCTGTCATTTAGAAATATGATTTTATAGTGAAAATCATTACCAAAAACGTCCGGAAAAACCTAACGGGAGCATTATAGACGGTCATACAAATGTACAAATGCTATAAGGTGGCAAGAAATGCACTATAAACAATACTTTGCGGCGTCGTTTCTTGCGCTAGCCTCTTGTTAGCCAGCATTAGCCTAATAGCTTTGAGCTAAGGATCTTTGCCGATGCATAAAGTATTGTTTATAGTGCATTTCTTGCCACCTTATAGCATTTGTACATTTGTATGACCGTCTATAATGCTCCCGTTAGGTTTTTCCGGACGTAGCTGGTGCTACGACGGAAATCTTTTTATATATGTAAGAGTTCATTCCATCCCTACGGGACACTCTGGATGCGGCTCGCTGGCCCTCGTACTCTGCCAATACTTTGCACTTAGCCTCCAAGGCAGCTAAAGCAGCCTGGACCTGCAACTCATCTATCTCTGCTCTTAGATTAGCCTCCTGATCCTCGAGTTGTCATTTTTGTTTTAGAGCGTGTACCTCGAGTTGTCGTTTTTGTTTTAGAGCGGAAGCCTGGGTTAGCAACTCAGCCCTCTCTAAATCAGCTTTCAGCCACTGGCTTGCAGATGATGCTCTGGAAAATGTAGTGGATGGTGCTCTAGACCCTTTCCCTTCTACGACGCCGAATGCACTGTCTTCAGGCCTGACCTCATCTTGGTGCTTCCTAGACTCCGCTGTACGCTTATGCACCTCCTCCATCCATGTGCCAGCCTTTTCTGTGAAGTTGGAAAAGGTGTCAGCCTTCGGCGTGAACCATTCATCCTGATCTTTCTTCCTCTCCTCTTCTGAGGTCTTGCTTATGTTTTTGCTTAGTGCCGCCTGGACTGAGGTATTAAGCGCACCGAACTCTCTGAATAGCCTGTTGAATTCTACCAATCTTATCTGTACACCTTCCAAGTTACCGTCGTCGTCGTCCTCCATTAATCGATTTGTCTTATTCATGTGACCAGTTAGATCAAATCAAATCAAATCAAATTTATTTATAAGGCCCGACAACACACGTTAATGTCCCCATGGGCCGTACAGGTCTTCTTTAAACAAGTCAAGAAGAAAACATAACAATAAGTCAAGAACAGAACAAGAACACCATAAGGTCCAAACATTTTTAGATGAATGCAAAAAATTAAAATAAAAAATTAAAGAATGCAAGCACTCCCAGACATACCCCACGCGAAGGTAAGGAAAAACTCACTAAAACCTAACAATAGGGAAAAAAGCTCCACAGGCAGTGTGGAGGAGAGAAACCTTAGAAGGGCCATTCAAGGGGGGATCTCCCTTCTTAGATGTTGGTGATAGTAGTGTTGCAGACGGACAGTTGGTAAGCATGCACTCATGTGTGTAGTGAAACACAGATGAGTGCATGCAATAGCAACTGGACATTTTGAAAGATTAAAGATAAAGCAAACAGCGATAGCAACTGAACATTTTGAAAGATTAAAGATAGAGCTGATAGCGGATCTATTTGAGGCACAGGGGCGGCGCAAAGAGGGTCACGTCCTCCCCGTCTTAGTCACGGGACATTCAACACTCCGGTCATTGCTCAGGGACAGCCGGAGACAGGGAGATAGGGGGCGGTGCAGAGAGGGTCGCAAACTCCCCGACATCATCGCGGGACGTCCGGCACTCCGGTCACCACTACGAGACCTCCGGAGACAGGGGGGCCTTCATCACGGGATGTCCGACACTCCGGTCAGCACTCCAGGACAGCAAGTCATAGGGGGACAGGGAGACGGGACAGGCGTTAGACAGCTCATGTGATTGTAGTGGGCGGACATAGCAATAGATACAAGTGGTAAGCATATATGTGAATGGAGTAGATATATGAAATAAGCATATTATGTGAATAGAATAGAAGTACTTAACCCAGCAATGAAACCGCGTTGACTGTTAATCTGTTAACAGTCTGTTAATGCTGTTAATCAGTTGACAGGACCACGGACAGACGACGGTAAATAACTGATCCAAGGCCTCGGAGGTGCATGTAGAGCAGTCACTACAATCTTGGCCAAGACCCCGAGGCATCCATCACCTTAGTCAGCGCCAGGAGACGGGCACTCAGAGAGATGGGGGAGGGAGGGGGGGGAGGGAAGGGGGGAGGGAAGGGGGGGAGGGGGGAAGAGTTAGAGAGTTCCCATGTTTGTGGTGCTGCAAAAGAGCAGACATGTAGTACCCTGTAGTGCCATGTAGTACCCCGTAGTGCCATGTAATACCCTGTAGTGCCCTGTAGTACCCTGTAGTGCCATGTAGTACCCCGTAGTGCCCTGTAGTACCATGTAGTACCATGTAGTACTACATGGTACTACATGTAGTACTACCATGTAGAGCCATGTAGTACCCCGTAGTGCCATGTAGTACCATGCAGTACCCCGTAGTACCATGCAGCACCCTGTACCCTAACTAAACTACCCTGTAGTAAACTACCCAGTAGTACCATGTAGTACCCTGTACCCTAACTAAACTAGACAGATTAATCTAAAGGTCAGTCCCCGACCAGGTGAGATCAGGGTAGGTTGAAGGAGAGAGAGAAAAGATGAGTCTTAAGCAGGGATTTAAAAGCTTCGACAGAGCAGGCGCACCTGATGACGGCAGGTAATTTGTTCCACAGGTAGGGAGCGCGGTAGACAAAGGCTCTGTGGCCTGCGGATTTCTTTTTAACCCTAGGGATCGATAGAAGCCCCGCATTTTGTGAGCGCAGGGCACGAGCGGGCGAGTATCGGGAGATGAGATCGGATAGCTAGCTGACCTAACTTAGCCTTCCTCTTATTCATGGCATGACGGACCTTTCCTCATAGACCTTTTGTGTCATCTCAACCTTCTTAGGTTCCGACATTTTGTTGTTATCCTTCTTTCAGCGCTCCAGTAGTTCGTGTTCAATCAATCAATCAAATCCTTTATTTAACCAGATAAGCATCATTGAGATTAAAATCTCTTTTTCAAGAGCGATCTGGCCAAGCAAGGCAGCAGAAAGTTTCAACATAAAAAAGAACATCACAATAAAATACAGATAAAACATTTACATCAAGCTCCAATTTCAGGCAAGTTATCAAACAGGCAAATGATCAAACACAGTTGCACTGACCAAGGGAACTGAGTTCGTAGGATTTTAAAATGGCTTTGAATTCTCCGAGGGTGACCAGTCCTGGTAATTTTAGGTCCTCCTGTATCTTGTTCCAAGATGAAGGAGCAGCATATTTAAAAGCCCTTTTTCCCAATTCAGTTCTCATATGGGGAACTTCCAGTGTTAGAACAGCTTGAGAACGAAGGGCATACTTATATTGCTTTGTGCACAGAAGCACACTTAGGTACGAGGGAACCAGTTTAAGCAGAGCTTTGTGCACCAGAGAGAGCCATCGAGAAAATCGTCGTATTTGTAGAGATGGATAACTTGCAATGGTATATAGGGTGCAATGGTGCACTCGATTTCCACATCCCGTGACAAAGCGTAAGGCAGAATGGTACACAGTATCAAGCTTTCTAAGGTACTGATCAGGTGCATACATATAGAGTAAGTCACCATAATCGAGTAGTGGTAAGAAGGTGGTCGAGATCAGGTGACTTCTCACTTTAAGTGAAAAACAGGACCTGTTTCTGAAAAAGAAGCCGAGTTTAAGCTTCAGCTTTGACACAAGTTTGTCTATGTGAGATTTAAACGTAAGGTTCTCGTCCACTGTAATGCCTAGATATTTGTAGGAAGCAACCCTTTCGATGTCAGTCCCTCCAGCAGTAACCAGTGTGGGAAGATCAGCTGGGAGTCTCTTCCCATTTGAGAAGAGCATAAACTTTGATTTGCCAGCATTTAACACTAGCTTAAGCTGGGTAAGATGTGACTGAACAATGTCAAAGGCAGATTGCAAGTGTTGATTCCTTTTTCCTTTTGGAACAGAGTTTTCTTACTAATATGGTTTATTTGCGAAGTCTTTCTTTACAGAAGTGGTCCTAAATCTATTTTCCTAAATATTCACGTCACTACTACAAGTACTACTACAAGTACTACTACAAGGTAAGAAAACTGTGTTTTCCCAGTCTCCAAAATCACTGCCGACTCGACACCCAAATGTTCTAGAATATTCGGTTATGACATCATACGGTGACATCACGAATGTTCCAGAACGGTCTATCATGACGTCATACTGTGGTTCTAGAATGTTCTATGTTCTAGAAAGTTATATTATGACATCACCACAAACGTTCCAGAATTGTCTATGTTCTAGAAAGTCTATTATGACATCACCACAAACGGTCTAGAATGTTCTATGTTCTAGAATGCTCTATTATGACAAATACGACAGTTCAATGACTTTATCTAAATCCAATCAATATTAAACATTCATATAATACAATAACCTAAATATATAGCTTTGGCTCTTACATTAACCATAAGCAAAGTTAGCATAAATCCCAGCATAAAGTTAGTGTCGTATATTTCTAATCAATATTTAAGGTGATTTGCAGTACAATGAGATTGCTATCTGGAAGAAAGAAGGTCATAATGATAGAATGGTCTTCTCTACTGATAGAGAAATAAACTGTGCAGGCCAGACAAAAAGGAACTATAGTTCAACTCAATTCTTATTTATTTTGCCAAAGGGCTCAGAGTGAATTTGAAGGTTACTTTTTACATACAAGGATTATTTCATAGTACATCAACACATGTTTGTACAAAGGCTTAATAAGGTTTGCACATCAAACCTAGTATGCACATAAAACAGTCATGTTAACATCAATGAAATAGAGAGTCTGACTGAGCATTACACATGAGTAAACCTGGTTTCAGATATAAAGGATTACACTAAACTTTAAACAACAAATGGTGTTTCCCATGTATTTACTCACATGCAAATCAGCAGTCTCTGGATGGGTCGGTTGAGAGACACAGAAACCCCTGGGGAGTTTCTGGCCTCTCTCTCTCTCACTGCGTTTCTTATTATATACCCTGATATGCACCAATCCTAGCCCATTCTAATAATACGTTTGGTCCAATTAGATTTGTCTTCTGGGAGGGCGTCCCCGCCCCCCTGTCTTCTTCTTTGGGGTCTCCTACAGCAAACATAGGGGGGTCTGCTTTTGGCCCCCTCCTTTGCTGCTCAGGTCTTCTCAGTCCAGGGGGTATTCCACTTAAACATTTTACAAAGTATCTCTAGTGTATATGAATTACACTCTTCCAGTATTATCACAGTTTTACTCTTTTGCTTACATTTTGATACTAAACAGTTGATTAATAGATAACTTGATATGTATTTTACCAGACTAAGCTTTGGTGATTAAGCCCTATTTTCTATATGGTTTACACCAGGGGTGAAATGACACTATTATCTTCATAATTAGTTTGACATTTCTAAATGGCATTCAAATACCTTTTATCTAATATGATTTAATTAGTTTGATCTTGTTTATGAATTTCCATGAACCTTTAGGAAAAGCAAATTAGGCCTGTGCCCAGACCTCTGTTTCCCTCTGCCTGTAATCTGTTAGGTGCTGAGTGTGACTATATTTACATACAGTCTTAACATTATATCAGAGCTGGTTATCTGGTCTCTGAAATCTGCTAACTATTGAGTATCTCTTTTAGTAGGGTGAGTGACTGTTCCTTCTGTGGAGTGTGACTTTCGAGTTCCTTTGTTCTAGTAGTTGACCACATTTACTTGAGTGGGGGGTTTGGAATGTCTGTCTCTGTAACACCAATAATATCACCTTTTGCTGAGCACTGAAAATACATTCTGCTGTTAAAAAGGTACACATGGCTTTTGCATTATGGCTTTTTAATATTCACACATATTAGTTATGAAATACACAGTCAAAGATACCACAGGTCCTCCCTTTGGCAATTAATATTGTCATAAACCAGTATATTGACTTGATGTCATACATACTAACCATACAAAATATGTCGTCCGGGCACTCGCGATCGGTAGCCGGACTCCATCTCAACACACTGGATGATCAATCGCTCGCCCTAACTCAATAAACAACGTTATTTGGACGTATATAGTATTATACAACCTGGAAATGCTTCATCAGGATCAACATCCCATAATCGAAAACTGTCTACTCCACGCTGATCGTCCAACGGCGCGAGGAACATACGGTAAGATCCAGCGTTATTTTCTAACGTATTCCATATTTAAACTGCTCTGATGACCATATGACCCACACTAGACGAATGGTATAACGTTGCCCACGGAATTATAAACGCCCCCTCGCCCATCCGGTCAATATCAGATGATACGTAGTAACTTCTAGAACCACGTCCAGTTGACATTTTTTATCTCGCGCAGATTGCTATCAAACTGTATTTCACCATCAATATAATGCATTTGGAGCTATAAATCAAGTTCTGGAGAAAGCTGCAGAAAACGATAAAAACATACTTATACTTTAGACCATATTTTAGTATGAATATGTGAATGAAAAAGTATATCGTTGCTACACCCTGAACAATGGATATAGGACATTGAATGGGCCATAATAATGGCAATTTAGCAATAGAATTTAAAAAGTTATAGCCCTGCAAAGAAGGGGAACTTCTCCATAGACAAATAGAGCTGGCTAGGGATGGTAAATTATGAATTTAACCCATGGCGATCAAAGTGTTAAACATAAAAATCATACATTTTTTCCAATTTTTCTCAATTTTCTCATTATTCTTTGGTACATATCATCAATGAGCTTTTGCTCCTCAGGGCTCATAGCCAGAGGCCTACTTTCTTAAACAACAACTTTGGATTTGTTGAAAACAATTAAAACTATTTTAATCTAAACATCACACATTTAATCTAAAAATCACAATTTTAATACCCAGTATTCTTAATCTACAGGAAAGTTTGTTCCCACACTCTTTAGATGATCTGGTTGAGAGAAAACACACATTAGCATCACAATATTCACTTTTCATTTATCTTTTCTTTCTGCTAATTCTTTCTTAAAACTAGTTCAATCACATCTTGCATAATTCATCAATTGGCTCTCCCATCTATCCTCCCCCCTTTATGACCACATAACGGTCATAACCTTACCACCTCGGTCCCCACAGCGTCAGTCGGGCGGGGAAAGCAGACACCCAATGAGATCTTTTTTTTTTACTATATATTCTAGCGTCTACCTCCCTATTCTATGTGTACGTCATTACCCTATCCCTGCGTTGTGTTAATCTATCCGCCCTTTGTCTGTGCTTTCTATCAAATCACATGTGCACAAAACAAAGACCATCAGTATCTGTTCAGTTATTTCCCTGTTTTCTACAGCCCAACCAAAATTTCATAATTCCTCAGAGGATCTCGTTCACACATTTTCTGCTCAGCCCTCAGACCGGCTCCGCCCCCCCCTTTATGCCTAACAGCTAACAGCTGCAGTCATGTTTCAGACCAGGTTACATGCCTCCGGTCTAGTCATCTTTTATCCCATGACAACCTGTCGCAGACGGTTCTCATTAGCCTGGAAATTTCTCCAAACCACATCTGTTCACACAATTTCAACCTGGCCCCCCCCTTTATGGGGTTTTGTAGAGACGGGGGCAAATGTATACAAGAATCCTCTCACCACAATTTGGTAATTGACCACCATTGGAAACAGAAATCCCACTTTACCGTGCCGCACACTTCTAATGTAATGTATTGATCATGTGTCCTCTGGGTCGATCTGCATTCCCTCCCATACTGAGCTGTGAAGAGACAAAGCACAATGCAAATTCTTTTACATAACAATTTAACATACTTGTAAGAGAAGCCATCTCGACAAATCCATACAAATGTGAAATGTAACTACTTAGCTCCTTTGACATCCTGTTCTGACGTATTTCAGCTTTCACCAGTTCTCTCCCACCAGATCATGAAAAAATAGATTAAACACAAAAAAAGGAAATTAATTAAACAGAGTCATACACTCCAATAAACACACACCACTCTGTTGTGGCGTCCCCACATGACTTGCTGATCACAGAAGCACAACTCGCCTAATAACGCATTCGGTTTCGGCTTATTGTGGCCTGACTGTACATTGAGCCAGATGCATTTATGAACAACTTGCCATAATGCTCTCTGACCGGCTGGCGACGCAGTCGATAGCGATCTCACAGTCCGTCATCAAGTCAGGACCCCAAGCGGCTGACTGTCCGTAGTACCTATCAGCCACTCAGTTTTGAAACCGACGGTCTGATCCCCATCCCACTTAGCTATGGGTATGGAAACTTTGACCGTTTTCACCAGCCTAGCCTGTTCACAGCAGGTGCTTTGCCCCCTCCGGCGCACTGCCCCGCTACTAGGTGTGGATTGTCATCCACGTACCACCCAGTGCCCACATTTCCTTACATGCGACGTTTCCTGGGCCGACTAGACGGTATCACAGTAAGATGTTGGTCACCTTCTAGACACGGGGGCCATTCAGTATCTCCCCAGCTACTATAAAAGTGATTTAACGTGCCCACGGAATCTTCCGATTCCACTGCCGCCTGTTGTGAGCTAGAGGTTCGGGATGCCTACCCCCTCCCTAACTCACTGCTTTCTGTATTAGCCCCCCTTTCTCCACTTCCTGTCACCTCCTATCTCCCTCACGCTGCATTTGATCACGGTTCGTCACCATACAACCCCCTTTCCAGTTGTAAAAATAACTCCATCTGTTATCTCACTTTGACTGTTCTCTCCTATCTTCACCTCTGACCCCTACTGCCCCTGTTGTCTGTAACAGTGATCATAAACAACAGGTGTTACCATCCCCCGTGGTTTCCCGTGACCTATGTATACCGACTCCCCTTTGATCTTCCTGTAAACAGAGGGTTAATTACACACAATCCACCCCCGAGAGGCAAGCCGTGAAGCCGCCTTTCAGGGTTGAATTAATCACACATTCCTACACTTCTAGGGGGAAGGCAATCCCCCCCCCCCCCAGAGGTAAATTAACACATATTTGCCTGTTCTCTCAACAGCCAATATCATTTATCCTAAGCACAGAAACTTTGGAATGAAAGCAATCCCACAGTCATAAAAACATACATCCAATTACTGTAAACAGTGTCATTTAATCATTTAAAAAACATATAAACAAGCCCCCACCATTAAATTATCCTATTATGATTCAAGGACTTGCAACCAATCTTAATATAAAACATTAGCCTATGTAAATCAATAGTGTATTAAAGATTTAACAATCTAAAACAAGCATAAACACAACATCACTTATCTATACTAAAACAGTTTATTCAAAACAATTGCACTCTAAACAGATTTAAAATTAGCAATTTAACACAACCTTTTTCAATGTATCAATGTACAAACACAAACATTTTATCAAAAGCCACTCGTTTAAGAAATAAAACATTATTAGTGGTTAGTTCCAACATGCTAAGACTCAAAGAGTTGTAAACAAGATTTCCTGGGAATGTTAACTCTGTACATATGTGATATGTGATACTACTGCAGATGTATTAATTAAATATACTGCAAGCAATATGTCCTTTTCAGTGTAGAGCGCTTTCCTATAACGCCTCTCAAACCTCACTTGGTCAAGAATATACACTTGTGTAAAATAACTAGAGCTGGGCTGTTAACGGCGTTAACGTGCTGCGTTAACGCTATACTAGTATCGCGCGATAATATAATTAACGCATTAATCAATTTTTTTTTTTTTTTTTTTTTTTCTCAGATTTTTGGATTTTTTTTTTTACCTTTATTTACCCAGGGTAGGTTCGCTGAGCACAGATGCTCTTGTTCAGGAACGCCCTGCTTCACATTCATACAGTTCCATTCACACCTGGGAGCTGAACAGTACAACCACAGTTAACACCATTGGCCACTGAGCAACTCCACTGGAGCAGTTGATTCAAGCCATGTCACATAGTTCAAGTTTGAAATGATATTTTCTGTTTTGCTCCTGAGAGTGTGCTAGATACTGTACTGTACTGGTAATATTAATGTATTTTGGAAACGGGAGATGGGCTCATGGTGTAATGGGCCACCTGGCCTGAGAAACATAAGGAGGAAAGAAAAAGTAAGGACTTACTTCTGGTCATTATTTGGGTAGAACATACATATTTTGAATGCCTTCGGCAGGTTTTTTTTTTTTTTTGAGCCATTTTAATCTAGATTAATCTAGATTAAATCCAGGATTGCAGATAGATTAATCTAGATTAAAAAGATTAATCTATGCCCACCTCTAAAAATAACATTGCCTATTTTGACAGGTCCAATGTATATATATGTTCCTATTATTAATGATACATTACCCATAGTAGCTAAGTTGTGAGTTTCAACTAGTTCACAGGCAACAAAACCATTAAATCATTTCACCTTAATAGACTCACTGCATTGTCTGTAGTCTACAACTCATAACTGTGTCCCCTATTCTAATCATCCCACATGTACCACTTCCCCTTTTTACTACACAAAACTTGTAGCAACACAACCAAAACCACTCCCAGATCATCGTTTACAACACAAAGCAAAAATATAAACACTCACCATTTGCGTTAACCAGAGTTGCACACATTTCTCTTCCTCCGCCATTAGACAACGGAACAAGACGATAAAAAACTACAACTAAAATGGCCGCTACGGGGCTTCCTGTAAAAAATCCGGTCATGTGTCCAAAATGGCCGCTACGGCACTTCCTGTCAAACCGAGAAGTCGTTCTCTGCTAGCCCGCCGCTGGTGGTCACAAGTTGCATAATGCTATACAGACTCTACACAAAACAATGTCAACTGTCTCCAGTATAACGCAACCCTACGTCACACGTAGTACAAAATATAATAACGTACGTTCATACAACATGAAAAGAATCATCCGTACCCTGGACATCAGCATTGTTAGCACAGTTACCTCAATAGCCCCGTTAGCTTAGCTTAGCATAGGTAGCTTAGCTTAGCTTAGCTCTGATAGCCAGCTCTCCGTTTCCCAAGGGTGCACCGCGGTGCTCTCGCCCAGAGTCATACAACATTACAACCGAAGCGTCCTACTTTTGCAAATAACTCTCAATCAACGGTATTATTAAACAATCGCTCCACTCACCAATATCCCATATCCACCGTCACCACACCGCTTCTAATCATAACATTGCACGAACCCTTATCACGGCGTCATCCCCCAAACGCTCATACCAGCTAAATAGCTAGCCAGCATGATGTGAGGTTCTATGCGCTCCCTGGGAGCCGCGCGTTATGTGATGTTAAGATCCGCGCATCCATTCAGTTCAACGCTACCCGGTCGGATACAAATTACACACGCATCCCCCCACGAGAACTATATAACAGTACCTTTGTAAAATCATACAGTACACGCATTCATTCATAAGTACTAAACCCCATTTAACACGTTTACACACAAACTCTCATTCATAAGTGCTCACTTTTTTCATCCAAACGTTCAACAACAACAACATAATTTCCTCCTTTCACTCATCTCAGCCGGCCGGCTATTTAAGTACTAACTCTCAACGCGACTCACGCAATTACGACATAAACGTCTCAATTTTAGCAGGCCCTTCAGCAGGATTATATGGGTTTCATTTTCTTCTTTAAACTCCCTGTGCTCACAGGCAGCAAAAAATGCCCAATCCTCTCCTTTGGTTTGAACTCAATGGGCAAACCAGAGTCGAAAGTTGCATTATAGCCACACGGTCTGCTTCTGGTGTCACGCTATAATACTCAAAACACACTTATTGACTCCATAACGTTTATACTTCCATCGTCATCCGTAAGCCGGTGGCTACTTGATTAAACCTAATACCGCGCGCCCTCTGCACCACACTATCTCGTGTCTACTGTCCATAGCCCAACAAAAGGTTTGATACACATCATTACCACTTTTCATATATTCCACCATATCCCTTACTCGCCTTGAGCACGGCTAGAGATAGATTTCCGGGATATATTTAAGCAAGCCCCTTCTATTAAAGCGACAGCCATCAGGCACGAGAGTTCATTCGTTTCTGATCCGTAAACAGAGGTTCGAAATGATCCAACTCATCTTTGACTTGCTAAAAGACCTGTACAAACGCAGGCCTATCAGCAAACCAAGTAACATCTTTGAACGCCGCCCCGCTTAGTCACTTCAAAATGTTCTCATTACATCCACGTATGATTAACGACGTATGGTTCAACGACAAGATATCAAACGCCACATAACCACCACTCACCCGCGTGATCCTATACCACTGACCCACACTGTAGTGACGCATCCAATACTAGATCATATTAACACAAGCACCTTAAGCCCTATCTGCGCTCTCTTTCAGAATCCATCTGTACAGTCGAGGTCAGAGTCGATCATTGTGATTCCCGACTCCACTGATCCTCGCCAACACAAACATCTCATCCTGGGAGCCGCGGTCTAAACTTAATACGTAATAGAACTCATCCCTGCTCTCACCGCCCCACCCCCCTGTACGCAAAAACAACATCTGCACCCCGGGCCCCAACTGCTGGCTACTGGCTACACGACCAACCACACCACCCCGTTCTCCCCTTCCAGACAGCAAAAACTCTGCACTGCAACACCTCAACCCCCGGTCCTTTTTACCGCTTGCTCTCAATATGTGAACAATGCAGAACGGGTCTTACACGGCACCAATTCTGTCGTATATTTCTAATCAATATCTAAGGTGATTTGCAGTACAATGAGGTTGCTATCTGGAAGGAAGAAGGTCATAATGATAGAATGGTCTTCTCTACTGATAGAGAAATAAACTGTGCAGGCCAGACAAAAAGGAACTATAGTTCAACTCAATTCTTATTTATTTTGCCAAAGGGCTCAGAGTGAATTTGAAGGTTGCTTTGTACAAACATGTGTTGATATACTATGAAATAATCCTTGTATGTAAAAAGCAACCATCAAATTCACTCTGAGCCCTTTGGCAAAATAAATAAGAATTGAGTTGAACTATAGTTCCTTTTTGTCTGGCCTGCACAGTTTATTTCTCTATCAGTAGAGAAGACCATTCTATCATTATGACCTTCTTCCTTCCAGATAGCAATCTCATTGTACTGCAAATCACCTTAGATATTGATTAGAAATATACGACATTAGCTTCCTGGGTTATTATCAATGGCACATGGGAAAGGTTTGCCTTCAGGGTCTTCTGACAGGAAGCCTAACAAGCACACTAATTTTGAACTGTGATGAGGCTCTAGCCGTGCAGTACAGTATATTGAAAAATAACCTACACCCCTCCAGCCAATAATAATTAAGTATTCACCCAGGCCATCTAGTGCTCCCTTTGAGTTAGTGTCAGTGGATGTTCTAGACCTGGAACCAATAGGGAGGTGTAGTCTGACGTCACTGGTTGTTCCACCCGTATAGGGATTTAGCATTGGGAAAATGGATTATCGGCTATTGTAACAATTCTGTCGCATGAACATTGGCAAGCTTTCCATGTTTGCACAAAATGAGTTCCCTTCTACCACTAACATTATTGTTTAAGCAATTTTGGTTCAAATAAAGGTAGTTATAAGGTTTTTAATTTGTCGTAAAAAAATAACTACAATTACCAGTAGGCAGCCTGTTGTTCAGTAGCCAGTAGGCAGCCTGTTAGGCTGTCGCCAAACAACGTCACAGCAAGCTGATATCAAGCTAGCTAGCTAGCTAACGTTAAGATTACCTAGCTAAACGCACTAGACGTTAGCAATGTCTACTGTCGTGAACCATTTTAAATTGGGGCATGTAGAGGAGTTTCGGGAACGAGTAAAATGTGCAGGTCCTCTTAGACCTGTGGGGCAAAGCACTACACACATCATGCCGGCTAGCAAGCTAGCTAGCTACACGGCCCATTGATACCACGATAGCTAACTAACGTTACAAGCTCAAAAACCGTATAACTACTACTACTGTCGTGTCCATAAGTTCCCTGGCAGAATACTTTGTTTGTGAGGACAAAGGTATACAAAGAGGAGAGAACCATTTTAAATCGGGGCATGTTAGGAGTTTCGGGAATGCCGGCTAGCAAGCTAGCTAGCTACTAACATCATGTAAAAAACAATATAAACTATACACAATATATACAACGAAACAATGATTTACATTAGTATTTACAATGATTTAATATGCAGCGAAATAACGTTATACGATTTAAATTATAAATACAAATGTGGTCTTGGCTTTTACAAATAGTGGTTAGCTTTAGAGATAAATGGCTATGATCACCGGAGCACTAGTTGTTTGCAAGTGTAGCTGTACAATGAGCTGTAGACCAGCCTGTAACACTAGTGTTGGGTGAAACAGATACTAGCCACAGATTCAGGGTCAGTTATTTCCCCATTGTACGAATTGTTAAGCTTATGGAATGTAAGGGAAATCTGATCCTAGGTCTGTGACTGACTACAGGCAGGAGGCAGGCTACGCTGTGGTGACGTCAGTCAGCAGCGCCAAATAGCAGTGTAGTTTCCCAGCGAACAAAAACATAAACGTTGTTATTTTGCTACCTTTACGATTAATTGCGAACGCACAGAAAGGTACACCATGCCAACGTTAATGCTTTATTGATCTAAAACGAGCCGATTTAGAAATGGTCAATGGGGAAATACATTAAGTGGAACAGAGGGTGGAACAGGAAAAAACGAAAATGACGTAACCACTACACCTCCCTATTGCATTGCATTATCAATTGCAGCTCACAGGGATACAGTAGCTAATGTTAGCTGTTGTAGCCAATTTAATGATTTTCTGCCGTTATGTTATTGTATGAAGGCACCGTGTCATCATGAAAGTGTTGACCAATTAGCAGGCAGTGGGCACAGGAGGCGGGGCTCATGTGCGCTTAGGTGCAGTCTATATGTATGTGTTCACAGGTGTGCAGCGGCAGGGAATTTGGGTAATTATCACAGGGAAGCCACACTATCTTTTTACCATGCTCGTTTGTTTTGTTTTCAGTTATATTGAGTCACTTTTTGGGTTTACTTTGTAGCAACTATCCTGTGTTTAAAGTCCAGTTTAAACACAGAGTTTACAGTACGCTTATATTTGTCCACACTGCAATTAAGAATAAAAACTCTCAACAGTACTCAAAGTTACGATTAATTGCGAATATTTTCATGTTGAGCTATAGATTGTGGATACATACGCACAGAAAGGTACACCATGCCAACGTTAATGCTTTATTGATCTAAAACGAGCCGATTTAGAAATGGTCAATGGGGAAATACATTAAGTGGAACAGAGGGTGGAACAGGAAAAAACGAAAATGACGTAACCACTACACCTCCCTATTGCATTGCATTATCAATTGCAGCTCACAGGGATACAGTAGCTAATGTTAGCTGTTGTAGCCAATTTAATGATTTTCTGCCGTTATGTTATTGTATGAAGGCACCATGTCATCATGAAAGTGTTGACCAATTAGCAGGCAGTGGGCACAGGAGGCGGGGCTCATGTGCGCTTAGGTGCAGTCTATATGTATGTGTTCACAGGTGTGCAGCGGCAGGGAATTTGGGTAATTATCACAGGGAAGCCACACTATCTTTTTACCGTGCTCGTTTGTTTTGTTTTCAGTTATATTGAGTCACTTTTTGGGTTTACTTTGTAGCAACTATCCTGTGTTTAAAGTCCAGTTTAAACACAGAGTTTACAGTACGCTTATATTTGTCCACACTGCAATTAAGAATAAAAACTCTCAACAGTACTCAAGGAGAATACATCTTTTTATTATCAACAAGCATCACGCGTTGGAAAGAGCTTCAACCAGTATTCCCTCACTGGCATCGTTTCTTGTTAGGTTGCCCTTACACAAGTAAAAAGATAAGCTTCTAAACAAGATTGTTTTCGAAGACAGACAGATACGGAAGGAGTCAAGGATCAGCGCCCCTTTCATTGACGTTTCTGCCGATTCAACCACGATATCAACATGCACGCAGCACAACGCGGAACAACACATCAAAGAAGTTACGGTGAGACGGATTCATGAATGAATGGAATAAAGTTGTGGAAGGAGTGGCCTCGCGCAACTGGATAAAGGCAAATCCTACCAAGAATTCTAAATAAAACCTCCGCCTATGGCTTGACATTGTAGACATGAGTAGCGTGGTGAATCAGGAAATTAACGTTGAAATGGATGCAGCTGTCAATCAAGATGAAACAGAAAATGAACTTGGCAAAAGGCTTTCTAAGCCCACATTTAAAACTTTGGAAACAAAGCTCATGTTGTTGCATAAAGAAAGGAACGTTGGACTGAAACAATTGTGTAAAATGGCTAAAGAATTGGATCAAATGATGTGCTTAAATGAAAATATTTCCGTCATGCAAATTAAGCACGACACATTGTGGAAGTTGTTTGGTGAAATTACACGGGTGCATGAATCACTAAAACCTCTATTGCCCGACGACGAAATGTCTAAACAAACAGAATGGTTTCAAGGTCACATGCACAATGTTAATCAGATCATTGACAAAATGGAGAAATGGGTGCGTGCTAACAGGGAGCAGTGCATGCCCACACAAGTTGATGACAATGGTTACGAATTCAGTGGTGTGCCCAATGCAACTGAGGTTGTGGTTGACCCAAAGAACAATGCTGTGTCGAGTACAAATGAGGTTCTGAATAACATCGGTTCAAATAACAATGCTGTGTCATACACAAACGAGGGTCTTAATAATGACGGTTCAAATTTCAACTTTGTGTCAAATGGAAACGAGGAGATGAATAGTATTGGGCCAGATGACAGTGTTTCCAATACGGGTAAATCAAGGGTGTCACGTGGTAGTTCTACCCGACACTCAATGTCATCAAACATTTCTGCATCCATCTTGGCACAGGCCGAGGTGGCGGCATTCGTGGTATTGGAAATGGCGTTAAAAGAAAGTCATGAAATGGAAGCTCAGGAGGTACAATTAAAGGCACAAATGGAAGCCCAGGAGGCACAAATAAGGAAAAAAAGACAATTGCTTCAAATACAAAGTCAAATTGCTGCTCAGACAGCTAAGGTGAATGTTCTCAGGAACAGAGGGTCTGACATTGAAAGCAGAGTTACAGATGGAATGAACTCTTATGCGTCAAAAGAAAAGGCTGCTCTCAAAAAGATGGACCACACACATTGACAGTGTTGTGAAGAAGGCACGACAATGCCTCTACTTCCTCAGGCGCCTAAGGAAGTTCCAAGTCAGTCAGAAGATCCTTAAGAACTTCTACTCATGTACAATTGAGAGCATCTTGACCGGCAACATCACCTCCTGGTTTGGGAATAGCACTGCACAAGACCGAAGCAGACTACAAAGAGTGACACGTTCAGCCGAACGCACAATTGGAGGGGGGCTCCCCACCCTCCAGAACATTTACAACAAGCGTTGCAAGGGCAAGGCTAAGAGAATCATTAAAGACTCCAGTCACCCGAACAACTGCCTCTTTGAACTGCTGCGGTCAGGCAAGCGATACCGGAGTCTCAAGGCGAGCACAGAAAGACTCAGAAGAAGCTTCTATCCCCAGGCCATCAGGCTGCTAAACGAACAATGAATGAACACTACACAACAACAACCACCAAACGCACATAGCACACACATCCACACGCACACACTCACTTTAAACAAACACACTGTAGCACCCACTCCACACACTTTATAGCACACACCCACTTTAAACAAACACACTGTAGCACCCACTCCCCACACTTTATATTTATTGATGAAGGATTGCACTACAACTCGTACACCTTACTGTAAATTGTACCTAAATTGTACCTCATCCCATTTCTGCTTTGCACTATATAGTACTGTACATTAGTACACTGCATAGTATTGTATATTATATGGTAACTCAGAACATTGTACATATGTCTATACCGAACACTGTGACCTCATTTTCTTCTTCTAAATTACATGCTATACTATGTTATTTGATACGATCTTGTCTAGCACAGTCTCTGGAGCGTAACAGTAAGAAGCATTTTGTATGAAAGTATTCTGTACTTCTGTATGACAACTATTAAAGAAACTTGAGAAACTTGAAACTCAACCCCTCTGCTGTACAATTCATTCCATCAATGTCAGATTGTCATGTCAGCTATCCACCAACAGGAGGGAGTGGACCTGCAATGGCAATTGATGCACAGCCAATGGATTCAACACAGCAATACAGGTTTCTACCAACAGTAGGCAGCAAACCTGCAAGACCAACTCAATCACACCAAAAGCCATACAAGCAGCTCAGTACTGTAGCCACCTGGCACAAGGAAATAATTTCTCAAGGAACCAAAACAAAACCAAGTGCTCTCACTGCAAGCATGCCACAACGATCTCAACACCTACGTCATGCTGTATATTCACCGCAGCAACCCATTCAAAGCAGTGAGGATCAAGGCAATATCTTCACGATCATGCAGAAGCAAAATGACATTACAGCATTACTTGTGCAACAGCAAGTTTCCTTATCACTACCCCCCAGGGATATACCAATCTTTGATGGAAACCCTTTTGAGTACAACACATTCATTAGAGCCTTTGAACATGGAGTGGAAGGAAAGGCTGCTAACAGTGTGGACTGCTTGTACTACCTGGAGCAGTACACTAGAGGGCAACCTAAAGAGCTGGTAAAGAGCTGTCAACATATGCCATCCGACAGGGGGTATCAAAAGGCCAGAACACTTCTGCATGAACATTTTGGAAATGAGCAGAAAATAGCCACTGCATATATGGAGAGAGCGTTTGGATGGGTACCTGTAAAATCAGAGGATATCAAGGCCTTACAAGCATTTTCGTTATTTCTACGCATCTGCTGTAATGCCATGGAAGACATCAGCTACATGTCTGAAATGAACATGCCATCAAACCTACGGGCAATAATCATGAAGCTACCTTACAAACTCAGAGACAGATGGAGAAACATTGCTTTTGAATACCAGGAGAGACACCATCGTCAAGCAGGTTTCAGTGAAGTTGTCACCTTCATTGAAAGACAAGTGTCTATTGCATCTGACCCACTGTACGGGGACATTCTAGACACTGTTGTCTCAATGTCAAAGTTAAAGATTGGAAACAAAACTTCACAAGGACGCCTGCAGGAGAGAGGAAGCAGTTTTGCTACATTTGTGGCACCTGTTGAGTTTGACAATCAAGAGGAGAGAGACAAACCAATAAGAGAATCCTGCCTGCTATGTGAAGAGGGCCACAGTTTGGAAACATGTTCTAAGATGGAGAAAAAGCGGCATGGTGAAAAAATAGACTTTCTAAAAAGAAAGGGCGTTTGCTTTGGATGTCTATATGTCGGGCACATAAGTTCACAGTGCCATAGTAGGCTGTTTTGTAAAATATGTAACCTAAGACATCCTACCATTCTACATATTTATGAAAGGGAATGGAAAGAACTAAGATCACGACAAGATGACACACGAGATGAAAACAGAATGAGTCAAGTCACCACTCCCAAAACTTGTGGTCACATAGGGGCCGGAGCACAGAATTGCGTCTTGTCTATTGTGCCTGTCAAGATCAAGGCAAAGAAAGGCAACACAGTCTTAGAAACGTATGCATTCTTAGATCCCGGCAGTTCATCCACTTTCTGCTCTGAGCAACTCATGAGGAAGCTCAACGTGACAGGAAGGAGCACTAGATTCCTAATGAAAACGATGAACCAAGAAAACTTCGTCAACAGTCACGTCATCTCGGGACTAGAGGTTGCGGCACTAAACAGTGACACCTACATTGAGTTGCCTGATGTGTACACTCAACACAAGATGCCTGTGACTCGCGATAACATCCTGCGACAAAAGGACTTGTATGCTTGGCCATATTTAAACACTGTGGAAATTCCTGCTATTGACGCTGACATGGAGTTGTTAATTGGAACTAACACTCCAGACGCAATGGAGCCATGGGAGGTGATAAACAGCAGGGGTAAAGGACCTTACGCTGTTAAAACCCTGTTGGGATGGGTTGTTAACGGACCGTTGAGAGAAGGCGTGACAGTGGGATCGGTTGCCCCACAGTCACAGCCAATCGCATTTCCATTGCTCAGATAGAGGAATTGTTGGTTGAACAATACAACCATGACTTTAATGAGAAAGTTAGCTCAGGAACATCATTCGAGCACGTCTCTATTGGAGAGGCTGGCCGGCTTTCACCTGTGCTGCACGCATACTGGGATTACAGCTGCTGCTTTTCATCTGCCGATCAGGGAGTAATATACCGCCTCCCATCGCAGGAGCTTATTGAGTCCCCGCTGATCCAGACTTTGCATTCGAACATTTCCTCCCCCTGCTGGCTTACAACCGGTGGGAACCCCCTCCCAGTATCTCCCGCTGCCTCCCCAGAGTACCATAGATATAATTCTTAATATTCAGGTTGTATAATTATCTCCTGCGTAACCAGAGAATGGACATTCGTTACTGATTTGCCTACGCACATTCCTTTGCCTTATAAGCGCATTCAAAGTATAATAGAGAAGTATATTATGTACCTTTTGCTGCAATAAATACTTAATTACAACTTTGTGTGGAACCGATTTCATTGTGGGGAAGTGTTCATCATCATATACTCGTGTACGGTATGGCCAGTATAATGTACATAAGACGGTAGTGGTTTAATGATACCAATACTTATTAATACAGTCAGGGAATTGTACCCCTCAGTTACAGTACTCAAGGAGAAGACATCTTTTTATTATCAACAAGCATCACGCGTTGGAAAGAGCTTCAACCAGTATTCCCTCACTGGCATTGTTTCTCGTTAGGTTGCCCTTACATTAGCAATAGTGACATTAGCTCACATGGCTAATGATAGCAAGGACATCGGCTAGCATTCCCAGCAGTGTTGAGATTGAGGTGTTAGTTGTTCATTATCCTGTTGTGTTAATTATCATGTTATGTTGTAGTTCGTGTGTATTGTGGGCTTTTAGACCAAATACTGTTTTAGTGTTATTTGGCTAATGTACTGAGACACCAATCTGATTAGAGAGAGAATGCTATATATTGGACAATAATGGTTGTCTAATGTGAAAGAACAAGTAAGCATCATGTTTATAAAAATAAAATAAAAGTTTTGTTATTTTATTTATTTTGTGGTTGGATTTTATTTTCTCTGTGGAAAACAACAGAAAATAAAACAGAGTTGAATTTCATGTGATCCTTTTTCCTTTATATTTCCAGTCACCAATAGCCATGTGGCAACATAGATATATGTTTTCATAGATGTATTTGGCTGTCAGGCCCACCACAAATAGATTTAGTTTAAATTGACATTTGGGAACACACACACATGAATAACGGCACGTGCCCATCAGTGGCGTCGTTAGCCCTGGGCTTCCGGGGCTTTAGCCCTGGATGTTTTTCTCCTAGCCCCGGACATAAAAAAAAATTAAAAAAAATTGTTTAAATTTTTTTTAATTTTTTATTGAATTTTTTATAGATGTCAGCATCCCCATTGTCTGTGCTGAATGTTTGTTAGTGTTTGGTATTTTTTGTTGGTTTTTAGTACTTTTAAACATCCATTTTTAGTAAGTAGTTTTCATTTGATCCTATAATTTTTTCATTCACCGATTTGTGGACTTTTTTTTTAGTGTCCTGAAAGGCACCTTATAAATCAAATGCATTATTATTATTATTATTATTATTATTATTATTATTATTATTATTATTATTATTATTATTATTATTATTATTATTATTATTATTATTATTATTATTATTATTATTATTATTATTATTATCATCCAGGGGGGGAAAAGACACTTAGTAGGATAGTAGGGACTGCATCTCTGCCTGTCCTGACCAGGAAACACTTTGCAACTGTGATCTCCTCTGGCAATAGTTGGATATTGTAATGTGTGGCGAGGGGTTGCAGCAATTCCACTGAGAGAAACTGGTCTGAGGCTGGATAACATGCCTGTATGCCTCTCATAAGTTATTCTCCAACTCATGAGAACCTGCTCTCAAGCTCTTGCAGCATTCTGTCGATGACTGGATAGAACAGTTCTATGTCGTTAATGGCGTGCTCAGCACCTGTCTACACTAGTGGTCTGCAAGGGCCTTGAAATAAAGCCAGAGCCCTGCCCGAGCCCGTGAACTTCAGGCTCTGCCCGAAAATAAGCCCGACTGTAAATAATATTTTAAGCCCTAGCCCGCGTGAAAACCAGAAAAAAAATTATTATTATTATTATTAAAATATATATTTTTTTGTATTTGTTTTAAATATTCGAAACACGGTTTTATATGAACGTAATAAATAAACAAAAACGAAAATGTCCAATAGGTCTAACTAAATAACACATATCATGCTGAAAACTAACAACCATTCTATAGCTATATCCAAATATTAAATAATTTTTTTGTTTTAAATATTCTAAACACTTTATATATTAACTTAATAAATAAACAAAAACGAAAATGTCCAATAGGTCTGCCTAAATAACGCATATCATGCTGAAAACTAAGAAGCATTTACATAGCCTGTTTCGCTCTTATTAGAATGCCGTCCCTCCCAGTGCTCGCTTATAGACTGACTCACACAGCAGCCTCGTAAAACGTATTGAAGGCTATAGAATCTTCTTTGACACACACACACACACACACACACACACACACACACACACACACACACACACACACACACACACACACACACACACACACACACACACACACACACACGACACACAATAGCCTACTCAGTCACTATACAAACAAACAGAAAACAGAAATCAGATTTCGAGCAGAGCAACATAATGAAAAGCACAACAAAACAGGTAGCGACCCAGCAAATAATAAACATCACTCACCACGACGTCAGCAACGCGTTGAACAACGTTAACAAAACTTCGCCAACCGGCTACATACATCCAAGAACAAATTAAAACGTTCGCCAACTGGCTATATTCCAACACAACCAATCGAGTTCTCCTCTGAGTTCTCCCTGCGCGCTGCGGTAATTACATCCAAATGTTTCTCTGATGACAGCTTGCGCAAAAGAGAAAACGAATCTTAAGGAAAACGAAGGTTATCCTATAACCCTAGTTATATGAGATTTTTTTTTTTTTTTTAAACGCAATAAAATAAAAAAAAATAAATAAAAGACGGCGGTGCCCGGGCCCCGTCGGGCCTGGGCAAGGTTGCAGTGCACTAGTCTGCACTGTACTTCACTTCGTGCACGAGCACTGAATAAAAAATTCCACCATGTACCTTTACATCCCAACATCCGTCTGACCACACCCACTTCCGCTTACCTTCATAAGCAGGTGTGTGGTCACCTACTCGCTTCCTTCTTCACTTTCACCACAAGGAAGTGCCTTCGGTAGATCCCCACTTGACGAGGTTGTTAGCTGAAGAAAGTTGAGAAAGCGTTTACATTGTGCTTATTTTTTTCTTCTCTCATAAATATTCGATAGAAAAATCTAAGTCATAATGTCTACTTCGGAGAGTCGTGTTCGCAGCGCCACTCTCCACCAGCGGTTCTCCATTTCCGCCTCCGTCGTGCGTCCTGGAGCGGTGCTGTTGCCTCTCTCGTGGTTAACAGCCACGCCCGGTAGGCGTCCGATGGGTAGTTTGCCTCTCCGAGGAGCTGGTGCACCGGTGCCGTCGCCTATGCGATGGCCTGGTCCTGGCTCTGGTTCCTCTGTTTCCGGGGAAACGTCCGCTGTTGAGCGGCCGGTTGATAGTTTTAATTCATTGATCTGTTGTCAATATCTTATATATCTTCAGGCTGTACACTGACGTCAGATGTCTCTGTGTAAACACGGGACCCGATGAAACGGTCTCTGTGTAAACATAGGGCCCCATGAAACAGTACTGGACACAGGTGCATGATGATATCAGAAGCATGCAAAAGCACACACACACACTCACACACACACACACCAACACACATGCACACACACAAATTATATGCCGTCATCTGATAAAGAGAGCGGAGGAATACAGCCCCTCCTTTCCCCCATCTAAGCAAACACCAGCACACACACACACACACACACACACCACACAGACATTCATGGATACACACCGAGAGATATACACACACCATTCTGACGAGAAATGTATAAATGATGTGACGATGTATTGACGAAACCACCACTTGGCACTGGCTCGCTCTGTGTGCGGAGGTGCGTGGTCCGGATTGTGATCTACTTGTGCTGTGACGGTTCAGTAAAACTCTGCAGACTGCCATCTGACTCTGTCTCACTCTCTGTTCACCTCGCCGACATTCAATAAAAGAACTATGAGGGAATTCCTTTCAAATGGGGGCTCGACCGGGATTGGTGATCGGAAAGAGGTGAGCAGGGACCGAGTAGATTATCTGCAGAGTTGGCACAGGATGAGTGGATCATAATCTGTATTTTCTTTTTTATTATTATTTTTTTTTTGTCTTCTTGTCCGTGTCGTGCATTTCGTCCCGGGACTGACTGACGAGTCATAAACGGTTGAGTGCATTGGTCCAGGTCGAAACGAGAGCCGGTGCTTTTTCTTCAAATGACGAGGTGAGCTGAAAACCCATTACTAAATGTTCAGCAAATTGGCAAATTCCAAATTTAGAATAGGTTTGTCATTTGAATGAAATATGCCTGCATAGGATTTCGTGCAGTTGTTGTTTTCTTTATCGAGTGGAGGTCTGATATATGGTGAAAGGGATGGTTAGAGTCCTCTGTGGTTAAAGTCCTCCGTGGTTAAAGGCCTCCGTGGTTGCTCAGTGGTTAAAGGCCTCCGTGGTTGCTCAGTGGTTAAAGGCCTCCGTGGTTGCTCAGTGGTTAAAGGCCTCCGTGGTTGCTCAGTGGTTAAAGGCCTCCGTGGTTGCTCAGTGGTTAAAGGCCTCCGTGGTTGCTCCGTGGTTAAAGGCCTCCGTGGTTGCTCAGTGGTTAAAGGCCTCCGTGGTTGCTCAGTGGTTAAAGGCCTCCGTGGTTGCTCAGTGTTTAAAGGCCTCCGTGGTTGCTCAGTGGTTAAAGGCCTCCGTGGTTGGATAAATAGGGTTTGAGGCCCTAAGGTCTGATAAATAGGGTTTGAGGCCTAAGGTCTGATAAATAGGGTTTGAGGCCTAAGGTCTGATAAATAGGGTTTGAGGCCTAAGGTCTGATAAATAGGGTTTGAGGCCCTAAGGTCTGATAAATAGGGTTTGAGGCCTAAGGTCTGCTAAATAGGGTTTGAGACCCAGGGTTAAAGTTCCCACCGGAGGTTAAAGTCCTAAAAGAGGGGTTAAAGTCCCCGGGTTAACGTTCCCTGGTTGAAGTCCTCCGTGGTTAAGGGCCTGAGTAGCACCTTTCCATAGTGTGGGTTAAAGTCACTATTGAGTTGCCGTGATTAAAGGCATATTGGGTTGCTGTGGTTAAAGGCCTATAACGGCTGCATTTACAAGACCAGTGCGTTATGTTGTTGATAAGGGGGCCATTATCATTATATTAAAATGAATAGTGGTAGGGAGGCCAACCTATTATTATTAGATTCAGACTATGCATTGACAACCTAGTTGATTAAATATAGGTGGGTATATATGCTCCGGGTCTGAGAAGGAGCGGGTGTTATATTATATTATTATATTATATGTATTATGTTGTGCTATGTGGTTAGTTTATTTGCATAAACCGCTCTGAACACCGCCGTGCACTCTGCGGCCGGTGGGACCGGCGCTTCGCTGTCCTCCCCCCACGGGCGCGCGGCTTGAGGGGTTGAAGCGCTTCAGAGGCGTGCATGTTCACAGAAATACACTTGATATCTGCGTTGTTACCACAAATATGGATGTTGGTAGAGGCGAGCATATTCACAGAAATACGGTATAGTGCTGTTAAGGGGATGCGGACCAGTGATGGAGCTTTCGTCATCAGGGTCCACATAATCATCACCATTATTATCATTATTATTTCGTTGGTGCCGCTTGCTGTAAATGGGTCTGCACTCTGCATTGCTATAGACACTTCACATTGATACAACATTTTATTGGAGCGACGCGCGCTCGGCCGAATTCTACTCCCTCCTCGAGAACTACAACAACACGGCAGTAGGAGCTACTCGCACGCTCTCTCCCTCCCTCTCCCTCATTCTCTTTCGCTCCCTTTCTCTCTCTCTCTCTCGTTCTCTCTCTCTCTCTCCTTCTCTTTCTCACCCTCTCTCTCGTTCCTTCTCTCTCTCTTTCTCTCTCTCTCTCTTTCGCTCACGCACCCCGGACTGAAACTTTTCCTCACACGCTCTCTCTCTAACTCTCCCATTTTCTCTCACTAGCTCGCGCCCTCTCGCTCCCCTTCTCCCCTGCTCTCTTTCTCTCTCTCTCTCTCTCTTTCACGTTCCCCCTCTCTCTCTCTCTCTCTCTCCTTCTCTTTCTCACCCTCTCTCTCGTTCCTTCTCTCTCTCTTTCTCTCTCTCTCTCTTTCGCTCACGCACCCCGGACTGAAACTTTTCCTCACACGCTCTCTCTCTGACTCCCCTTCTCCCCTGCTCTCTTTCTCTCTCTCTCTCTCTCTTTCACGTTCCCCCTCTCTCTCTCTAACCATCTCTCTCTCTTTCTCTCTTTCCCGCTCTCCCTCTCTCTCTCTCCCCCACTCTCTTTCTCTCTCTCTCATTCTCGCTCTAGCTCTCTCTCTAACCATCTCTCTCTCTTTCTCTCTCTCCAGCTCTCCCTCTCTCTCACTCTCGTTCACTCTCTCTCTTCTCCCTCTCTCTCTCAGACTAACTCACTCGCACTTTCACTGACTCTCTTTCTCTCTCTCTCTCTGAATACCTCTCTCAATCTATCTCTCTCTCTTACTTCTCTCTCTCCTCTTCTTTGTTCTCTCCCATCCCTCTTCAAGAAGAATGACTGGACGAATTATACGAAGGGGGAGGGGCGCGAGAGGCGTGCCTGATGAGCCGGGGTCGGGAAATTGTTTCTCGTGTTCTATGCCTGGTCATTGGTCCCGAGAATGTCCCAACAGGGCTCCGTACCTATCGCCCAGACAGTCAGGAAATTGTTTCTCGTGTTCTATGCCTGGTCATTGGTCCCGAGAATGTCCCAACAGGGCTCCGTACCTATCGCCCAGACAGTCAGGAAATTGTTTCTCGTGTTCTATGCCTGGTCATTGGTCCCGAGAATGTCCCAACAGGGCTCCGTACCTATCGCCCAGACAGGGTGAACCGGCGCACGACAACCTGGGCCGAAGGGGGAGGGGCGCGAGAGGCGTGCACAGCCCCTTTGAGTGGGGCACTTAACATTTGCTTGACCTGTGGCCGTTGTCTGACCAGTGCCCCCTCTCCCTATTACATTCGCGCTCAACCTGACTATTCTCTCTCCCAAGCTCTCTCTCTCGTTCTCTCTCTCTCTCTCCTTCTCTCTCACTGGCTCGCGCCCTCTCTCTCCCCTTCTCCCCTGCTCGTTTTTTTTTTTCTTTCTCTCTCTCTCTCTCTCTCTCTCTCTCTCTTTCAAGGTAAAAGTGGCTATGGAGAGTCCGATGGCTCCTGATAGCAGTGCCGAGGGGACTACTCGACGCGTACACCCGATGGGCGTACACCCGATGGCCCCACTGGGGGCTATGGGCCTTACGTCTAGGTCAGGCATTATGGCTCAGCTACAATCAATGGGCGCAGAGAGATTTGTGTCAATGTCAATCCGTGACGTAGCATTCTTTAAAGAAGGTATGTTGCGAAATAGGGCAGGAGAAGGAAGGGTGATTACGTTTCCCCCCCTCAATCCCCATTAATCTATCTTATGTTCCCTCTCTCTTAGGCCTAAGGGGGAGTGGGTGTAGACTGGAATTGGCTGAGATTGAGGGTAGAAAGGGAGGAAGCCGCCACTGTAGAAGGTGTATGAGAAGGTATTAGTAGGTGTAATGAGAGGTATTAGAAGGTTGTATGAGGTGTGGTGGCGACACCTAGCGGGCAGATACTGTCACATCGCTCCCTGGTAGCGTCTGCTCCTCTGTGTCAGAAACTTTTCATTTCATCTTTATTTAATTTTTTCTTGTATCTTTTTAAAATGTAAAAACTTTTATTTTATGTTTTTTTTGTATGATACTTCATAACCAAAGATATTTTTGAAAATATAAGTATATTGTTTTAGGTGTTGCCTGGTGCAAAGACAATAGAGGAAGGAAAGGGGTTGTTATTATCCCACATTTAATTAACTTTCAAACACTGGGTAATATAATTTAAGAGGATTATATAGTAGATTTTTAGTGTGCAGACAGTTTTCAGATGTTAAAAGTTGTTAGTGAACCTGCTAAACAACTTCTGCTGTTGAAGCACGTTCTAATATTGGGTTGTACCAGGTAGTAACAAGGCCCCCGTACACACACACACACTCACTCACTCACTCACTCACTCACTCACTCACTCACTCACTCACTCACTCAAACACAGTCAATCAACCACACGGGAGGGCTTTGAAAGCAGACCAATTTGATCAATCTTAGAAAATGTCTGGGCACTTTAACTCCTAAATCAGGGGAGACTGGTTAAATATATATGTTTGTTTTTCTCTCTCTGGTTTAATCAGACTGATTGTATTCAAACTTCCGCTCTTCTTGTTTTATGCTTTTTATTGTATTTAAAATACCCGCAGGGGGAGTTTTATTTCTAAAGATTTCTAATTTTATTTCCTCTCAATTCGTTGTTTCTATGGCTTGACGAGCTATCATTCTACGTACCGATCCAGACTGAAAAGCCAGTCGATCCTCAACTCTTTGCGCGCTTAGGGAGGGGATTAGGCACCCCGAACCTCTAGGCGTCAACAGGCGGCAGTGGGCTCGCAAGAGTCTGGGCGCACGTTAAAAACAAGATATAGTGCGGGGGAGAAACTGAAGGCCCTCGTGTGTAACGAGGTATGAATTAACATACCACTGTGGTACCGTCTAGTCGGCCCAGGAAACGTCGCACGTAAGTTGGTGTGGGCACTGGGTGGTACGTGGACGACAGTTCACACCTAGGAGCAGGGCAGTGCACCGGAGGGGGCACAGCACCTGCCGTGAACAGGCTAGGCTGGCGAAAACGGTCAATATTTCCATGCCCGGAGCAAGCGGGGTGGGGACAAGACCGTCGGTTTCTAAACTGAGTGGCTGATAGGTACTACGGACAGTCAGCCGCTTGGGGTCCTGACTTGATGACGGACTATGAGGTCGCTATCGACTGGGTCGCCAGCCGGTTGGGAGAGCGTTATGGCAGAGACCATAAATGCACCTGGCTCAATGTACAGTCAGGCCACAGTAACCTTACTAGCCGATACAGGGTTAGTAGGCGAGTTGTGCTTCTGTGATCAGTGTTTTTGAAAAGAAAATGCTGGGAAGCAGAGGGATGAGGGGTGTCAATTCAGAGGAATCTGAATTGTCTCTCCTAAGATTGGAAAGGGACCCAGCCTTAAACTGCACCTGAAGGTAAAATAAGGGGACTTCTTCTGTTCATGTGAGGAGACCTTGGCCTGGAAGTGGAGGCCTGTATCCTTGGTTGGGTGAGAAGGGGTCCAGTGTAGGCGGCGATGCGGCCCTGTAGGGCCGGTCTCCCCACACGTGGCATCTCCTGATCCTGGCGGGGAGAGGTGCATCTAAGTAGGGCAAGCAGTGCGTCCGAACGGGAGGAGGGTACTCTTAACTGGAAGGAGGTTAAAAGGGTCAAAGTGTTCCCCACGTGGACCGTCTGGTCGGTCACGACTCTAAAAAATCATAATCTCCATCATCACTTTAATCATGATGTAATTAGACGATACCAAAATACATAACAAAGTTGTTTTGTTACAGAGACTACATACACTGCAAGGGGAAGAGAATCCTCAACGTTCTCATGGTGTAACTAATAACAACTCTGACCAGGAAATATAATACAATTATATAAATGATACTGTCACGGTGTCCAATGAGCAGACTAGTATGAATGGAATCCAAGTGTGTTTCAAGTTGTTCGCATATTATTGTCTAATTACACTGTAAATACAGAAATGGAGGGGATGCTGGGTACCAGATGATAGTGAATGGAGGGGATGCTGGGTGTGTAGGTGATGGAGAGGGTGGTATGTATGATATGGACGAGTTGGAGGCCATGTTGGAGATGTATGGTATGGACGAGTTGGAGGCCCTGTTGGGGATGCATGGTATGGGCAAGTTGGAGGCCCTGTGTATGGGCGAGTTGGGGGCCCTGTTGGGGGATGGAGAGGATGCCCACGAGGCGACTGCAGGATCCGTGCTCAAGGCACCGGCCTATGAGGAGCCCTTGGAGGATGCGCCGGCCGGCTCTCCTCCCCGTCTCTTTCCTGTCCAGCTGGGGTCCCCCGTGTCTGAGCCACCAGACTCTGCTGACATGATGGCATCCGGGGATGAGGATGTGGGGGAACCAACTGCAAGTTTCTATGAGGTCGTGGTAGGGTTGTGAGAATGGGGTCAAGATATTGTTGCGTGTTTTGTTTTTTATTTCCTTTTTATAGTATACTCATTAGAATATTGTCTACTCATAGGATATTGTATACTCTGATGTGGGACAATGTGTGTTTTGTTTTGATTTGGTTTATGTGAATTTTAGTCTGATTTTCTAATGATCCTTCGGCATAGAGATTGCAACCATTGGAAATCATTGAATTTTTTTTATGTATCTCTGATGTGGTCTTCTTTTTCATTTGTGAGTTTGGGTGGTGGTGACGAAGTATGACGCGGATGTGCCGGAACTTGGAATCTGAAAGTTGAGTGATTCTTTACGCATTTTTTATGTATTTCAATCAATGGGTTTTCTCATAAATAAGTCTGGATGCATTGTACTGGTTGTTGAGTAAGCTATGTGGTGTTCTGTGTTCTGTGATTCTTCCACAGGCTGTCGGGTTGGGGAGAGGCTGAGCGACCATGGACGCGATGGGGAACGGTCAGCTGTCATCCGCTTCATTAGGGACGCTGTGGTCATGCTGAGAACCGTACCGAGGCCCTTCTCCGCCGGTGGTGGGGTGGAAATACAACCCCGACGATGTCACGAGCTGTCGCTCGCTGCTCGCCTGAAAATGTAGGGCTGATGCCGGATTGAGGGGGAGGGGCCGGCAACAGGACTTCGGCCTGAATTCAGTATGATGCAGTGTCCTCTGGGGGTGATGGCTGACTGACGGTGTCGGTCGCCGCTCTCTGCCTGATGGCCTGCGGTGTTTGGACTCTGTGTGGACTCCACACAACAACTGAATAAATTGAACTAAATTGGACACAACAACTGAATAAATTGATAATAGATGAGAAAGTATAAATTGATTGAAATTATGCAAAATGTGACTGAACTAAAACTGAACTGTCTTGAAATATGATTGATATTGTGCAAAAGAAAACTGACCTGGCTGAACTGTCTTACATAGTATTTCAGGCATGTACATTGTGCGAAAGCGGTTAAGCATCATTTCCATATTTTACAGGTCCTGGTTAAGGTTAAATCAACGTCAGTTTATTGTTATTTTTTTGTGTGTTTTCATTCCTCTATGCCTCGTGTTAGTTTCCTTGGTTATATTGTGTGATTGTAATTAATATTTCACGGAGTTGATCTATGGCCTGCCCATCTACGGCCCTGACGACACTGGACGCTACTGGATGACCACTGGACCATCTAATTGTCACATGTCTCTGCTATTCCATGCGCTTCGTGCTATGTTTGCCTCTGGGCCCCCGTATAGTTAAGCTTCACGCTTATATGATATACACGCCCTCTTGGATTAAGTGCAGGTCTGATGTATTGATGGCAGTATTGGTGGTCATCCGATATGTAGGTATATGTCCGGAAATGTACTCTATTTGTTCCTGACCTTGGCCTTTTGACAGGTCCATGCTTAGTGTATGTCTTGATGATTGATGGTTGTGTCATATTGTTGGGTGCACAATGAATTGTTGTGTTGACATATAGATTTATATGTCAAAAGGGGGATTGATAGTTTTAATTCATTGATCTGTTGTCAATATCTTATATATCTTCAGGCTGTACACTGACGTCAGATGTCTCTGTGTAAACACGGGACCCGATGAAACGGTCTCTGTGTAAACATAGGGCCCCATGAAACAGTACTGGACACAGGTGCATGATGATATCAGAAGCATGCAAAAGCACACACACACACTCACACACACACCAACACACATGCACACACACAAATGATATGCCGTCATCTGATAAAGAGAGCGGAGGAATACAGCCCCTCCTTTCCCCCATCTAAGCAAACACCAGCACACACACACACACACACACACCACACAGACATTCATGGATACACACCGAGAGATATACACACACCATTCTGACGAGAAATGTATAAATGATGTGACGATGTATTGACGAAACCACCACTTGGCACTGGCTCGCTCTGTGTGCGGAGGTGCGTGGTCCGGATTGTGATCTACTTGTGCTGTGACGGTTCAGTAAAACTCTGCAGACTGCCATCTGACTCTGTCTCACTCTCTGTTCACCTCGCCGACATTCAATAAAAGAACTATGAGGGAATTCCTTTCACGGTTCCTTTGGTTCCAGGGGATTTGAGACGCAAACTTTTTGCATCGGCTCACTCACGTCGCAAGATGGTGGCTTGCAGGCGCGAACGGCCTGGTTTTGGTGAGTTGCTGGAGCCCAGTGAGGATGCGTCGGTCTTTACATGCCCGATTGAAACTGAGGATTACATGGTAGAGGCGGACGGGTTCTTATTTGAAGGCCCGGTGGAGACAGGTATCCCGCCCGTCCAGGTAACACTGGAGGGGGGTGAAATGTCTCCTTGGGGCGCCTTGTTTGAAGAGGGAGAAGAACCTCCAACTCGTCAGCAAGATGCCCTGCTATCAGCCACATCGGAGTGTGGCTCCTTGACCAGTGACAGCCTGCTGTATGTGAGGGTTGCGGGCTCGGTGGAGGAAAGTCTGCAGGGGGAACTGCAGGCTTTGTTCCCCGAGCTCATGGCGGTGTCGGCAGTCGCAAACGGCGTGCCGCTGCCGCAGCCACTGCCTGTTCCTGTTCCTGTTCCTGATGATCTCATAGGTCATCTATGGCAGCGTCGCCCGGTGAGAGGGGTGGACGTTGTCTACCCATTTTTCCCCTCAATGGGGGGCCTATGTTCGTCAGGGCCAGGTGGTGTCTCACATCATGGGCCTCACCCCGCCTGCGTACCAGTTACGCGGGTGGAGGGTTTGGTCGTCGGTATGAGGGAGGGCGTGCCGCGGCTTGATAGGCCGATGGCCGCGCTCCTCTGTCCGGAGGTGGTGTGGGAGCCGTTACGTAAACCGGTCCCGCAAGGGAAATCGGCGAGGCGGTTGGCTTACTGGAGCGACAGTCATTTATCGCCGGAACACAATCTCTAGCTGCTGCGTCTAACATCGCACAGCTGGCAAGATTCATGTCCGGGATATTGACGGGCGGCATGGAGCTGAGTGATGTCCAACATGACCAGCTCGCCCAGGCGGCAGGAGCTATCCTGCATCTAACTCAGCCACAGGCCATAGCCGCTGGGAAAGTGCGCGCCCTGGCAACTCTGGTCCAGCGCCATCTTTGGTTGGAGCAGGCACGTGTACCGGAGAATAAGAGGATTCCTCTTCTGTCGGCAAGCCTCTCCGATGCTGGACTGTTCGGGAAGGCCCTGCAGTTGATGACCTTGACGTGCAGAGAAATGCAGGAGGAGCGCTCCGTGCTCCAACCCCATTTTCCCCCTCCCGACATCGCCGGTCGAGTCAGACGGCTGCCACGTTGTCGAGCTTCCTCCGCCGTGGCTACCGCTACTACCACCGCCGCTGCCAGCCCATCTACACCTGGAGGAGACGGTAGGGATCGTCGAGTCCAGCCACCGATTGTCTACCGTCCCTCCGGGGCTCCCCGAGGTGGCAGACCCCGAGCGGCTCGAGGCGGCAGGCGCCGTTAGCCCAGTGACTTTTTTCCCCTGTGGTCCCCTCTGTTTACCCCTCCCCGGCCCTCTCATATGATTTGATTCAAAAATAAAAAGTCCCCTCTAAAGGGGGACTGTATTTTTTGTTAACAAACTGTGTGTTTCTTCACCAAAACATATGATGAGGTTGCAAAGTGTGAATCTTCACTTGTATGCATTGATAGGAGGGTTACGTTGTGTTATGAGCTTAAGCAAGGCCTGCAACCTACACTCGTTGTAAAAAGGTTTTTTTTCTACCTCGGCCTGAGTCTCCACATTAAGGTAGAGGTAGTTGTATGTTCTGTTGCTTACACAAGTGATGTTGAGCTACAACATTGTTGTGTTAGTTGCAGTAATGCTCGTATAAACACGTATCACGGCCCAGCCGTTCGCTCTCTCTATCAGTGTTTTTCTCTGTGTACAACATAGGATGTGGGTGTAGGATTCACACACGCGACTTGGTTTTGTTGTAAACCCTGTTCACAGTTCTGTGGGTAGCGTGCATTGTATTAGCTTGCGCTATTTCATTAGCATTCTAGCAAAAGGTATCATATGCTAAAGTTGTTATTGTGTCCAGGGGGAAGGGCTTGTGAGGGGGTGCCGAATAAACCCCCCCTTCCCTCTTTTGATTGGTCAGGTGGTTTTTTCTCATCTCTTGTCAGTCCAGTCAGGACCAAGCTGTTAGACGACTTGGCAGGGAGGGGGGGGGGGAAAGGGTTTCCCTGACTCCGCTCCTATTACACAGGAGTTGAGTGTTGGGTTTCCCCCCGTCATAGCCTACGTCACTACGCACGTTGCCATTGACGATGGCTTCCATGAGTTTAGACCTATATGTACGTCCGTTGTTGTCAAGCTGTCAGGGTAGAGCGTAGGACTTACGTGTCCTCTACGCTCGATATATGTGACCCGCCGTGACCAAACCCGATTTGATGCGCAAGGGGGAGGTGCTCTGAAATGAACAAAATGTCTTGCTGTCCAGAAAATCCCCAAAATCGAAATCTTGATTTTTTTTACATATTTGAATTGTCATTAATCTGTTCCCTTATTTGCCCTTAGTTGCAAACTTAAATACAACTTGTAAATGAGGTAATTATTGTTATAATAGTTCCACAAATTTTCTTTCAAGTGAGGAGAAAAACTACACGAGCGGGCTGTGCGGCCTGTCCAGGTAGCAAGTACTTGTACTTAATAGGTGTTAACACACAGACACATTATTTAGCTCTCCTTTCTCAGAGAGAGAATAACACACTATTAATACACTATCTTAATGTTATAAGTTATAAGCAACGTAACGCAGTGTCTAAAAAAAAGATAAAAAAAGAGGCCTTGACCCGTTATAAAACGCATGTTTTAACTTAATTAAAAACCATTAAAACACAGTTAGAACTTTATGAGCGAACGAATTTCGTTAGGGTGCATTTTTTCCAACCTAATGGGTAAATACATCTAAATAACACTGTGTTGACGTTACAAATGTCCAATCGCGCGGCTTGGTGCTGGTGCTGCTGCTGCAGCACGAGGCTGGAGAGATGTTGTAACCCTTTCACTGCCACACCACAGAAGATTAACCTTTCACTACCACACTACAGAAGGTTAACCTTTCACTACCACACTACAGAAGGTTAACCTAGTTGTTGTGTCTTTCACTACCACACTACATGTATTTACATCTAAATGCTTATTGGTCAGCGGTGACGTCATTAAGTTGATGCCATTGATGGATGGGTATTAAACAGAGAGCAGGCATAACATGCCCAGCACCACCAGCCAAAATATCCAGCAGCGGTTCAAAAAGACCACGGTGATCATCTGGAGAGGCCATCAGAACATTGAACATTGACTTTAGCATGTCTATTTTTTATCTTGTGTTATTTTAAATGCTAATAAAATCTTGAAACTTGATTTGTCTCTTGTTTATTATCAGGGTCCCTTTCACTACCACACTACAGAAGGTTAACCCTTTCACTACCACACTACAGAAGGTTAACCTTTCACTACAACACCACAGAAGGTTAACCTTTCACTACCACACTACAGAAGGTTAACCTTTCACTACCACACTACAGAAGGTTAACCCTTTCACTACCACACTACAGAAGGTTAACCTTTCACTACCACACTACAGAAGGTTAACCTTTCACTACCACACTACAGAAGGTTAACCCTTTCACTACCACACTACAGAAGGTTAACCTTTCACTACCACACTACAGAAGGTTAACCCTTTCACTACCACACTACTGAAGGTTAACCTTTCACTACCACACTACAGAAGGTTAACCTTTCACTACCACACAAATTTTTTAATAAACTATCATGACTTTTCCTTTTTCCTCTGGGTGTTGTGTTTGCAGTCACCAGACTCATTGTAATAACAAAGAGCCTCAGACTGGAAAGCTGCCAGGTGTTAATTGCCCTAGAGAGAGGGGGGCCATGGATTACAATGACTTCTGGGTAGTGTTGTAGTTGTTTCACTATTGTCACCGAATAGCCTGCTCGTCTCTTGAAGGCTATTATCTCTGAATACGTTTTGCGATAATCACCATGAATCATAGGAAGTAGCTTGCAAAGTATCCCACCAAAATGTTCAAGTGATGGCTTATTTTGAAGGTATGAATCTGTACTTTCATAATATGTAAAAAAAAAAAAAAAAAAAAAAATGAAGATCCCTCAACATGACCCTGAAGTCCATACCTGGTCACATATGTGTAACCTGAGTCGGTTGGTCACATGACTCAAGATTACCATGGCTTTTTCACTCTATGACTCATGTGGGAAGCCTCTCTGGGGAGTTCCGTCTAAATCCTCTGTGGTGGAAAATGTGAAAATGTTTTGTCCTCAGTTGTGTCAAATGGGATTCATTCAGTCTGTGCTTCTTTTCTTTTTAATAAAAGAGTGTGGGGTGTAGGAAGCACCATGCCCTTCTTGTCGTTCTCCCAGGCGCCTTGAGGATTCAATGAAAGGTCTCATTTAACCTGTTCATTGATGTGGTTGTGTCCCGACGCATGCATACTAGCTCGGGGTGTTTTCTGATAAGAATCATGCAGGTAGCTAGTACGCCTTGGTTGCTTATGGTTAAAACAGCGTTTTTATAAAGCAACTGGGATGGAGGGTTTGTCCTCTTCCGAGACCCTATTACTGGTTCTCGACGGGTTCCCGTTCATGTATGGGGGATGTTAACGGAATGAGATCAAAACATAGGTAGAGGGGTGTCATGTACGAAGGTCTAAGAATAACAACTGGAGGGCGGCACATGAGCAAAAGCAGCCTCTCTCAGTAAATGCATTTAAATCAAGGTCCCAGGTATAGGTAAAAGAAGACACAACACAAGATGTTTTCCAAATAGTAAATTATATATTTATGGTGATAGGGATTTAAACCTCCACCATAATGCAAAAAGGGGAAAAGGTAGGGGAGGACAAACAATACATACATGTAAACAAACAAACACTTAATAGCCAATACAACCACGTGCCCATCATAGGACACCACAGCTATGGGGTTTAATCCACACTCAATGCGATAAATGGCACCCAGCCACACAGTGTTGTTTCAGGCAACAGATAGGCGAGACGGCAGTCTCCTCACTCCACCCTGAAACGTGGCAGTGACTTCCATAAATGAGGGCCCTGTGTGTGTGTCATCTTCCAGTTTATATCCACTCATCCAACTAACTGCCCACAGGTGTAATCAAGCAGGTGCAATCAGCTCAATCAGGAGGATGAGTGGTCTCTGGGAAAAAGAGAGAAGAAACAGAATTAACAGATGACACATCACACAACCAAGAACAACATAACCCATACTCATGATACTAATCTGATGTTCACATGGTCTTCCAAAATACAGTAATAATGATAATGACCAACCCACGTACGTCACAGGGGTCTCACGCCCTTGGGGTGGGCCACCGTGACGGTTCTCTCCGGTCCGTCTGGGTGGCGCCCTCTTTTCGTGTTTTTTGATCGACACGCATATCTGCCCCTTCTCCTGGAGTCGGCATGTCGGCGTGGTTAGGGCACGGGACTGGTTCTGGTCACGCTGGTCCAGGTCAGTTAACCCGTTGTCCGCCGGGGATGCAGATCTGCTGTTCTGATACCCTGAGGGACTTGGGCTTTTTTCGGGGGAAAAAGTGCCGGGTCGGCCCGGGGTGTCACAAGGTTGGGCGCTATAGAGACCCTTGTTGGGTACACTTTTTTGTACCTGGCACTATCATAAGGGGCTGGTTCTCTCTTTTCTTCGCTCCTCTCTCTCTCTCGCATGGCAGAGGGAGGGCTGTTGGGGTGGTCTTCTGGACCTCCTCTAGTAACCCTGTGTGCTTCCCGAGCCGCCGGGCCCGGTCCGAAGTAAAGTTTCGTTGATACCGTAGACCTGGAATAACCCTTTTTTGAAAACTGAAACACTTGTACTGCGGTATAGCCAGTGTATACCCGCAGGTGTGTTTTGGAGTTTTTTCTTGAGGGGTTATAGGAACAACCACTGCATGTGGTCATGGGGGTGGTTGGTTCCCTGGTGTGTTGGAGCAGAGTCAACTCCCGGGTTGCCCAGTTGAGTGTGCCCCTGCACGTTCATGACGTCTGCCATTCATGTCAGCCTTCTCTGCCTCGACCCCTCTGGGTGGGTTTTTTTTTATAGAGGCTTTGTCATGGTGATCAACAACGCCAGCATGCGCCCCTTCCGCCGGAGGGGCTGTTTTCAGCTGCAGTACTCCAGGCTCAGGTTACAGCCTGTTGCCTGGTTTCCCCGGTGCGCTGCCTGCTTCCATTGGTAACCTTTTTTGTGTGCTTACGGCCATGCTGACTGCCTGTTCTGCAGGGTCAGTGTGCCAGGCGGTGGGCTATTGGGGGGAAAGGGCCCGCTCTTGGAGGGACCCTATCCGAATACGCTGGCGATGTGGGGGGCGGTGTCACTAAGTGACCGCCTGGTGGGGTCTTAATGCCTGGTGTCATTGACCTCTCCGGACCCCCTTTTTCCAGGGGATCCAGTCCCTTAAGTGGGACTGGGTCTTCCTTCGCGCTCCGCTGCTACGGCCTTGCCACGGGGTTGGGTTTGCTCTTGACCCCGTGATTTTGGGGGCAGTAACGAGGTTGTTCCTTCGTTCATTCCCGGGTGGCATGCGGGTTGTGCGTGTGTGTAGTCGTGGGGTCAAGCCACGGTCTGCTCACCCTGTGCGTTGGGTTGCTTGAGTGCCTCTTCGCACGGTCGGATCCGTCGCCCTCCTGTGAACCTCCAATAGGGGGGGTATCCTCCATTAGGGAGGGTCGGGTGGGCTCGGTCCTCCCCGGTCTGATGGTTGTGGGGGGCCTCAGCGGGGTACATTTGTCGGGCTATGGCTCCCGCTCAGCCCCTGTTGCAGACAGGTGCTGAGCAAGCCATTAACGACATAGAACGGAGGGTTATGTATATAACCCAGTTCTATGAGTTATGGTGCGCTCAGCACCTGGACGCCGCTGCGGCCCTTGATCTCACCTTGTGGTGAAAGTTTGGGAAGGAGGCGAGTAGGTGACCACACACCTGCTTATGAAGGTAAGCGGAAGGGGGTGTGGTCAGACGGATGTTGGGATGTAAAGGTACATGGTGGAATTTTTTATTCAGTGCTCGTGCACGAAGTGAAGTACAGTGCAGACAGGTGCTGAGCGCACCATAACTCATAGAACTGGGTTATATACATAACCCTCCGTTTCTGTCTCAGCTGATCTCCTGAGCTGAGGTCTGAGCTTGTGCCACAAGATGACTCAACTACATACTCATCCATCCTTTTCTGCTTCCTCCTTTGGCTGGTAGTATGTTCCTCAATCCAAAGGCCATTACATATGTATATAATGAAACACACAATACAGTTTTTTTTTCGATTGCTTAAGCATGATTTTGTAAAACGGGGCCTGGTGTTTCAAAACACACAATTAGCACAACCACACACAATTATCAGAACACCCTCAGATCCTTTGCTAAATTAAACACTTGTCAAAACCATACACTAATTTATAAAAACTACATTTTGTTACCATATGAAACACACGTTTCATATGACTTAATTCTGTTTGAACCAGTTACACACACTGCTGTGCTTAACCTAAAACACATTTAGCAATTCTACTTCTCAGTGATTAGAGTACTGTAAGTGAAGTACGCAGAGAATGTGCATATATACAATAAATTCACCAAACACTACACAAGACCAATGCTGTAGAGACTGATGAAAATATGCAAAATGTGTGAGGCTGACATTGTGTTTATAGGGGTGCAAATCTGGGCCTATGTTTTGCTGCTTGAGTGTAAGGTTTTGATAATTGTGTAATACTTTTGATTTGCGTGTTTATGCAATTGAAAAAAACTGTAAAGACTAGAGATTAACTGTTTATTTCTTTTGTACATAGGCTGTGCATATGTTTGTTTGTTTGTTTATTTGCTTATGTGTATGATTCTTAACTGTGTTTTTATTTAGTTATTGGTGTATATGTGTGTATGTATGTACAGTATATATATTATATATATATGTGTATATATGTATATTTGTACTCCTGTTGGGGCCTCTTGGACCAGATCAATGTTTTATCTGGCTAAATAAAGGTTAAATAAATAAATAAATAAGAAACTGATGATTTGGTCCTGTTAACTTTGAATTTTCTACGGGGACTGCCCAGATCCCTCTCATGGACATGGACCTCACTTTGAGAACCTCTAATGATTCTAGTTCTTCAGTATTCATCTCTAATTACTCTAAAATTGCGTATTTCTGTGTTTAAAAAAGCCTGAAGCCCCCAATGTTTTCTAACCCTAAAAACGCCCCTGGTGCCCATCAACTATTATGTTGTTGATGTGCATGAATGAATGAATGAACTTTATTTAACAGATTGCAGAATGGGTACAATACAGTACGGCTCAATACACACAATTGGGGATGCAGATCAGAGAAAGACGTTTGTCTTGTTTACATCAGGGTCCCCCATTTATTTATTTTGCATTTATTTTAAATTGGTTTAAAGACGTGTCCGGCCCATGGGGACATTAAAGTGTATTGTCGCCGCCTTACAAATAAATTTGATTTGATTTGATTTCAATTCATAGTGACATTTATGACATACACAACATAGATGACATCATGACATTTATGACATAGGGACATACATACATGACATACAGGTTTGATTGATTGATCACTGATGGAGACTCAGTGTTCAGGGTAACAGAGCATGAGGTGAGGAGGACCTTTAAAAAAGTGAATATCAGGAAGGCAGCAGGACCGGACGGCATCCCCGGCCGCGTCCTAAAAGTCTGTGCCGACCAACTGGCCCCGGTATTCACTGACATATTTAAGCTGTCCTAGGAACAGGCTGTCATCCCCACCTGCCTGAAGAAGTCCACTATCATCCCTGTACCTAAAAAAATCCAAGCCTGCTTGCCTCAACGACTACCGCCCTGTAGCTCTCACCTCCATAGCCATGAAGTGCTTTGAGAAGCTAGTAAAGGGCTACATCTGCTCCTCCCTCCCCATCAACCTGGACCCCCTGCAATTTGCATACCGCCCCAACAGGTCCACGGAGGACGCCATAGCCCATGTGCTGCACACAGCAGCATCACACCTGGACAAGAGGCAGGGGAACTATGTGAGAATGCTCTTTTTTTTTTTACTTTTTTTTTTAGCGTTTATCGCTTTTCTGGTCAAGCATGACCGACAGATACAGGGTGAACGGGATATAGAGCAGGGGAAGACATTCTGGCAAATGACGGCGGGTCCGGGAATCGAACTCGGAGTCCACCAGATCCGTGACGCAGCACGGTTTTCCCCGACGCAGAAATAGCGCCGAGATATGCGGTGAGCTACTGGAGCTCCCGTGAGAATGCTCTTCATCGACTACAGCTCAGCATTCAATACCATAGTCCCCTCCAAACTCATAGCCAAGCTCAGGGACCTGGGCTTGAACTATGACCTCTGCCAGTGGGTCTTGGACTTCCTGACGGGCAGACCCCAGGTGGTGAGAGCAGGCAACTGCACCTCCTCATCCATCACCCTCAACATAGGGGCCCCCCAGGGCTGTGTTCTGAGTCCCCTCCTCTACTCCCTGTACACACATGACTGTGTGGCTCAGCGGAACAACAACACAATCATCAAATTTGCTGACGACACAGTAGTGGTGGGCCTGATCTCTGCAAACGACGAGAGGGCCTACCTGGAAGAGGTCAAGGTCCTGGCGGGATGGTGCCAGGAGAACAGCCTCTCCCTGAAAGTCAGCAAAACAAAGGAGATGATTGTGGACTTTAGGAGGTCGGGGGTCAGGGACTACAGCCCCCTCAGCATCGACGGGGCACCGGTTGAGAGAGTGAACAGTTTTAAGTACCTCGGAGCCCACATATCCGAGGACTTGACATGGACCACACACATTGACAGTGTTGTGAAGAAGGCACGACAACGCCTCTACTTCCTCAGGCGCCTAAGGAAGTTCCAAGTCAGTCAGAAGATCCTTAAGAACTTCTACTCATGTACAATAGAGAACATCCTGACTGGCAATATCACCTCCTGGTTTGGGAATAGCACCGCACAAGACCGTAGCAGACTACAGAGAGTGGCACGTTCAGCCGAACGCACAATTGGAGGGGGGCTTCCCACTCTCCAGAACATTTACAACAAGCGGTGCAGGGGTAAGGCTAAGAGAATTATCAAGGACTCCAGCCACCCAAACAACTGCCTCTTTGAACTGCTGCGGTCAGGCAAGCGATACCGGAGTCTCATGACAAGCACAGAAAGACTCAGAAGAAGCTTCTATCCCCAGGCCATCAGGATGCTCAACGAACAATAACACTATGCAACAACCATCAAATGCACTCACAACACACACATCCACACGCACACACTCACTTTAAACAAACAACACACTGCAGCACCCACTCTCCACACTTTAGAACACCTAAACACACTTTATATTTATTGGTAAAGGATTTGCACTACAATCCATACCTCAGTACACCTTACTGTAAATTGTACCTAAATTGTACCTCATCCCATTTCTGCTTTGCACTATATAGTATATTGTATATTAGTATATTGCATAGTATATTGTATATTGTATGGTAACTCAGTTACTTCTATTCTGCATTGAACATTGTACATATGTATATACTGAACACTGTGTCTACGTACGTGACTTCTATTTTTTACTTCTATTTTTACATGCTATACTATTTTATTTCATACTTATCTTTTGTCTAGCACAGTCTCTGGAGCGTAACAGAAAGAAGCATTTTGTATAAAAGTATTCTGTACTTCTGTATGACAACTATTAAAGAAACTTGAACTTGAAACTTGATTGAAAACGTTATTAACAGATTGCAGAATGGGTACAATACAGTACAGCTCAATACACACAATTGTTAAGGGGATGCAGACCAGAGAAAGACTTTCGTCTTGTTTACATCAGGGTCCCCCATTTTCAATTCATCAGGACATATATGACATACATGACATACAGATAGACAGTACTGCTACATCTATACATTTATGACATACCAGATTTGAAAATACAGTACTGTTTGTGATACAAAAAGAGTCCAGAAAAGAGTATATACATTTGACGTAAAAACTGTACATTGGGGGAGGTTGGGTAGGTGGGGTGGGGGGCTGTACATTGGAGGTGGTTCGGTGGGTGGGGTGGGGGGGGGGTTAGGCAGGCGGGGTCGGGGGGGGGAACACTGTACGCCTGTACAAGCAAAACTGTACATTGGAATATTGACAACCATACTTGGTCGATTACTGTACATTGGAGGGGGTTGGGTGTCATGTACGAAGGTCTAAGGACCACACAGAATAACAACTGGAGCTGGCTGCACATGAGCAAAAGCAGCCTCTCTCAGTAAATGCTTTCAAAACAATGTCCCAGGTAGGTAAAAAAGACACAACACGTTTTCCAAATAGTAAATTATGTATTGAATGGAGGTAGGAATTTAAACCTCCTCCATGGTGCACAGGGGAAAAGGTAGGGGAGGACAAACAAGATACACATATAATACAAACAAACACTTAATAACTAATACAACCACGTGCCCATCATAGGACACCACAGCTAGGAGGATTAATCCACACTCATGTGATAAATGGCACCAAGCCACACAGTATTGCTTCACGCAACAGCTAGGCGAGAAGGGCAAACCTCCCTCACTCCACTCTGGAACGTGGCAGTGAACTAGTGAGGCGCCCCGTGTGTGTGTCATCTTCCAGGTTATATCCACTCATCCACTTGACTGCCCACAGGTGCAATCAAGCAGGTGCAATCAGCTCAATCAGGGGGATGAGTGGTATCTGGGAAGGGAGAAAGAGAAACAGGATTAGAAGATGACACATCACACAAGCAAAAATAACATAACACATACTAATTATACTAACCTGATGTTCACATGGTCTTCCAAATACAGTAATAATGATAATGACCAACCCACGTACGTCACATTGGGTTAGGACATTTACATGGGCCAGTTTCGAATTGCAGTCTCCCGTAGGTGTTCTTTGAGAGTGTTTTTGAAAGTGGGTAGTGATTCACATTCCTTTACAGCTTTGGGTAGGGCATTCCACAGTACTGTTACATGTGTGACATATACGATATGCAAATATACAGTACTGTGTTACCCAGAGATCCTAACAGAAAATATAAACATTATGTAACGTTGTATGCACACGTTGTATGCATGCGCTCTCTTTCGTAGTTCCTATCAAACATCCTATCAAACATCCGGCAAAAAAAATTTCATCAATGACAAAACTGAGGAAAACAAAAACAAACCACGTGAACTTTGGAAATGACTCAATAATCAACTAGGCTGCAGTAAAAAACTTAAAACCAGATTCTCAAACATAAACATAAAGACGGACAACACGCTCATCACAGACAAGCTGGATGTAGCCAATTACTTAAACATTTTCTTCACAAACATAGCCACAACACTGGTAAACAAACTACCCTCCCACTCAGGGAATTATGGGGTAGAACAAATAGTAGCATACTACAAGAACCTAGGGGTCCACAAAGATGACTTCAAACTGGAAATGGTAACAACAGATGAGGTACTCAAAAAAACTGAGCGCCCTCCAACCGAACAAGGCCACTGGCCATGACAACATCCCCTCCAAATTTCTCAGAGACTCAGCAGCCGCCATCACCCCAGTCATCACACACATAATAAACCTCTCCATAAAACAGGGACACGTCCCCAAGGACTTCAAAATTGCGAGAGTAACACCCCTGCACAAAAAGGGCAGTAAATTAGACCCAGGCAACTACCGCCCTGTTTCTATCCTTACCTCCATCTCGAAAGTCATGGACATTTTTTTATACGAACAGGTCGAAAAGTACCTCGCGAAAAGAAATCTAATCTACGAATTCCAATCTGGCTTCAGAACATCCCACTCCACTGACACATCACACATGCCTTCTCTATTTAAACTACCACATCAAACAAGAGGTGGACGCGGGCAAATACTGCGGCATGGTCATGCTGGACCTACAAAAGGCCTTCGACACTGTCAATCACACCATTCTGTTTGACAAGCTAAAAACAATTGGTTTTGATAGCCTATCAGCAGGGCCGGAGAGATGCGAGGCCCTGTGCGAGATTTAAACGCGATTATATATATATATAATTTTTTATTTTTTATTTTTTCATACAGTCAACATATTCTTAAATAATAGCGCTGCCCGAGGCTGGGCATTATACAGTCAACATATAGCAAGAGAGAGAGCGAGAGAGAGCTCCCGTTCTACAGTCAATATACAGTGTTATCGCTGCACAGACCCGGCAATGCCCCTGACCCTCCACCAGAGCAAGGCCAGAGAGAGAGAGAGAGAGAGAGAGAGAGAGAGAGAGAGAGAGAGAGAGAGAGAGAGAGAGAGAGAGAGAGAGAGAGAGAGAGAGAGAGACACATTGGAAAGAAACAACACAAAACCAGAGCAAATTGAAATGCTATTTGGCCCTAAACAGAGAGTACACAGTGGCAGAATACCTGAGCACTGTGACTGACCCAATACTAAGAAGATCCTTGACTAGGTACAGACTCAGCGAGCACAGCCTAGCCATCGAGAAAGGCCGCCATAGGCAGACCTGGCTCCCAAGCGAAGACAGACCCACTGCACACAAGATGAGGTGGAAACCGAGCTCCACTTCTTAACAACCTGCCCACTATACCAAGACATATACTTCCCACAAATTGCAAACACCCAAAGAGACTTTGAAAACATGGACAATAACTCAAAACTCTCATACCTACTGGGAGAAATACAAGAATGTGAAATAAAGCCCATTTGAATTGAAGAGAGAGAGATAGATAGAGCATGTCTGTGTGTGTTAGAAAGAGAGATATAGAGAGAGAGCATGTCTGTTTGTGTGTGTGTGTTAGAGAGAGCGCATGTATATGTGTGTTAGAAAGAGAGAGAAATATAGAGAGACAGCATGTCATTTTGTGTGTTAGAGAGAGATATAGAGCATGTCTGTGTGTGTTAGAAAGAGAGAGAGCATGTGTGTTTGTGTGTTAGAGAGAGAGAGCATGTCTGTGTGTGTGTGTGTTAGAGAGAGAGCATGTATGAGAGAGATAAGCAAGACAGCTAAGATGAGTCCCTAAAGGATATTCAACTTTTAATGGAAGAACAAAACAGAAGGAAAAGATAACTTCACAAAGGCAACATGAATATACATAGATCCAAAAGGACAAAGATCAACACTTAAATCCAAAGAGAAGAGGGTCTATACCAGAGAAAACAGTAAAAAAGTAGCAAGGAGCCAACGGCCGACATCAGCTAAATAGGCTAACTGCAAATAGAGTAGCCAGGTACTGACACCAGGTACACACCGTTAGCTACAACAGCTAGCCGGCCCGTTTGGCTCAATATAACGTTAGCTACGTTAGCTAGCCGGCCCGCTTTGGCTCAATATAACATTAGCTACAACAGCTAGCCGGCCCGTTGGCTCAATATAACGTTAGCTACGTTAGCTAGCCGCCCCGCTTGGCTCAATATAACATTAGCTACAACAGCTAGCCGGCCCGTTTGGCTCAATATAACGTTAGCTACGTTAGCTAGCCGGCCCGCTTGGCTCAACATAACGTTAGCCAACATAACGTTAGCCTTAGCCACGATAGCTAACCGGCCCGAGAGAGAGAGAGAGAGAGAGAGAGAGAGAGATATCCACGGCGGGTAGAATAGAATAGAGTGCATTAAAAACTCACCAAACGTCCAAGAGGATGGAGACAACCGCGTGGAGTTGACGAAGTTCATCTGCCGAATGACCGTCCTCTTCATCTTGGCATAACAATGCTGCACGCGCTCTCTCTAGGTTAGCTAACGCTAGTTAGCCTTTAGCTAAGCTAGCTACTAGCCGACATCATCATGGCTATCCCGACTGAACCACACGTTAGCACTCGATATTATAACGTAGCTAAAGCTAACTAGCTGTCCCTGCCTTTAGCTAAGCCGACATGGCTAGCCTGGCTGAACTGTCTAACATGCAACAACTTTCATCTTCAGTCCATCTGCCGAATGACCGTCCTCTTCGTCTTGGCTGGCATAACTAAGCATAACATCCAATGCTGCACGCGCGAAATAGTCAAACGCAGCTGACGCACGCCGGCCGACTGTACACATGTAACCCCTCCCTTCGTTGAAACCAGTAGTATGTCTGCTGCAGAGCCCCAGAGCTCCAATAGTGAGTATGTCTGCTGCAGAGCCGCAGATCCAGGAACAAGTCAGACACATTCTACAAACGTGTCTAATGTGAAATATATAAGCATATAAGCAAAACTAGATTTTAGGTCTGTGATGAAAAAGGGCCTCACAGGAAGGGGGGCCTTGCAAAAAAATACAAAAAATAATAAATAAAAAAAATAATAAATAAAAAATATTTCTTTTTTATTTATTTAAAAAAAAAATTGTGCGAGGCTCCCCTTCCCGCGAGGCCCTGTGCGACCGCACTGCTCGCACACCCCCTGAGGCGGCCCTGCCTATCAGTGAGCTGGATGCAATCCTACCTGGAGGGGAGAGAACAGATGGTGGAGGTATACGGTACCCTATCCCCCCCCCCCCTCACAGTGAGCTGTGGTGTTCCACAAGGAAGCATACTAGGTCCGTTACTGTTCCTAATTTATGCAAATGACATGTCGTCAGCTGGTGACTGCAACTTGTTCCTGTTTGTGGACGACTCAGCCCTGCTGGTCTCTGACATGAACAAGTTACAGGTTGAAAAAACCCTCAGCTCGGAACTAGGCAAAATCTGCATATGGCTCGCTGATAACAAACTATCATTACACATGGGCAAAACAGAGTCCATTCTCTTCGGTTCAAATAACAAACTCAGCAAGATCGACGGCTTCTCAGTTACAGTGGGTGACAATATTGTCACAAGGAAAGAAGAAATTACCTACCTGGGCTCCATCCTAGAGGCAAATCTTTCCTGTGACAAAATGGCATCCAATGTAATAAAAAAAGTCAACCAACGAACTCGATTCTTGTACCGGATCTCCTCACTGGTAAACAAGAATACCCTGAAGACTCTGGCAGGAGCACTCATTCAAGGGTACTACGACTATGCTTGTACCTCATGGTACCAAAGCACCTCAAAGGCGCTAAAAACAAAATTACAAACATCTCAAAACTAACTGGTCAGACTACTGCTTGACCTTACTCCTAGAACCCACCTCACCCCTGCCTACTTTGACAAACTAGGATGGCTTAGAGTAGATGACAGAGTACAGCAACTTGCAATGGGCCAGGTCTATAAGATACACTACACGACCAAGGAAGGTACCCATGTACATGTCAAAATACTTCCCAAAGGTCAGTGAATACCACGATCACAACACCAGAGGGAGCTCCACAAATCATGTTAAACCCAGATTCGGCTAAAACAAGGGACTAAAGTTGTTTGGCAATTATGCATGGCCGCCTAGTTATAGTTGAAAGTGGGGGTGCAAGATTTTTTTTTATTTTACCTTTTTTTTTTTTTTTTTTTGCAAGGGGTGGTTTGGAGGGGGTCCGGCACGGCAGATTTTTTTTACATTTAATGAACACCTGTATGTGCAATTTCCTGCAATATAGAGCCTTCAATCTTGACCAAAATAAAGCTGCTCTTTTCACTATAAAACTCAGTTTATATTGCAGTATGATAGCTATAATAATAATAACTTCACTGCGAGGGCTCTTTTAGCTAACGCTAGCTAGGCACGTATGATAGCCAATTACTATTATAATAATAATAATAATAACTTTCCCATCCTCCCAAAGCCCCTCCGGCCCCGTTCTCATCCGCAGCGGCAGTACCAACAACAACAACAACAACTAATTGACGCTATCAATAGCCCCAGTGAGCGCGGTGGCTGAATGAATGAATGAATGAAAACTTTATTTAACAGATTGCAGAATGGGTACAATACAGTACGGCTCAATACACACAATTGTTAAGGGGATGCAGACCAGAGAAAGACGTTTGTCTTGTTTACATCAGGGTCCATACTAGCCCCTTTCGTGACTGTGCTCAGCACCGAGTGAATCCACAGTCACTTGCTCCTCAATGGGAAACCAACCTAGATTTACCATGAAGGACTGGTTCTGGCCGAACCGTTCGTTATACAAGTATCACAGAGACATTACAAAAGGTGCTCACAGTTGCACGAGGGGTTCGCACAGAGATACGGGATGGTTTGAAAGCTCGGCGTTGCTAATAAATATTTTTAATATTTTTTTATAAACTGCTCAAAGCGGCATTATTTCCGCCGTTGGGTGATCACAGCGCCTGCGCACCATCCCGTATCTCTGGATTCACTCGGTGCAGCGCCGAGGCTCACCATACGAGAAATATTCAGTTTCAATCTGTTTGCGCATTTAGTATACAGTCACAGTGTTCGACTTACGTGATGATTTGCTCCATTTTGATGTAAACGCTGAAGAATAATCCTCACAATGTTATCCAATATCCAGCCTGAATTAGAAAAAGCCGCCTCCCCCAACATGTCGTATACGTCATGCCGACGAACCGTGGCCCGTGGGCACTGGATCAAACCATTAAAGTGGGGGGTCACACAATCTTTGGAAACTTAAAAATTTGCTATTAAGTGTCATTGCGTATTATTAATTTGATTGAAATTACGTAGTTATGGTTAGATAATATTTATATATTGGGGGGGGGATATATCAATGATCAAAAAGTGAGGGAGCAAAGAGACAAGTTTGCTCCCCCAAGTTCAATACTGCTAGAGCACCCGCATCGCCTGCTCCATTACGTAGGCGTCTATGGCCACATCAATGTGGAACACCCTACCTAAAGCTGTAAAGGAATGTGAATCACTACCCACTTTCAAAAACACTCTCAAAGAACACCTACGGGAGACTGCAATTCGAAACTGGACCCTGTAAATGTCCTAATCCAACCCAATGTACAGTAAATGACCAAGTATGGTTTTGTCAATATTCCAATGTACAGTTTTGCTTGTACAGTTGTACAGTGTCCCACCCCACCCACCCAACCTCCTCCAATGTACAGCCCCCCCCCTGATGTAAACAGACGAAAGTCTTTCTCTGGTCTGCATCCCCTTAACAATTGTATGTATTGAGCTGTACTGTATTGTACCCATTCTGCAAGCTGTTAATAAAGTTTTCAATCAATCAATCAGTCCCCCCAATGTCACATGACTAGCACAGCAGTGTCATCGGAGCGTGATTTTTTTCCTTAGTCTATGTTTACGAAGACGCTCTCTGATTGGCTAGCCGCGTACAGCGAAGACCCTCTCTGATTGGTTTAGCGCCGAAGGGTCTCTTCCGCATATTCAACAACAATTGAAATGTTGTTCTTCCCTAACCCTAACCCTAACTCTAAGCATAACCCACTTCGAAAGAGGGCCAAAGCATAACCACTTTGAAGCAGAGAATATAATGTACAAGGCGGAAGAGACCCTTCGGCGCTAAACCAATCAGAGAGGGTCTTCGCTGTACGCGGCTAGCCAATCAGAGAGCGTCTTCGCAAACATAGGCTACGGCGAAAAAATCGCGCGTCATATTCATCGGACCCACCATCCTCAAGTTAGCAAGCTCATCGTCATCTAGCTAGGTTAGCTCTCAGGTTGATTGTTCCATTTATTCGACAATGGCAACATTAGTGGGAAACAGGGCGATGGAACTCAGCGGGCCAGCAGCAGCAAGAACGCATACCCAGGCTGTGACAAGAAACTACATCTCACAACCAAGGCTAAGTATGTCATGTTGATGTAAACGTTAGCTACAGTAACTGGATAGCGTCATGGCTTGTTGTACGTTACCAGCTAGCTAGTATATAATATAATGCGACGTTTGTGCAGTATTTAACTGCTTTCCAACTACGATGGGCGATACAATTGCATGAACGGAATGTAGGATATTTGGTTAAAGCAAACCCGTCATTATTTCCACTCATCCGACCTGTCCTCTTGTAATTCGCCATAATGTGCCTGCAGCCCTGCACAAGTCAAGTGCAAAACGGTAGCAAGCCCAGCTGTTAGCTTGCTACCGTTAATGCCAACCGTTTCGTACGTCGTTGTATTATGGCCAACGTTATAAAAAACGATATCATTAAACCTTTGTCTACTTTGAATATGAAGAGTTCAATTAATCGAAATTAAATAAAATGCCATGTGATCATCCTCAAGGACAAGTGCTAAAAACGTTATGGGCAAATGAACGATTAGCTAACGTTAGCTGGCTAATTTTAACTAGCTAGGCAGCCAGTCAGCTGATTCTAATGGCAGTCGACCGAATCGTGCAACTTGCATAGTGTCTTAGAATAACTCTGTAACGTTGGAGCGGTTATGCTCCTGGTTGTCTTTTGGAAAGGAGTGTATTGCTTCATAATATTTTCCATAGTTAAGTCAAGTGGCAGATGGGGTGGTGATGAGCCGTCATGTGACAGTCACGTGAGAGGCACCTGCAGTGCGGAACTAGGGCTCGGATATAGTTGGTAGAGACGGGCATCATCTTGCACGATATTGTGCGCAAGGTCTTAAAAAACAATTGGACTTTATTGTCCATTTTGCAGTATATGCCCAAACGTTTCTTAAAATCAACGTTTCAGATGAGACCTATGTAACATTACAGTAAATATAATGAATGCATAGAATTTGTGGGCTCATACACCCAGACCTTTTAGAAGTAGGCTGTTAGAATATACATCTAATTTTGTGAATTGTGAGAACTCAATATTTTATAGCTTTACAAAGTTATTACCCCATCCATTGTACATGAAACGGATGCAGATTTTACCTACCAGGTGATGAGACCAATTTTAGGATTCTCTCTAGCATGTTCACAAATATTGTCCTTGGGCACAAGGATAATGCCAATCTCCTTATTTTTTTTTTTTATTTTTTTTTATATAAATGTGCTACTATGTAGGCTAAGCAAAATAGTTTGGGAGCAAACGCATGTACTCTTAAGTTACAATGGTCCATCACCAGTAGATGTTTTCCATTATGACAAATTTTTCAAAAACATTGTTCATGTTCCCTTCAGTCTGATACATGAAATGCCAAGATCTACCTTCAAATATACCGGTAAAACATCATGAATAGAAGTATATGCTATCCTTGTTCAAAATGTACACTCACTCATTTAAATAATTACCTGATTAGTGTGTAATATATCAACATGCCTAACGGAGCTGTTAATTAAAGAAACAACAATTAACAGTCATCACCCATGTTATTATGTTGTCTCTCCACTGAGGAAGCTGCATATCAGGCAGCTTGTCATAAGCATGTGAATGAGTTCCGTGTTGCTGGCCAGCATTCAGTTCTCATGTCAGTGTTCACATTGTATCATAAGTCAAAGGAACATGGGCTGCTAACCTTGACGCTATGAGGTTCAAACAAACATCTAACTTTCATCAATAGCAGAGCAAAACGCAGATGCTTTGTTCAATAAAGCCAATTTCCAGCCATGAAAGTACCCTATATAAGATCAAGATATTCATTGTTCAGATGGTTTGAACTCTGACTTGACAGGGCTCTATATATATGAAAATATTTTTTTTAGACCAAGAAGGAAAATTAACAAATAAAAGGGATTTATAATCGGCAAGTCTTTTCTTGTGAGAGGCCTTTGTCTCTCATGTCAATTGCTACAAAGGCTATTAACTCACGAAATGGCTTGCTATTGTTTTAGTTGTGCATTCAGTGATTTATTCAGTTGAATGAAAAGACATTGAGCAAGGCAGTATGCTGCATTCTTTGTGAATAATTAATTAATGGTAATGATGTAGTCATGATAAACGAATGTCTCATCTGTCACAATGAAAGTCATTTCTAGAAAATCTGTTACTTTTATAACGATTCAATAACCCCATTTTAATTGGGCCTAAGCAGCTAGCTTGTCGGTGAAAGATTCTTCTGTGGGCGTTTGCCATTCTTATGATAGAACATGAAAATGTGGACAAAACATGTGACACTGTCTGCTCTTGCATGGAGAAGACTATCCAAGTGAACTGTATGTAGGCCCACAATAATTTCCTGGCCAGTTTCGGTCATTTCCCGTTTGTACCCATTTATTAACATTTTCCATCTGACAACTCGTGGATGATATAGAGAAGTAAGGGTGTGTATTTTAGCGAACAAGAAAGCCCCTCTCTTGCCTAACTTCCTTTTTAAAAATGACATTAATCTAGTTATTTTTCTTGCAGACAAATCATTTATCTTTTCTTGGAAAGGCCCACAATATCAAGACTGCTTTGATGATTTACAGAGTAATAATGATGATTAAGCCTGCACTTTTAAAAATAATTTTTTTTTCGTACTAAAGTAAATGTCTCAGAATTGGCAAATTGTGGTGAAACCATAAGAGACTTAAGTGACCTATCAAACTAAACCCTTTCTCTGCGGGTTACCAAGACAAAACCTGCCTCCTCCACAGCAAATGGCTGTAACGTTAAAGCACTTTCTCTGTCATTGCTCATGTTTTGGTCCATTGTAACCACACCACTTTGCTACCTTTGCAGCCAGGCTGTGTGGTTAAGCAGCTGTTTTTTGTGTATGGACAGGGTCGTCCCATCACTATGTTCACCACCAGCAACAATGCCCTGTAGATAAGAGGTCCTGATCCAAGCCTGATTACATGCTCCCCCCATCAATGCCCTGAGGTGGGGAGTCCTCTTTACATACGGTGCCTGTGTGTACCTGCAGGTTTAAAAGCACAACCCATTTTGTGAAGGTGTCCTCACTATGAGGAGGGCGAATGTTGGCGTGTCAAAACAAGGGGTGAGGGTTTTCACAACAGAAATGATATGAAAACCCAATTGGGACTAGCCATAATTGTTCTGTTCAAAACTCTTAACTAATTCAGAGCCACGCCCCTTTGACCATATTAGGGCTAGCGTGCCAATAAGGAAGTCAATGGGAGGACGGGGAAATTTGCGAACGCTTAAACTATCTTAAATTATGGCTATGGGTCTAAAACACCCCTTATCAATGACTTGCTTGCAGTCTCAACATTGGATTGTTTTTTCATTGGTACATTTCCGTTTTATACCGTTTTGAATACGAGTATAGTTTGAGATGTCTAGGAGAAATTCCGCGATAATCGCCCTTTACTGGAATACACAAAACACGTTGTCATTTTTCGGCTTATTTATGAATCGTTTTCAAATAAACGCTAGATTATCGATAGTATATAAATGTGTACTTATGCACGCTAGAGAAGCGGGCTGAAAAATCTATTATCCATGGCGTGGTCAGCGCTAACGTTACGCACACACGCGCTGCGATGGCGGAGAAAAAAACATCTGATTAACCCAAGACTGGTAAAATAGAGTCCTTACCTCACATCGGATGTTCTGCAAAAAGATTAATCCAATTCCTGATCGCCATTCCAAATATTGATCGCGTTTATTGATCCAACGTTATAGCACAAACACATAATCAACGCTGCTCCGAGCCTCCCCAGTGAATGTGGTAACGGCTACTGCTTGCCTGAGAAGGGAAACCCCAGGACCGAATTTTTTTTCTGATGCACAGTCCCACCAAATCCTATCCAATGATGTGCAATACCATCCGGGAGACGATAGGTGGCGGTATTTGCCCTTTTTAAAGCTCAGACCCATTCCCAATGATAACGTCAGGCTGCATGAACACTTAAGGTAACCTACTTATAATAAATAATAATAATTTAGGACCTGCTCAGAGGTCTACGCTCGTTCAGAACGCAAGCCGCCATCTTTAATGTGTCACATACTGTAGTCGCATAGGTAATATTAATAGGTTGCCGCGGCATTATGCATTCGTAATCCCCCCTACATAATAACCACGCAGGTTAATCAAGCAGCGCTCGTGCAATACCTAGCTTAATAATAAGTAGGCAATTGGCACAAGTGTAAATTATACATTCGTCACTCAGTTTTAATATCGACGGATAGCTCAACTCGTTCGTCAGCTTGCTGTGGAGCCTATGGTCAGTCGGTGACGAGTTCGAATCACTTCAATTTTTTTCTTCTCTCGTTTAATTCATTTATCATCTCTCTATATAAACGTAACTAGCTATTCATATCAATCGAAATAACATTCATCTCCGATATTTAAACATGGTCCCCAAAATGAATGGAATCGAATGAGGAGCCTGACACCTGGGAGGAATGGGGGTGTTGGGGATGTTTAAAAAATATAATTTAATATATAATATAATATAATAATTTGTGCTTCACCTAAAAATTTGGTCAGCAGCCTCCACTGATGTAGAGTGTTGTCACGCGAAATAACGTTATGAATAAAAACGCGAAATAACATTATATAACGTTGCGTTACAATGTACAGTTTCTAGTTAATCAGTAAGAGTGTACTGTACATAGAGTTAAGAGTGTACTGTACATACAGAGTTAAGTGTACTGTACTGTACAATAGAGTTAAGTGTGTACTGTACATACAGAGTTAAGTGAGTACTGTACATACAGAGTTAAGTGTACTGTACTGTACAATACAGAGTTAAGTGTGTACTGTACCTACAGAGTGTACTGTACATCAGGGTTAGAAATTAACATTTTTTTTCAAGGGCTTTTTTTGCCCCCCTTGATTTGCGTTTTTTTTTTTGTATTTCGGGGGCACAACATTTTTATAATGAAAATTAACATAAAGATTATAAAACATTGTTGACACTTTTTTTTACAGTCTTCGTCCCTATGTTTGATAACGTAATGTTAATGTCTCCATATATAGGGCTCTACGCTAACCTTTTTCCCAAGGAGCACATGTGCTCCTAAATAAAATGTTAATAAATAAAATCTAAATACAAATTTAGGAGCACACAGAAATTTAGGAGCACAGTGACAATTGTTCAAGTAACACACACACACACACGCACACGATGTGTGACATCATGGCTTGGTTTCGTGTTTTGAGGTACCTTCAATTATCTGTAAATAATACATACATACTCTATCTAAATAGATTAAATATTATTGTCCCTGAGGGCAAGTTGTGTTGTTGTCTTGATATATCTACAAATAGCAGACGAATAACCGGTTGCCTCTGGATCAATGAATGTCTAATATTGAATAATATTATTAGATATTTTATTTTTAACATCCCTAATTCCAACAGTCAAGAGGCTTGTTTCAAATTGATGAAAAACCCCACACACGCAACGTTTGTGAGTATAGGCTCTGGCCAGATCGATCAATCAAATACGTTGCGCGCTCAGCGCTGTGGAATGAAGGAAATGCGCATCGGGATCGGATTTGGATGTTATTCTTTGGAGTTGTGTTACAAATGGAACGGTCTTTCCCCGCCGGACACAAGTTACTTAACGTTACACAGGTCGCGCTATGCAGATGCTTAGCTTGCTAACGTTAAGATAGCAGTGTAATGCTTGATGAGAGCAGAGCGCTCTGTCTGTGTTCGCATCCTCTCAAGTGCCTGTAACACGCAGCGGGCCCCGCCTCCCTCCTCCTTGGAACAAACATTCCACCCAAAAACTGAATTTCAGTCCAGTTTCAATCTGAACTATTAACAGCGGAGCTGTTTTGTAATCTTCACAATCACTCGTCTGTCTCGCACACTGCAAGTAAATGATTTTTCCGGTTTGCACACACACATATTATTAGGGGCAAATACGAGGGAAATGCTCGCACTGTAGAGCATATATAATTATATATATAATTAGTAAACTGTCTGGGGCTTTTTTTGCCCCCCTTAACTGATTTTCGAGGGCATTTGGTCAATTTTCGAGGGCATTTTGCCCCAAGCCCCCGTTAATTTCGAACCCACCCTGCTGTACATACAGCGTTAAGTGTGTACTGTACATACAGAGTTAACTCTGTATTGTACACTACACTCTGTATGTACAGTACACACTTAACTCTGTATGTACAGTACACTCTGTATGTACAGTACACACTTAACTCTGTATTGTACAGTACAGTGCACTTAACTCTGTATGTACAGTTTCTAGTTAATCAGTCGGCAGCCTCCACTGATGTACAGTGATTCAAACCCCCTCAATGGGCAGTTTCTGACAGCTGGGCTGTGTTGTCACGCGAAATAACGTTATGAGTGATTCTGGTAGTTGTTTTGATAAATATGTTGTGTATTCTAGCGATTCGAACATAACATTACATTTCCGCATTTCATTTCCGCGAGGGACCTCATGCCGCTCGTGCCACGCTGCTACACACAGGAGTGGCAGGCGGCGATAAGGGGGCGGGCTAGCGCGCGGTCACGTGTGCATCGTGGCCAATCAGAGAAACGCTGAACGCAAGTAGGTTACCTTAAGTGTTCACGCCGTCAGGCTAGATGGATGAAAAATTTATGGATTTGCTAATAAAAGAAATAATGGGGGTCTTGGCACTCCACGCATGGCGAGTTAACCCGACTAATCTCGCGGTTGGCACTGAATGGGTTAACGGCACAATGGTCGATGTCCTTATCACAATAATTTTGTTTTACTGAACCTTCATTCTGCCGTCTGTTATGACCTTAGAGTAGAGCTGCCGCGGTATTGATGTTTTCCTTACCGCACACATTTGCAAAATATTTCCTACCGCCGCGGTAATAACCGCACACACACACACAAAAAAAAGTTTGAATGCATTTTTTTTGTAGTCTACTCTTTATATAGCATATAGCCTGCCTCTAGTCTAAATGTCTATCTTTAGAGGATGACTTTGCAGCATGAATATTGTTTGGGATTCGGCATGCACGCATTCGTTATTAAAAGTGAAACACGGATTCGAAGTCTCCCCTCGGTGTCGCGCCCGCCGGTTACCCCCCCGACCCTTTCTTCTTCTTATTATAACGTTACTACTTATGATTACAAAGGCATTCGATTTGTGGCATTAACGTTAGTATAGTTACACGTTCGTATTTACCGGACCACATAGCAAGGCAAGCGTTACTCAATTAATATCTAAGTTCCTTTCTTTGCTCAGAGCGTGCCGAGTTGTACCCATTCTGCGGTCTGTTAATAAAGTTTTCAATCAGACAAGTGTATAGAACGAAGGGCTTTTATTATAACATTTCGTTGCAGTAAAATCATTATGCCTCGTTCCCTGAGGAGCGACGGCGTCGGTAATCCACTCCGGTCTCCGGTGGGAGCTAACGTACTATTAGCCGTGTTGTGATGGCTGAGATTCAGGAAGTAAAAGCACTGCAAGATGCTCCAAGCATGTGACGCGTATCTCTTCTGACCAATCAGTGGTCTGCAGTGTTTCATGTGACTTTTCTGGTACCCAATAGGGTCGCTTGGAATCTCGACAGAGAAGTAGGGTATATCTGCAGAGCCGCAAGCCCAACGAGAGCGTAATAATAATAATAATATAATAAAAAACAGCGGTGATGCCGGTATTCAGCCCAACGCTGCGGTGGGCATGATGTAACAGCGATACCGCGGTAATACCGATACCGCGGCAGCTCTACCTTAGAGTCCTTTTGTGTTCAAGGTTAGTCTCCTCTAGTTTCATTTTCAATGAACTCCTTCAGGTAATGGTATACACATTTCATTTTTTGGTTTTTCCATTCAAACAAGTGCCAACTTTCTTATTAATGTTTGGTTGTTGGTTACTAATTGTGCTCATATTTGTTCTTAACACATTCAGCGCCAAGCACGAGTATACTCGTTATTGACCGACAAGCGATGAGCGCCAATAACGAGTAAACTCGTTTTTAGATCCTTTGATATTTTCCCTCTGATCCCCGTTCTAAATCATCATCCGGATCATTCTAGCAGTCCCTGGCTCGTTTGTATACGTTGGAATTGCAATGCCGATCGAATATCACCAGGTGGCTGTATCGTCTGTGTCTGAACCGGAATTGCATTGGCGTGGATACATGTTTTCCTTTTACATTTTTTTTAGTAAGGGCTCCTTACTAAATGGATCGCCTCGAAATTCCGTTGCTGAAGCGTATTTACCATCGAAACGTGTATTGACATTTATACAACGGCATGCAAATTTCTCGATTCTGATTGGCCATTTACACGTCTTTATTGGCAACAATCCACGGTCCTGGGCTCAGGACCCGCCCACAACCGAATCACATATCACTCCCCGGCTCACTCCGGGAGAAAACAAGATCGCGGACAACAAATGGTTATGTTGAAAGCACCATAACGACTAAATATGAAGCGATTCTGTCAAGGGGAATGTGTTAGTCCTTTAAACAATGTTGGATGATGTAATTGATGGGTCTTGAGTCAATCTAGAACAAAAGAAAAATCGCGGATTGATTGATTGATTAATTGATTGATTTAAATTTCTTCCTTCCTACTTTCTACTGACTGCAGCGTTCTCTCTCACACTGTCCGACGCTGGCGTACCCACAAACACACACACACACATACACACACACACACATACACACACACACGCACGCACACACACACACTGTGACACACACACATACACACACACACACGCACACACACACACACACACACACACACACACACACTCCTGTCTGCAACAGCGGGGGAGTCAGACTGAGAGAGAAGCAGCGCTGTTTTAAGTGAGCATGGTCTATTGAATTGATTGATTGGTTGATTGCTAATTTTATTACTGTACCCCTGGTTTTCAACTGGTTAAGTTTAGGCTAAAAGAAATAAATAAAAAAATAGGGCGAAGAAAACGTTTTTTTCCTATAGGGCAAAGAAAACGTTTTAATTTGTTTTACCTACTTTATATAGAAGCATCTAAGAATGAAGTTCTATGGAAAGTAGGTCTGCATTCCCTTAACAATTGTGTGTATTGAGCCGTACTGTATTGTACCCATTCTGCATCTGGTAATAACATTTTCAATCAATCATTCCAATAATACACAGTTGGATGTGTTAGTTGGTTGGATGCACTTCAAGCTGCTTCCACATGAGGCAACTTCTCTCAATCATTCCAATAATACACAGTTGGATGTGTTAGTTTGGTTGGATGCACTTCAAGCTGCTTCCACATGGAGGCAACTTGTCTTTTTTGTAGTTGTGGGAACTACTTTTTCTGGCGGATGGTTTTTTCAATAAATCTTCGATTAATGTGTGTTTATTGTATAGAAATAAGGTTGGATGAATCTGGCAGTTGTATAAAAGCTTTACACCACTTGTAGTCGTGATTTGTGACCAATAAACCATGCCTAGGGGGGTCTAACGACCACCCCTAGGCATGGTTTATTGGTCACAAACCACTCCTGCGCGTGATGTAATGCTTAAATACACTGGTAATCACGATCACTTGGAATTATTCTTTTTGGAATACCTTCTGGCTAAGGTAAGGTATATTCTATGTCAATTTTACCGAACCTGAAACATGTTTTTCTAACAATCACAGTTTTGTTTTTTTACCGGACGTAAAACATGCTCGTCAAACACGATCATGGTTTTGAGTTAAAACTATTATCACGTCATAAATCAATCTCTCCAGACAAAAGTATTGCTTTATTTTTCAAATGTATTCAAGTATAAACATCATAACCATGTCACAACAGCAGTTATAATTAGGGATGCACCGAAATTTCGGCACCGAAAGTTACTTTTCGGCCGAAAATGGCAAAAAATTGCCTTTTCGGCTTTTGGCCGAAAGAGTTTTTTATGTCACCGAAATATGTCACCGAAACAGAAACAACCTAACAACCTTGCGTGTTGTTGTGATGCTGTCGGGAGTCGCGCTGTTTCTATGTAAACTGTGCGCAATGTGTCCAATAAATGCGTCTTTAACATGCTTTGTATCCTTATTTGCTATATGCAGCGGTTAATCACTGAGTGATCTAATATGCATATTATTCGCGTGTTGTTGTGATGATGTCGCGCTGTCGGGAGTCGCGCTGTTTCTATGTAAACTGTGCGCAATGCGTCCAATAAATGCGTCTTTAACATGCTTTGTATCCTTATTTGCTATATGCAGCGGTTAATCACTGAGTGATCTAATATGCATATTATTCGTGTGTTGTTGTGATGATGTCGCGCTGTCGGGAGTCGCGCTGTTTCTATGTAAACTGCGCGCAACGCATCCAATAAATGCGTCTTTAACATGCTTTATATCCTTATTTGCTATATGCCGCGGTTAATCACTGAGTGATCTAATATGCATATTATTCAGAGCGAGAGGGGGGGGGGATTGTATTTCTGCCTATGTTATGTAGTTACTCTCCCTCGTCCCCGCTGTCATCCACACTCAGCTGTGAGAGAATTGTTGAATAGATACACAAATGTTCTAGAATGTTTGATTATGACATCATACTGAGCTGGACCTGTACTTTGTGACGTTATGTTATTTCGGGCATTCATAACATTATTTCGCGCGACTGTACATTGTAACATTAACACAGCCCAGCTGTCAACTGTACTTTGTAATGCTATGTTATTTCGGGCATTCATAACGTTATTTTGCGCGATTGTACATTGTAACTTAACACAGCCCAGCTGTCAACTGTACTTTGTAATGCTATGTTATTTCGGGCATTCATAACGTTATTTCGCGCGACTGTACATTGTAATGTTAACACAGCCCAGCTGTGTCTGTCTGTCGTGCGTCTACTGTGCCGAGTCAAGCGAGCACATTCAGCTGGGGACTAGAAAGGTGCGCTCAGTAGAGCACAGATGTCCGCTGCGCAGCCAGAGAAAAGATGGAATTAATGTACTGTATGCATTCAGAAGTGCTGAATAAATGTTTTATGGACCCATAATAGTGATTATTTATTATTTAAGTTAAGTTTTGCCATAATCATATATTTTTCCATAATCATAATGTTCCACAACATTGTTAAAAAAAAATTCTATTCTATGAATCATTTTCGGTTTTCGGCCAACTGTTTTCTATTTTCGGTATCTGTTTCGGCCAAGAATTTCCAATTCGTTGCATCCCTAGTTATAATGTATATTATCATCAATACGTTAGTTTACCAATAGGTTAAAGTGTTATTAGATAGATTTTAGTTTTTGGTCTTGTTTAGTTCGCGAAAGTCGACCATTTTGGAAAATTTGAACGTCTGGGATTTTTTTGCTGCCATTTTGTAGAGAACACGGATAGCTTTCGATGAGTTTTGGAATTTTTCCGAACGACACGTCCCAAAAGCCTCTATGGGGTTTCAAACAAATTACTTCTGTATGCATTTTTTTAATATCTCTTATTATTCGGGATAATAAACACTTAACGTTATTGACATATATTGAAGCGCAGTTAGTTTCTCTTCCCTATTTTTAGCATGTAGCAACAATTAGATTTTAAATTGGTTTCAAAACGGTTGCACCCTGATAAAAATAAAAAAGCTATTGTACATACAGTAGATTTCATTATCTGTTCTTATACACGCCCGGTGATACTAAATCCAAATTGAACTCGGGCATTTGAAATATATGATTTGGCACAATCCACTCGGAATACATTCACTGAGGTCCATAGATGTCCAGAATATGCAAATAGCTGGTAGAAGTGGAGCAATATTCCATTTACTTAGGTATGTATTTTAGGCAGATTTTCAGAAAATAGGGCTCCGGGCTTAAAGGCCAACTTGCAGGTTAAAACCTACTGATAAATTATGGGTAGTTTACATCATTGGTATATAATTTTATTATTAATTTGTCCATTTGACGCCGGAAATGCCACTCAGAAATGGTTAAAAAGGTCCACGCACGAATAACATGCACGAGCAAATTAAAAAGCTTATCAGACGCTAGTAGGGTCGTGACGTCACGTCAGGAAACTTATGCCTTATGCCCAGGGAGCGAAATAAACTTTTTGACTCACCGGCCAGTGGGGGGTAGATGGGAATAATCTACCCGCCAAGCATATTTCTTACCTGCCAAATTTTTTTTGATTACAAAAAAATATATATATATATTTTATATAAAAAATTTTTTTTAAATAAAATATATATTATATAATCATACTTGTAGTTGTATTATCTGCGAGACATCGCCACCACGCAATAAGTCAAAATGCTCGCTATCTGCAAACAGCTCCACTGTCTGTGTGTACTCTAGTAGCCTCCAGCTCCAAAAAGGATTCTCCTGTGTTGCAGCGGGACCCTATACTAATACTCTACATTCAGCATGCAAGGATTCTCCGGCGCTGCAGCTGGACCCTATTGGTATAATGTTAGGGTTCTTTGGTCAAATCACATTCATAAAGCCCTCAGCTACAATACGCATTGAATCAAATCAAATCAAATTATTTATAAGGCCCGACAACACACGTTAATGTCCCCATGGGCCGTACATGTCTTCTTTAAACAAGTCAAGAAGAAAACATAATAATAAGTCAAGAACAGAACACCATAAGGTCCAACAAATTTAAAATAAATGCAAATAAATGAAAGAATGCAAGCACTCCTAGACATACCCCACGCGAAGGTAAGGAAAAACTCACTAAAACCTAATGGGGAGAAATGCTCCACAGGCAGACCTTAGAAGGGCCATTCAAGGGGGGGGTATCTCCCTTCTTAGTTGTCGGTGATAGTAGTGTTGCAGACTACACACTTGAGGGCATGCTTACCAACTGTTAGTGAACACAGATGAGTGCATGCAATAGCAACTGAACATTTGAAAGATTAAAGATAGAGCTGATAGCGATAGCAACTGTTATAAGACATTGATATCAGGAGCTATCTGTAGCTACTGCTAGCCCGCTAGGTAACGTTAAGACAATTTAGTTTACTGGGACATATAGATCTAACGTGAGCTAGCTAACGTGAGCTAGCTAACGAGGGAACGGAGGTATTATGCACTCGAGTCGACTATTGCTGGAGCATTTGTTGATATCAGTAGCTAGCCAGCTAGATACCGTTAGACAATGCCTCGTCATGTATTAAACTAAAAGTGAATAGTTGACTGGGTCATTGTTTAAACAGTAACGGTAGCTCATGGAGGTCCGGTCTAGACTAGAGCAGACTGCCTCTGTGTTGATACGAGCAGAAGCCAATAGTATCCCGCTGCAGGGCTGGGCAGATATGACTCGTTGCCACGGTTTCTTTCAAAATAAGAGTATCATACGAACCGAATGTTGCTAACTGCCGGAGCCATCGATATTATGACTGGAGCTGCGCTTGGAGCGGAAATGAGACCCGCACAGATTTTCAAAATAAGAGTATCGTTATGAACTACACGTCTACACGCCACACGGCGGGCAGACCCCCCAGTGGCAAGCGCCAAAGGTAAAAACTGAGCGCCCCTGGCGGGCGGCGGGCTTTAATTTCGCCCCCTGCTTATGCCCGTCCGGGTCATAGTACTACTGGATAGATGGCGCTGGCTAACGTTAGTGTAACTGAGGGGTACAATTCCCTGACTGTATTAATCAAGTATGGTATCATTAAACCACTACCGTCTTATGTACATTACTGGCCATACCGTACACAAGTATATCAGATGAGAACTCCTCCACAATGATACGGTTTCCACACAAATACTTGTTTAGAATATTTATTACATCAAAGGTATTATTACATAATATACTTTACTTTAATTGCGCTTATAAGGCAAAGGAATTATGCATAGGCAAATCAATAATGAATGTCCAATTATATCTATGGTACTCAGGGGAGATACTGGAAGGGGGGGTACTACCGGTTGTAAGCCAGCAGGGGGAGGCAATGCTCTATGCAAAGTCAATGGTTCCACGGAGGCGATATTACCCCTGTGTCAGCGGGGAAAAGCAGCCGCTGTAATTCCAGTGTGCAGCAGCACAGGTGTAAGCCGGTCAGCCTCTGGTCCAACAGAGACGGCTTGAATGATGTCCTCACGGTAGATCCCACACAGCAGCGGGGTAGACGGTTCTCTGCTCCAGCAGCCCGGCCAAAGCAATGAAGAATAATAATAATCCTGCCGGAAAAGGCTCTGCAATCACCGGTGTAAATCCTCCGTGGTCACGGTGGTCCACAGTTGAACTTGACGTTACTATCCTATTTGCACGCGGCTATAAGTGCTCTATTTAGACTCACAATTACTCACTTCACGTGGTCTTTGACTCGTAATGAAGGCTTTTACTAGTAAGTAGCGAACGATACGTTGAACAAACGTATTAGGATAACACGACTCTATTTTGGGGCAATACGAGCCCTACTGCACCGCACGTTGCGTAGTGGGTGAGGCGTCACTTGGGTAACTGAACAAGACTGAACTCCAACTCGAACTGAAAAGAAATTCTATATTCGCCTGCGCCATATTTATATGTACGGGGAACAAATAGTGCCTATCTCATTTCTGTCGCCGTATCCCTGGGCAGAGCTGGGCATGTTGAGACAAGTCGTGTCGGTAGCTTTCAAGTCGGCTCCAGGGGCACGGCACTGGCGCTGGTGGCACGCCATCCAATAGGAGAATGAAATATTATGGGCTATAGTAGGTTAAAGGGATATTCCGTGTATATGTACAAGGAATATACAAGGGATATCAAATGATATACAAATATTATGCAATATATATCAATCAATAAATACATATATTCGGTTTAATCTGACCCTTTGTAACAGTTAGCATTGTGTCTACTGTCGTAAACCATTTTAGATCGGCGCATGTAGAGGAGTTTGGGGAACGAGTAAAATCATGTACAGGTCCTCTTCTCAGACCTGTGTGGCAAAGCACTGCACACGCATCATGCAAGCTACACGTTGCTGCATGTTGATCAATGGTGGCCCACTCGGTGCATCACAGTCAGTGACTGTGATGCACCGAGTGGGCTACTATTGTGCTAACAACGTGCTGCGGCGTCTGGCTTGTTGGCCAGCATGAGTGCCTGAATTGGGTGGTTCTCTCCTCTTTGTGTGCCTTTGTCCTCGCGGGTGTTCTGCCGGGGGAGCTTGTGGACGCGACAATAGTGGTGGTTGTAGGGTGTTTGAGCTCATAGCTATCGTTAGCTTCTAACGGTGTATACACTATGTACAACGACACAATGATCAAACACCTTATAACTACTACTATTGTCATGTCCATAAGTTCCCTGGCAGAATACTTGTGAGGACAAGGGTATACAAGGAGGAGAGAACCATTTTAAATCGGGCATTCATGCTGGCTAACAAGCTGGGTGTCGGGGTATGTTGTTAGCACAACAATAGCTACCAAGCTAAGCTACGTTAGCTTCTAACGGTGTATACACAATATGTACAACGACACAATGATTTACATTATTACATATGGTAACGTGCTTGTGGCTTTTACAAATAGTGGTTAGCTTTAGAGATGGATGGCTATGATCACGGAGCAATAGTGTTAGGTGAAACGGATACATTTTCATTCATCGCTCGGCTAGTAGTAGCAAGGCTCTCTGCCTGCCACTAGCTGTGTGTGACTCTCAGCCCCCTGGTGCCTGTACCTGCCGTGACGACATCATTTCGATTACACACGCACATTATGAACCATTGATTAAAATATCCACGTGCGTGGTGATTGTGTTGGGCAGACAAAATGTTTGATAAAAACGCTGGGTCAATTTCAATTTTTTTCCCTTCATGAAAGTCACCGTTGGCCTAGTCCATTGTTTATTCAACAAAAATACAACCTGCAAGTTGGCCTTTAAGAGGTTAATATGTATATATTGCTAATCCTTTTTATTTTTAATTTTTTTACTTGAATCATTCATTTTTGCATGTATGTATTTTGCCACTCATTCATAAAAAGAAATCTCATTATATTGATACAGTGACGGCAAGTATCGATTATTAAAAAAAGATAAAAAAAAATCCCATTTTACTGCAATAAATTACTGGAATGTGGTAAACGGACTTGAGAACATTATCTTATTAGATAAAACGGATGATTATGTCAACAAAGAAAAGCCGGTCCTCGGTCCTTGCCCCACAATGGTGGAACAAACTCCCCACCACAATAGGGAGGTGTAGTGGTTACGTCATTGCTGTTTCCGGCCGGTCCACCTCGTTTGAAATTACAACGTATTTAAAAAAAATTAAAATTTGATTTTTATTTGTTTATTGGACAAGTCCGGCAGAGAGGAATTATGGGAGGAGAGATGTGCTGCAAAGGTCGCCGGGTCCGGGAGTCGAACCCGGAACGGCCGTGTTGCACTACAGTGCATTACGCGGTGTGCCACCCTGGCGCCCTACCCATTGCCCATTTCTAAATCGTCTCGTTTAAAACAAATAAAGCATGAACATTTGCATGGTGTATCTTTCTGTGCGTATTCATCCACAATCTATAGCTCAACATGAAAATATTCGCAATTAATCGTAAAATAATTACGTTGAATTTTATTTCAACCAAAAATGCTTAAACAATAATGTTAGTGATAGAAGGGAACTCATTTTGTGCACAACAAATAAAAAATAATGATTCAACTTTCTTACAAACCTTCTGTAATATTGCACTCTTCCTAATATACTAACATACACTCAACACTATTGATCACTTGCACAACGTGAAGTAGGCATTTCCGGTAGGTCTTCCGGGTTGAAAATGGTTCTTCCGGTCCCATCCAAATACATTGTTTTTAGCAACTTTTCTCCTGTTATTTAAACAACTTTGTCATCACAGAGAGGTAATGAAACGTTTGTATTATTATATTATAGAATGTATTTAATAAGCAAACGTTTGTCAGCAGGGTTTTTGGGCTGTATTTCATGTAAAAACGTTTACTGTTAGTTTACTTGCTCACGCTAATTAAGGCTAATGTTGGCTAACGGAAGCTAGCACAAGAAACGACACCGCAAAGTATAGTTTTAGTTTATAGTGCATTTCTTGCCACCTTATAGCATTTGTACATTTGTATGACAGTCTATAATGCTCCTGTGAGGTTTTTCCGGACGTTTTGGTAATGATTTTCACTATAAAAACATATTTTTTAGATAGCAGGTATTAGGGGTATATCTTGTATAAGACATTTATCTAAATGGAGATTTCATTGGATGTGCACTGTTAATTAATGCTTGTATATCTAATTTTATGTTCATGTTTGTTTATGTGTTTGTTTAAAAAATAATAAAAAAATAAAATACAAAAAAAAACATATTTCTAAAAGACAGGAAGTTGATAAACGGGCCGGATTAGCTTTGAGCTAACGATCTTTGCCGACGCATACTTGATGTATTCATTCCATTCTAAACGTAACGTTAGTTTACAAAACATTACCTGTCTATATAACGTTGAGGAACAAATTATAAAGTAATTATGTCATCCTCAAGGCTCAACTTGGCCCTATATTTAGTTTTCAGAGCTGTCATGGATGAAAAGCCAGCTTCACACAGATATGTGGTGCTGAATGGTATCAACACCTTAACTGCTGCATCATGAGACTTGGTACTCAGCACCACACTCTGAAACTAGCTCTCCAGGTGGTATCAGATGAGATTTCAATGAGTTCTTCCAAGAGTTTGGATGGAGATGTGTCAGGAAGCTTTGTCTCAATGTTGTCTGTAAAGTTTTTTTTTATCCAGAGTAACTCGGTGATCCTTTTCTGTGTTTTTATTAAATAATGATTTTCAGATTTTGAGAAATGGTCAAACTTATCCAAATATGGTATTTTCTTGGAAAACAGTGCAGCTGCAACAGATGGCACTTTAGTGAGAATTTTCTGTAATCCAAAAAGAACTAACATTTTTTTTTTTTTTTTTTATTATTATTTTTTGAATCTCAAGGCACCCCTGGCAGCTCTCTGCGGCACCAGAACCTAGAGCCATATGAAATCCGTAAATTTTTTTCTCAATTCCATAATTTCTTTTTCCAAATTCCGTTTTTTCCGTTTTAATATTTCAGAATTCTGTATTTTGCTTTGTACGCTCATTTTACCATCAGAAATAATGTCTAATAAGTGGGAATGAATAAATGTCCACAATTTAATATATAACAGTCCATTTAATAGGGCTGTCTTAAATACTTCGAAGCTTCGTTCGATGGGCATGGGATTCCAATATGAAAATAAAATTCGACTATTAAAAAAAAAAAGATAAAAAAAATTATATATATATATATATTTTTTTTTTTTTGTGTGCAAAATCAACTCTGCCTCTCTTTAACTACAACAAGCAATGCTGTTTGTTATTTAAGATGAGGTCGGACTCGGCACTGACAGATTTGTGTTCATTGTGCTGCTTTTATAAAGCCTTAAATGACGGCTTACAATATTTCATGAAAGCAAAGTGTTTTGTTTGTCTAAGATTTAAAAAGGTTTAAACTTTACAGCACTGACAAAGTTGAACAAAGTGCTGTACAAGTCCCACAACATTAAAAAAAATAAAAAATAAAAAAACTTTTTTTATATATTTTCTTATTTTTTTTTACAGTTGATTCCATTTTTATTACTCAATTCCGCGATTTCGTGAACGTGGATTTCATATGGCTCTACCAGAACCGCTGGTCTAGGGTAATTCCTGGGAGGCTGGTAATAGTGTTAGTAATAGTGTTATATGATAGGGTCGTTTTTTGATGCTTTGATTGTCACCAACTGAATACATTATGGACTAATGTTACACACATACGCTCGATCGCAATGAAGACATTCTTGGATCAACGCAAGATTGATATCATATAGCCCTTACCTTGACTAGGATGTAACCCAAAAAGAATATTCCAATTATCTGATCGCCATTCCAAGTATTGATGTCCATCGTGTCGCCAACATAATCCATCACAAAACACGGATCAGGAGTACTTGATTCTTCTTAATCCGAGCGAGCGTTATAACCGCTTGGCCTGCCTGGAGAAAAATAGCCGACCCGGACCCATATAATCGACACACAGCCCAAGACGCAATGTTTCAAAGGGTGCTCAATACCGCCGCCTGATAGGATGCGATCTCAGACTCATTCCCTATGATAACACCAGGCTCCCTGGATGGATAATGAATGGAAATATCAAATAAAAGAAATAACGATGAAAACCGGACTTTTTCTCGGTTTGGCGCTCAAGCGCCGGCGAGTTAACCCGACTTTATTCAGGTTATTGTGTCCATTGAGTTGAGGCGAGTACCACCAAAGAATTTACATGTTCTCGTGGCTGTGAGCAGTCAAATTTAATATTTGCTGGTTTTTTGCTGCTTGGGACACAGACTTTGTGGATTCATAAAAATAATTTGAAAATTATGGAGCTGCACATTGGTTGGATATCACAGATAAGAGGGTGGGACTTGTCCCTGGTAGACTGTAGTGAGGGTTCACTAATATGGACTGAGTGAATTCTCAAAGCCCATAAGAATCACTTCAAGGCTGAAATTCAGTGGTATTCTCATTTTTTAATCAAGACACACTGGTTTTGCTGTTGAATTTCCTGCAGGTATTTCCCCCCTTCATCTTTTCAATGCTTGTTAAATCAGATTTTTCAGCTAACTGTAATATTAGTATTTGATAGCACAATTGTTTTGCTCCAAGGATATCAACATTAAATTGATTTCATCTCTGTATTCGAATTTGCCCTATGACCTCATTTAGCATTGGACTTCTCCACGGAGGCTGCTTTGGTAATCTCTGTATACTGTGCACACACAGTATCTTGTAGTATCAAGGTAGCCAGAGATCTGCATGCATGTTGGCTTATCATGGACAAATCAAACTGAATTGAGACTATCGTTGGGAAACTGAGTAGGCCTATGTTTTGTTGCCAGATCTTGTAGTCATCATCAGGTTATGGATTGTTTGTGATTTATATGGTGCAATGTTTGTTGTCTCATAGTTGCAGTGTTGTGAAGAAGGCACGACAACGCCTCTACTTCCTCAGGCGCCTAAGGAAGTTCCAAGTCAGTCAGAAGATCCTTAGGAACTTCTACTCATGTACAATAGAGAGCATCCTGACCGGCAACATCACCTCCTGGTTTGGGAATAGCACTGCACAAGACCGTAGCAGACTACAAAGAGTGACACGTTCAGCCGAACGCACAATTAGAGGGGGGCTTCCCACCCTCCAGAACATTTACAACAAGCGGTGCAAGGGGAAGGCTAAGAGAATTATTAAGGACTCGAGCCACCCGAACAACTGCCTCTTTGAACTGCTGCCGTCAGGCAAGCGATACCGGAGTCTTAAGGCGAGCACAGAAAGACTCAGAAGGAGCTTCTATCCCCAGGCCATCAGGCTGCTAAACGAACAATAATCGCTAAACGAACAATAATCACTATGCAACAACCATCAAATGCACACAGCACACACACCCACACGCACACACTCACTCAAACAAACAACACACTGCAGCACCCACTCTCCACACTTTAGATCACACAAACACACTTACACTTTATATTTATTGATAAAGGATTTGCACTACAACTCGTACACCTACTGTGAATTGTACCTAAACTGCACCTCGTCCATTTATGCCTTGCACTATATAGTATAGTATTGTATATTAGTACACTGCACAGTATTGTATATTGTATGGTAACTACGTCTACGAACATTGTACATATGTCTAAACTGAACACTGTGACCTCTTTTTTTACTTCTAATTTTTACTATGTTTTTATTTCATACTTATCTTGTCATGCACAGTCTCTGGAGCGCAACAGTAAGAAGCATTTTGTACAAAAGTATTCTGTACTTCTGTATGACAACTATTAAAGAAACTTGAAACTTGAAACTTGAAACTAGGAGGGCCAGTTCCTGGTCTCAAGTTTGAGGCAATTGGCATTCCCTGCTACATGTAAAGTAGCGCTAAGACTGACTGGGAGAAGCCCTGTGTGCATGCTTGTAACAGGGGCTAAGACTGACTGAGACGCCCTGTGTCTGTGCTTGTCGCAGGGGCTAAGACAGTGACTGGGAGAAGCCCTGTGTGCGTGCTAACAGGGGCTAAGACAGTGACTGAGACACCCTGTGTGTGTGCTTGTAGCAGGGGCTAAGACGGTGACTGGGAGAAGCCCTGTGTGTGTGCTTGTAATGGGGGCTAAGTCAAGACGGTGACTGAGACACCCTATGTGTGTGTGTGCTTGTAGCAGGGGCTAAGACAGTGACTGGGAGAAGCCCTGTGTGTGCTTGTAGCAGGGGATAAGACGCACATCAGTTACCACTGCTTTGTACCGTTCTTTCACCATCAGAATGATGATGCGCCCTCGTCTCCATCCTAGCACCGACCCCTCCCCCTTCCCTGCTTTCAGCTGGGAAATTGAATTGTGTTGGAATGCTCTGTGCCTCTTTTCTCTGGCACTTGAATGGGCCCTTTACTATTTCACACCAAGGTGTCCTTCAGGGTGTGAGGTCAGGCTACCAAAACAGCTTCTAGTGGAGGATTAGGACCAATTAACATCTTTGTACACAAAGGGCCCTGGCAGCTGAACAGGCCGCACCGTGGTTGCATGCCAAGCCAGGGGGCCGCCGCACTTCAGCTCAAGTAGCAAGAGAGGGGCGGAGAAAGTTTTTCAAACCTAATGGGAAATGTTGCTACTTCACACACCATATCAATGTATGGCCCATTTATTAAGTCATAGTTACCTTGTGAAATGAGTGCGCAAACCACATTTGGTTAAATCATTTAACAGATTGCAGAATGGGTACAATACAGTACGGCTCAATACATACAATTGTTAAGGGGATGCAGACCTGAGAAAGACGTTTGTCTTGTTTCCATCAGGGTCCCCCATTTTCAATTCATATAGACATTTATGACATACACAACATACATGACATTTATGGCATAGGGACATATAGGTATTTAGTACTGATACATTTGTGACATAAACGGTATTCAAATATACAGTACTGTTACCCCTAGATCCTGACAGAGTATATACATATGATGGGGAGGGGACTGTACATTAGGAGGGGGTGGGTGGGTGGGAGAGAAATATACATACGGCGGGGAGGGAATATATACATGCGGTCGGGAGGAGACTGTCTATTAGGAGGTGGTGGGGGTTTTGGGCATTTACGGTGGCCAGTTTCGAATTGCAGCCTCCCGTAGGTGCTCTTTTAAGAGCGGTTTTGAATGTGGGCAGGGATTCACATTCCTTTACAGCTTTGGGTAGGGCGTTCCACATTGTTGTGGCATAATTGCGAAACGTGTTTAGTCCCTTGTTTGAGCCGAATCTGGGTTTAACATGATTTGTTGAGCTTCCTCTGGTGTAGTGGTTGTGGTATTCACTGACCTTTGGGAAGTATTTTGACATGTACATGGGCACCCCGGTCGTATAGTGTATCTTGTAGACCAGGCCCATTGCAAGTTGCTCTACTCTGTCGTCTACTCTAAGCCATCCTAGGTTGTCAAAGTGGGCAGGGGTGAGGTGTGTTCTGGGGTTCAGGTCAAGTAGTAGTCTGACCAGTTTGTTTTGTGATGTTTGTAATTTTGTTTTAAGCGCCTTTGAGGTGCTTTGGTACCATGAGGTGCACGCATAGTCATAGTACCCTTGAATGAGTGCTCCTGCCAGAGTCTTCAGGGTATTCTTGTTTACCAGAGAGGAGATCCGGTACAAGAATCTAGTTCGTTGGTTGACTTTTTTTTATTACATCGGATGCCATTTTGTCAGGTTGCCGTGTAATTATACATCTGCAATTTTCCTGGCATCATCACTATTATCACCCTGCAGCAAATAGCCATATGTATCTTTTGAGACATGAGCAATTTGTAGGGTAAGTGTAGCTATTAAGCCCATTTGTAAACATGACCAGCCAGTGCACATTCAGTAATTTGTCTGAGGAAAAAGGGATGAACACAGAAACATAATGTCTTGAAAATGTTGATGGAATTTTCACAAAAGCATGCATTTTGTAAAGGGGGCATAATGGATATAGGACGTTGTTGGAGATTGAAGTATAAACATGTCGATCATGGTGTGTGTGTGTGGTGGGGGAGGAGGAGTGGGGTCTCCTGCATTTTTGTGGTCTTTACAACAGCATCGGTGGTACAGTACTTGATGATTGCATACATGCTAAGCATTGCTTATATTCCCTAATTATAGTTTTTCCAGTGTTTTTTTGTTATTAAACTGGCATGTGTTGACATGTGTGTGTGTGTGGTTGTCTGAGGGAGAGTTGACCAATTGGCATCCTCTGGAGCAGTCTAGGGTTTGAGTGCCTTGCTTAACGGCACATCAACTGTAGTTATTTAGAGAGGAGAGAGCAGTACTTTACAAAATTGGTGCTGTAAGATAGAGGTGGATACTCTTACTGGTACAGTGTTGAATAGTGCAAGGTAATTCTCATTGCCCAAAGAGTGAAAAGCACAAGTGATGACCCCCCCCCTCCACTGTAGAGTGAGGTCCAAAAATCCAACCCATGAAAATAATACAAGAAGAAAATCAATAAACAAACCAGATTATGTTCCTCCCAAGTCTAAATTTGACGTGACATAGATGTAAAGAGATGTGGTTTTATTTGGAAAAGGAAAGGCCCAACTAGGCATGTGCCGGTATGACATCAGTTTTTCTATGTTATTTATGAATGTGTAAAGACTGTCTTACACACATGGGGAACTGTCTGACCACTTTCAAACTAAGTACAGAATAAAAAATACTTCCAAATAAACTTTCATGATTATGAATATGTAGGCTGCATGTCAAAAGGGCAATACGTTTCATTAATATAATCTACTTGCACAGATGTATGTTATATAGCCTAGTACTATTCTTACTGGATTAAACATACATTTAAACTATTCATCTTTTGTGGTGGATCAACATAATTCACCCACGGAACTATGTGTTGGGGATAAGGGTTCCGCATCACCGGTACTAATAGCTAGCTAGCTGGCTAACAATGTTAGCTAGCTCCTGTCAAAAGTTAAAACGAAAATATAGTAGCTCCACATAGACTGAAGGACATGGCATACACTAAATTATCAATTAAGCAATGCGAATGGAAATTTGGCCCCATAATTATTCATGCGATCCGGATATGGCGTGAAACACACAAAAAATATTCTAACCCACATAAATGGCATAATCATACTCCCTTATTCAATAACAATGCACTCTTGATTGGAAAACGACCTATAAGATTCCCTATATGGGAAAAGCAAGGCATACACTCATTAGGTGATGTTTTCAACAAACTGGGTTTTTGTAGTTATGAAGAAATACGCAAAAAATGTAATCTCACCGAGTCCACACATTATTTTTACGCACAGTTATTGTTATGTTTGAAGTCTCACGGTGTTCCATTAAAGATACCAATTGTACACCACAGATACCACAAATTCTTCTATGAAAGAGAGACTTCGAGAGGTTTTGTTTCAGATTTTTATCATCAATTACTAACGTCCTCGTATGAAACCCTCCACCTAGACTCAGTCTGGAGGAGGGATATACCAGACCTGGAAAGAGATTTTGACTGGCAAGAAGCCTGGGCAAATGTTCGATTTACATAAGGAACCCGGACCATCAACAAATCAATCTTAACTATATTCACAGGACATACTTGACTCCTATAAGACTGAACAGAATGGGTCTTAAACAAGACTCCAAATGCTCCTTATGTACAAATGGGGACGAGGGGACATTTATGCACATGTACTGGGACTGCCCACCAGTCAAGATATTCTGGAAAGAGGTGACCCAGCAGAATATACCTGTACACCCCTCTGTATTACTGCTGAATGATGTTTTTGAGTGTGCAGTACATCCACAGCAAAAGAGATTGGTTTTATCGGGTATCACAGTGGCTAAAAAGCTGATGGCATCACGAAGGTTCCAACCGGAAAAAATTTGCCGAAAGGTCTGGATTATTACATATCTCGATGTAATTTATCAAGAAATATATACAGCAAGAATTTTGGGTCTCAATGAATCCCAAATGACTATGTGGTTAGAAGTGGTGGAGAGAATAAAAGCTAGCATATAATGGTAGTGTCTGGTTAGGAGCGAGGGATAATGTATGGATATCCAATGGGGGGTCCGGGAGGGGGGGGTACGAGCTGGAGCATATGTGTGTAGGGTATTAGATAGCAGGTATTAGGGGTATATCCTGTATACCGTAATTCCTCTAATAGTAACCGGGTCTCAAATACAAGCCGGGTCTCTATTAATGGCCGGGTGCGCTCTTGAGCTAAGCAATTATAAGCCGGCCTCCTAATACAAGCCGGGTTACTAATATACTGAGCTGCATACTGAGCTAGTTACTTGATTTCACTTTGAAAACGTTGAAATGACCAGTGACCACCTGTAATTGCACTGTTTACTATTTCATACAGTACTTGGTTTCAATAAATGAACCCAGTACATTTTACTGGGTTCAAACTGACACAAAATGTTGATTTATTCATTATGATCCGTTTGAAAATTTGAAATATAGGCCTCCCTCTTATACAGGCCTCCTCCTAATACAAGCCTGGTACCCGCTACAGTTGAAACAAATACAAGCCGGGGTTACTATTAGAGGAATTACGGTAAGTCATTTAACTAAATGGTGATTTCATTGGATGTGCACTGTTAATGCTTGTATATCTTATCGTGTGTTGTCATGTTTGTTTCAGTTCAGTTCAGAGTTTTTATTTGCCACATGGAATAATACAATCATGGTTTCTTCATTAAAAAAAATCATAAATAGCCATTCCATGGACAAAAGGAGCAGGAAGAAGAATAAATCTTATTGTTACCTGCCCCTTATTCCTAAACTAACATGTATTTTCTTAATGGTTGGCGTATAACCTTATTTACACAAATAATCATTTATACCATTATAAAAGAAACACAATCCATAGTTAAACAAGAAACATTTAAATAATAATAATAATGATAAAGAATAAAGAAGAAAAGTTTATGTCTGTTTAAAAAATAATAATAAAATAAAATACAAAAAAAGAAAGAGATACTGGGATGAATAAACAAAATAGGAAATAAAATGTAGAAATGCATGCAATACTGGCTGCGTCACAGTATTGAAAGGGGCTACTTAATTAATTAATCCAACCCACTTTATTTATAGAGCACATTTAAAAACAACAAAGTTTACGAAAGTGCTGTACAAGTCCCACAACATAAGATAAAAAATATATATATATATATATTAAAAAAAAAAAATCGAAGCTTCGAATTAAAATCGAAGCTCAGCCCTGAAGCTTCGATTGCCAAAAAAAGCTTCGAAGGTCAGCCCTAAACCAGCAGACCACGTCATGTATTTTCCCTTACAACTAACTACCTAGCCATGTTAACTTTCAGCATTCCAGTTGACATTTCTGACCGGCATGTTCCGAAGTTCATGATTAAAAATTTTACTTATACCATCGGCGCCTACTGTCTGATTCTGAACGTAATTTGAGTGGTTTTGACACGCAACGTTTTCAAACTGCGGTAAACCGTGGAACCGGTAACCGGCCCATGCCTAGACCCAACTAGTGCTCGTGTTCTGTTTGCATCTTCTCATACTTAAACTATCCTCTCTCTCTCCCCCCCCCCCCCGCTCCCTCCCTCTCTCTTCCAGCCTGTCTGGCTAATAGGGGTTGAAATGCAGGTGTGTGTGGGAAATGGCTCCAGCGCCGTAGCGCATTGACAGGTTATTTTGTTGTCTGCTGCCTAATTAGTGGCATAGTGGATGCACCCCGCCAGGCTTTAGTGTGCCGTGTTAGAACCAGTCCACTCTAATTTCCTTGCGCCTTTGATATCGTCCCAGAGATTGACGGTTCGCACAGAAAAAGAAACCCCAGGCTATGATGGAAGACCTAGTGGTAACAATGCTGACGCCCCCCTCCCTCCCACAACCCCTTCCCACCCACAACTGCCCAATCCCCCTTTCACCCCCTCATCGTCGGCTCTAGTCTGCAGTTATGTAGAGAGGCAGACCCTGGGTTCTATGCAGACGGCTTATATTGACTCCAATGTCAGTGGAGCTAATGTTTATCCCCCAAAGAGAGAAAGGGACAACGTTTTACACCCACGTCTCATGCGCCTCTGTTGGTCCCTGTTTTGGCCCTTACTGACTGTCAGCAGCCGCTTTCCAAACCCACATATGTTCCATTACATTACAGTGACCGGTTGGACATCTTAACTCAATCAGCGCCACAGCGATATGCGTGATGTGTTAACAGGCCGACGCTCTAAAATATAGGAATATGTGGCGGTGTTTGCAGGGCTATAACTATATTCTATATTATAGCTAGCTATGGATACAATACTATGGCCCATTTGACATAGACTATCGTTCAATATGTGTTAAAGAAATACTTTTTTCATCCATACATTCCCGTTTTATACCGTGGTGAATATGAGTATAGTTTGAGTAATCCTGTCTAATCCCAGAAAATGACACTATGCAGCAATACGTGCAATTCACTAAAAACGTTGCAGTTTCTCGCCTGTACACGCTACTATTTCGAAATCACATCTATATTATCGGTATTTTGTTTCATCATGAATGCATGAAAGGGTAGGGGGGGGGGGTAGTTTTTTTAATGCTTTCATTTTCACCAACGGCACACGTTGTGGAGCAACGTTACACACATATAGTGATCGAAGTGAAGTCATGGTTGGATCACAGCAGGATTGATACCATAGGCCTTACCTTCACTAGGATGTACCCCAAAAAGAATATTCCAATTATCTGATCGCGAGCCCCAGTATTGGTGTCGATGTTGCACAATGTTGTTTTATTGGATTCTATTATATGTTGTACTACTGTATTGCACATCGTTGCGGGCAAGACCACCCGCATTTCATTGTATACTTGTATGCCGTGACAAATAAAACTCTTGACTTGACTTGACTTGATCGTGTCGCCAACATAATCCGCCACACATCATGCACTGGGAGCATTTCACGCTTCTCAATCCGATCGGGACAACCGCTCCCCTTCCCCGACCAATAAAAATCCGACCGGAGACTTTTGATCGACGCACAGGCCAAGATATAATGTTTCAAAGGGTGCTCGATACTGCCATCTGGGTGGATGCGGCCGGTATTGCACTTTGGCATTCTCAGGATGATTCCCCATGTTAACCCAGATGTCCGTGTGCCTGTAATTAATGGAAATATCGAATAAAAGAAATGACGATGAAAACCCGACTATACTCGGGTCTGGCGCTGAACGGTTGGCGAGTTAACCCGACTATCATCGGTTCCGGCGCTGATTGAGTTAATACTGTAGTTCACTGTTTCCGCTAATATACTATTAGTCTAATAGACTAATAGTACTACCCTTTGCCACCATTTTATTTTCTTGCACTGTGAACAGGTCCAACGTTTTCCAGTCATTACACCTTTATATATATATATGATTGATATAGATGGATAGACCGATCTCTACTAGGGCTGGGCGATATAACGATAACTATAAATATCGCGATATATTTTAATAATCGATATCGAATATCGATTTTTATTTTTTATTTTTATTTTTTTTGTGACCTGCAACAGGGCAGTTTTAAAACCAGAGACAGACTTGTCTTTCTTGCCTGCAACGTAAAGTAATGGCTTTGCTTGTCCAAATGACAATACTGACCATTGAAATTTATTTTTCTCTTGTCCATTTATTTAGTTTGCTTTCTAATTTAAAATACAGTTTGAAACCGTCTGTACACAGTAGGCTATGTGTGCTAGCAGAGCTAGACTCCAGTCACGAGTCACGGTGCACATGTGCGGTGGTTTGTCCACCAAAAAAGCGCCAAAAGATCGAAAAGAAACTAGCAGAGCCAGAACTGTTCAACTCCCGTGGAGCCACAGCCAGCAGAGAAGCCGGTTTACTTTCGCTTTTAAACCAGCTGCAGCCTGAGAACTGGAGTGTGAGGGGATGTAACACTAAAGATGGTGGCAACGACAAAGAATTGCTGCAAAATAAACATACATCTGTTGTTTAAAAAAAAAGATTTTTTTTTTAATACTTATAACAATTTAGATAATTATCGATATCGAGAAATATGATAACATTATCATATCGTTATCGCGATATGATTTTTTGCCATATCGCCCAGCCCTATTCTCTACCATATAGTTCAGGGGTGGGTCGTACAATGGGCTACCAACTCTAGCAGGGCTGATGAGGCATATAGCGTCTTTGATGGGAGTGTGGGTGTTTGTTAAATTAGGAAGAGGGCTGAGCAAAGAGACCCCAAGCAGCCCACCCATGCTGCTATAGTGGACAGTGAGTGAATTTCCTGTGTGGCTTTGAGCAGTCTGGCATGAACCAGACTGGATGTGGTCAGTCATGCAGTGAGGCTACTTGCAGCTGCAAGAATACTTGGAATTTATTAATGTGAAGGATATTTGAAATTATCTACTTTTATTTAGGTACAGCAACAACACAGAAATGGGTTTGTCTTTTTATCTTAACAACATTGTTCTAAAGACCAACATCATTATGGGCCTAAACTTTGATTTCAACTAGTTTGGGTCATTTAGATGCCCTGGCCCAATGGCAAATACACAACTAATTGGCCTCAAAGTGATTGCTGGGCTATAGCCAAAATGGCAATATAGTGTGTGTCTATATATATATTTTTTTTAATACACTTTCTTTTTTTAAACAAGCAAACTGGCCAAGAAACTAGCCAAAGACTTGTATTTCCATGTTGGATGGAAATGATGGATTGATATTTGGTAAAGCTGTAGGCTAATTCCAATAACCTTCAATAATGATGACCCTACATGCTATGCTGATGGCTGAAGCCTGTTGTTGCTGTTCACTTGTAAATTGTCCCCCACTTGTGCAAAGTGCATCTCAGGAATTTTTATCTTTTGCCTAGCTGTGACATTTTGACAATGGAAATGCATGAAAGCCTCAACCACGAAAGGTCAGTTTGTGATTATTAATATTGGTGAGGTGTCCATAAGAAGGCTACTTATTTCCTTGTCGATTGACTGATTTAGAAAAGGAGAGTGGAACACTGTTGCTACTCAGTTTCTATCCTGTTGCCTTTTAGTGAAGAAAGGGCGTATGCTTTGCTTAAAGGCATAATATGTAATCCAAATAAAGAGGGTAATCGCACTGCCAAAGTTCAAAACATAGGATTCATGCTTTCATTCCCATAATTGACTCAGAGGACTTGACACTAGGCAACTAAATACGTTTTATGTTTTCTCATGCTGTAATAGGTTTGTTAATTACATTGATAATGTTTGTAGTAAACCAGTATTATATTTCCAGCTATGATTGGTTGAGTAAGATGCACATTGCTTACGTTCCATCTACAACTCAAGCTCTTTTTAAAGGGTTAAAACTAGGGATGCTCGATATTGGCTTTTTTACCGATATACCGATATTGTCCAACTCTTAATTACCGATATCAACCTATACCGATATATGCAGGGTTTCCCCCCCCCCAAAAAATGGAATAATTTCAGGTAATTAACATTACATATCTCTTGTTGTGGAATTAACACATTATGCATACTTTTGACAATAAATAAAATCAGAATTTGTTCTTACTTGCTTGCCTGGGTAAATAAAGGTTATAGAAATGTAAAAAAAAATATATATATATATATTTTTGGATACCGATATTTTCCGATATCACATTTTAATGCCTATCGGCCGATAATATCGGTAGGCCGATAATATCGGACATCCCTAGTTAAAACCTTTAAATTCTAAGGTATCCACATCAGCGAGGACCTCACCACACCCAACAGATAATAAAAAAAATCCCACCAACGACTGTACTTCCTAAGAAGGCTGAGAATTTGGCATGCCACCTTAGATTCTCAGCAACTTCTAAGTACGGTTGAGTGTCCTTACCAGCTCAATCACAGTCTGGTATGGAAACTGCACTGCTAAGGACAGGAAGGCACTCCAGCGAGTGATTAAACTGCTCGGTACATCTCTGGAGCAGCCTTCCCCTCACTACAGGACATTTACTCTACCAGGGCCACCAGGAGAGCACACAACATCATTAACACTTTGCCGCCCGACCACGTATAAATACGGGTTTCGAATCCATGCGTTGTGGACAGAATCACGTATAAAGCCGTGGCAAGTTATTGCTTTTATTCCATTTTAATAACCGGGTCAAGGCCGCGGAGCGGCACTGCATATATTCTCGTCTGTGAAATCGAGAACGTGCAATACCGGCCAGATCCTCTTAGGGGCGCCATCTCTCCACTGCAGTATGCCCTGTGGGCGAATGGATGACTTTTTTTTTCCCTTTCAATGGAGATTTTCAGTACCCGGATTCTGAATCAGCATCTTGTACCGTGGATTACATTTCGAATAGCAGATTTCACCATGGAATAAGGGGATTTATCATCAGCCAATGGACATATCGATTTACCAGATGCCGATCGATAACGGGGAAATGCTCGGGGGTATCTCACTGGCTCATGGTAAGATCTTTTTCACATAAATTACAGCCGGATCAGAGCTTGCTATTATACGCAACCAGCCGAGCAGCGTATGCGGCTAGTTACACGACCACTGTTATTGGTAATCAATAATAATAAACTACATCCCCCGCCCCCCCCCCCCCCCCCCCTTTGATTCATACATGCTTTGGGACAGTCCCGATGATATGCAGTTTGAGTTATTTCTTTAGCATATGTAAAACGGAAATGACGTTGAATATAACGTTAGCAGCTATTAGCCCTATAACTAGCCTTCCAGAAAATATACGAGACAAAATCCGCTATAATGCTTATATTCACGGCGCTATAAAATGACAACCTATTGATGCATTTTTTTTCTTCTTTAAGCCATTTTGAAGGGACGGTTTATGAACTCAATTGACAATGAGAATGGACAGATAGCAATACTATAAAGTATAGATTTAGCTGTACAAAAAGACACCGGTCTGTTTACAAAAGCTGGTCCTCGACCACTATATTAGACGCATGTGTTAAAGACAGTGCACACCCCCAACACAGACTCTTCAACCTCCTGCCATCAGGCAGGCGATATAAGAGTCTGAAAGCCAGAACCACGAGACTGACAAACAGTTTCTACCCACAGGCCATCAGACTCTTGAATGCCTACCCCCCCCCCCCCCCCCCCCCTCCACACACACCTATGAATCACTAAAGACACTTAACTGCTGCTATGACCTAGGCTTGGGCGGTATGACGGTATTACGGTATACCAGGATATTTCGAGATCCCGCCGGTATGATTCTCAATACCGTGACGTCACAGACTGCTATTACAGACACAGAGTTGATTGTAGTGCACAGCTAATCGTTCTGAGAGCTAACGTCTCTGCCTGACTGGTTGCTGGCTAACTAACGTGGCTAATCGTTCTGAGAGCTAACGTCTCTGCCTGGCTGGTTGCTGGCTAACTAACGTGGCTAATCGTTCTGAGAGCTAACGTCTCTGCCTGGCTGGTTGCTGGCTAACTAATGTGGCTAATCGTTCTGAGAGCTAACGTCTGCCTGGCTGGTTGCTGGCTAACTAACATGGCTAATCGTTCCGGGAGCTAACGTCTCTGCCTGGCTGGTTGCTGGCTAACTAACGTGGCTAATCGTTCTGAGAGCTAACGTCTCTGCCTGGCTGGTTGCTGTCTAACTAACGTGGCTAATCGTTCCGGGAGCTAACATCCGTACCTGGCTGGTTGCTGGCTAACTAACGTGGCTAATCGACCCGGGAGCTAACATCGGTACCTGGCTGGTTGCTGGCTAACTAACGTGGCTAATCGTTCCGAGAGCTAACGTCTCTGCCTGGCTGGTTGCTGGCTAACTAACGTGGCTAATCGTTCTGAGAGCTAACGTCTCTGCCTGGCTGGTTGCTGGCTAACTAACGTGGCTAATCGTTCCGGGAGCTAACGTCGGTACCTGGCTGGTTGCTGGCTAACTAACGTGGCTAATCGACCCGGGAGCTAACGTTGGTACCTGGCTGGTTGCTGGCTAACTAACGTGGCTAATCGTTCTGAGAGCTAACGTCTCTGCCTGGCTGGTTGCTGGCTAACTAACGTGGCTAATTGTTCTGAGAGCTAACGTCTCTGCCTGGCTGGTTGCTGGCTAACTAACGTGGCTAATCGACCCGGGAGCTAACGTCGGTACCTGGCTGGTTGCTGGCTAACTAACATGGCTAATCGACCCGGGAGCTAACGTCGGTACCTGGCTGGTTGCTGGCTAACTAACGTGGCTAATCGTTCTGAGAGCTAACGTCTCTGCCTGGCTGGTTGCTGGCTAACTAACGTGGCTAATCGTTCTGAGAGCTAACGTCGGTACCTGGCTGGCTAACTGGCTATCGTTCTGTGATTTGTTTACTTGGTAACACGGGTTGCTAAGGAATTTAGGTGCGAGGTTGAAGAAAGTGCACTTTTAGGTTGAAAGAATGGCCCTAATGTCAACGTCTTTCAATATAAGTGTTATATGTAAGGGATAATGTATAGCTACGAGCCCGAGGTCATTGTCGCAAAATAGGCGCAGCGCCGAGGTGTTTTAAACGTTGAAGGTCAATTATTTTGCGACAATGACTAGTATAGGCTATACATTATCCCGCTTATTACATGGCTAACTTACTAACAATATACCTAATTCATCGACGAGACGAGATCAAATGCAGATGCAGTTGTTCTGTGGCTCTGTCAGCCCAAATAAAGTGATTATTATCGGCAGCCGGCAGGTCTGTGGTCTGATTGCATGACTGAGTGCAGCTGTGCATATGCTGAGCAGCACTGATAGTGTGTGTAGTGGGCTTGATTGGTCCAGCTGCGCACAGCGGTCATTATTGTTCGGCAGAGGTCCGTTATAGAGTAATATCGGACCTCTGACGAGCGCTATTGACCAATCACAAGCAAGCATTTCGGCGAATGTGAAAACGCCATGTAATAAATGGTGATAACGAGTACCGAGTTTGAGCCGAATCTGGGTTTAACAAACTAAGCTGAAATTGTTGTCCTTACCTGTGGTCGGTGGTATTCCAAAAATAATATTCCAATTATTTGATCGCCATCTGGTCCATCCTATGCCCATCTGGTCCACGACATAACCCACCACAACATATGGATCGGGGGTCCAGAAAACGATTCAATGCGATCGAGTGAAGCCCTAGGACCTAGGTTTCCCATTACTAGAAAAGTCCGTCCGGAGACATTTGAGTGTTACACCCGGTCTGGAACAGGCTTTACTGCGCTCTTGATACTGCCTACTAGCAGGATATGGCTGGTACTGCACCTTCGGAGTCCCAGTATGCCTCCATGGAACGTGCAATGTAACTCACTGTGCCTTGTTGTATTGTATATATATTTTTATCTTATCTTATTTTCTAGCACTCTCTTGTATTTAAATATGTTTAAGTTAAGTACTGTGTGATTTTTTTTTTCTTTTTTTTTTTCTTTTTGTGAAGAGTGGACTAGCAAAGTAAGATTTTCATTGTATGGCAAACTGTCGTTTTAACTGTGCATATGACAATAAACGATCTTGAATCTTTTATGTGCTGTTATATATGAATATATCTCAAATATATACGCTATACAAAATAGCTGTTCTGCTACAGCTAATGGGGATCCTATAAATGTAATTAAATATGGTCAAATATAGTGATGCACGATATATCGGTCGCCGATATAATATCGGCCGATATGGCTGTTTTTTTATACATCGGTATCGGTTTGATATCAAGATAGGGCCGATATAAAAAAAAATATATATTTTCTTTTTCTTTAAAATATATATATATCTTTTTTTTTTTTACATGTTTTGGCCTTAAATAGTTTCAAAATATCAGTCATTATTGAAAATGAGTTACAAAATTTAAAAAAAATGCGTTTTGGAAAATACCTCTTTATTTGATTATCATAAAAGTGCTTTCTATACAGAGATATCGACATCGGTAAATATCTATCGGCCAGAACAGAAATATTAATATTGGTATCGGCCACAATTTTCACATCGGTGCATCACTAGTCAAATATTATGTATTTGGTATTTTTAAGGTCTTCTAAAACTTCAAAAAGAAAAAAACTCATGACATAGGGCTGGGCGATATGGAAAAAAATCATATCGCGATAACGATATGATAATTTTATTTTATTTCTCGATATCGATAATTATCGAATTGTTATAAGTATAAAAAAAATGATTTTTTTTCTTTTTTTTTCTTTTTTTTTTTAAACAACAGATGTATGTTTATTTTGCAGCAATTCTTTGTCATTGCCGCCATCTTTAGTGTTACATCCCCTCACACTCCAGTTCTCAGGCTGCAGCTGGTTTAAAAGCTAAAGTAAACCAGCTTCTCTGCTGGCTGTGGCTCCAGAGGAGTTGAACAGTTCTGGCTCTGCTAGTTTATTTTCGATCTTTTGGCGCTTTTTTGGTGGACAAACCACTGCACATGTGCACTGTGACTCGTGACTGGAGTCTAGTTCTGCTAGCACACATAGCCTACTGTGTACAGACGGTTTCAAAATGTATTTTAAATTAGAAAGCAAACAAAATAAATGGACAAGAGAAAAAGAAATCTGAATTTGGTCAGTATTGTCATTTGGACAAGCAAAGCCATTACTTTAAGTTGCAGGCAAGAAAGACAAGTCTGTCCACTGTCCCTGGTTTTAAAACTGCCCTGTTGCAGGTAAAAAAAAAAAAAAAAAAAATCGATTTTTATTTTATTTCGATATTCGATATCAATTATTAAAATATATCGCGATATTTATCGTTATATCGCCCAGCCCTATCATGACATGACTTTGACTATACAGATTATATACAGATATTTGTCACCACTCCTCCACTGAAGGGGAAGGCGTCTCTGTACTTACTTAAATTCTGAGCCCCCTATCTGAGTGACACAAATAAACCTGGGAACCTGTCATGGTTGCTAATTGCCCAGCTGGCCACACTTGTCATCCAGGAAATGCTAACTGCTAACATGAAATGCTAGTGTAAAACTTGTATTATATAAATTGACGCATCTAGTGATCTTTGCAAAAGATCCATAGATTCATAGATCCTTGAATTCCCAATGAGGGTAAAGGTGTAAGGATGTTGCGAAGACATTTTCAGTAGTTTATTGAACATTCTTGGTGGAAAAACCATACAGAACTAATTGATATTCAATGTACAGCAATATAAACACATGGAGGGGATCTTTAAACTCCTCCATTATTACCTGAGCTTTGATGAGGATACATTTCCAGAGAAAGTAAGCAATATATTACAATTGATTATAACAGTTAATCAAGATGGAGATGAAGGAAAATGAATTTATTTAGCAGTTGCACACATAATAAGTAGACATTTTCCTCTTTTCCAGCTTACTCTACGGTCTCTGGTGTGAATGGACCTCTGGTGATTCTGGATAATGTGAAGGTGAGTCGCTACAGTATTTGTTATTACCCAGCTGTATGCTTTTCATCCAAACGTTTCTCTCTGTCAAGGACATTACAGCTTACTATTTTGATATCTGGCTGGGTAAATTAATGGTAGCCACATTCACAGCATGTGCAATATGCTTAAATGTCAGGAATGTAAATTTTTCAATATAAGATATTCTCATTTTGATGAGGTTTGCCAAATTGATAGCCTAGCTTACCCTTGTTTGTGAAATGTTGTGAAATATGTCAATTCTACTAAAGCCATTGGCGTTTTGTCCCTGGACACGCTATTATTTTCAAAAGCATATGATGGGTATTATGTTTCATCATGAATGCATGAAAGGGGGGGGGTTCTGATTAATTGATTGCCAATAACGGCATTCGTTATTACCACAACACACGCCGATCAGTGGGATGGGTATGAAAACCATGCACGATTGATTGATTGAAAACTTTATTAACAGATTGCAGAATGGGTACAGTACAGTACAGCTCAATACATACAATTGTTAAGGGGATGCAGACCAGAGAAAGACCTTCGTCTTGTTTACATCAGGGTCCCCCATTTTCAATTCATCATAACATATATGACATACATGACATACAGATAGACAGTACTGCTACATCTATACATTTATGACATACCAGATTTGCAAATACAGTACTGTTTGTGATACAAAAAGAGTCCAGAAAAGAGAGTACCGTAATTCCTCTAATAGTAACCCCGGCTTGTATTTGTTTCAACTGTAGCGGGTACCAGGCTTGTATTAGGAGGAGGCCTGTATAAGAGGGAGGCCTATATTTCAAATTTTCAAACGGATCATAATGAATAAATCAACATTTTGTGTCAGTTTGAACCCAGTAAAATGTACTGGGTTCATTTATTGAAACCAAGTACTGTATGAAATAGTAAACAGTGCAATTACAGGTGGTCACTGGTCATTTCAACGTTTTCAAAGTGAAATCAAGTAACTAGCTCAGTATGCAGCTCAGTATATTAGTAACCCGGCTTGTATTAGGAGGCCGGCTTATAATTGCTTAGCTCAAGAGCGCACCCGGCCATTAATAGAGACCCGGCTTGTATTTGAGACCCGGTTACTATTAAGAGGAATTACGGTATATACATTTGACATAGAAACTGTACATTGGAGGAGGTTGGGTGGGGTGGGGGGGGACTGTACATTGGAGGTGGTTGGGTGGGTTGGGGGGGGGGGGGGGGGGGGGGGGGGTTGGGTAGGAGGGGTGGGTGGGGGACACTGTACAATTGTACAAGCAAAACTGTACATTGGAATATTGACAACCATACTTGGTCATTTACTGTACATTGGAGGGGGTTGGGTTAGGACATTTACAGGGGCCAGTTTCGAATTGCAGTCTCCCGTAGGTGTTCTTTGAGTGTTAGTAGTGGGTAGTGATTCACATTCCTTTACAGCTTTGGGTAGGGCGTTCCACATTGATGTGGCATAATTGCTAAACGTGTTTAGTCCCTTGTTTGAACCGAATCTGGGTTTAACAAACTAAGCTGAAATTGTTGTCCTTACCTGTGGTCGGTGGTATTCCAAAAATAATATTCCAATTATTTGATTGCCATCTGGTCCATCCTATGCCCATAGATAGAGATATGGTCAGCTGCCCGACAGAGCCTTTATCCTCTCCTCTGACGGAGGCTGTGTATGTTTGAACTGTAAAACACCACCGTCAGAGCTACTGTACCAGATCGGTCTGAACAGTAAAACACCACAGTCAATTGCGGGGAGGAAACTGGAGGAAACCCACAATGACGCAGGGAGAACATGCCAACTCCACACAGAAAGTACCTGGATTTGAATAGAATATTTGCATCTCTGTGGGGTCCTTATCAAAACAATCGCTTATCAAACCCATTGTGTTTACTGATATATACCATATAAACCATTAAGAGTGGGCGTCGGACAAGAGGGAAGACTGTCAGGTTTTAAACGGTGGATACCAAACAGAAGGTAAAGATGACTGAACTGTACAGTAACAGTAATCCAGAACTATTTCATTGCACTGTAAATAAACTGATTTTATAGTATGTCACATCAATGTCATTCATGTCTTTCACATTCTACTAGAACTGAATCAAACTATAAACAAGGTGGCCTGTTTGGATGTTAGATCCTAATGTGAAAAACTGATGTTATGTCTGAGGAGAAGACTGGTACTTAGTTCATTGGGCCTAAAAAAATGGTTTGGTTCCGGTTGCCGACCAACCCAGAGAGCCTTGCTACTACTAGCCGAGTGATGAATGAAGCTCTATCCGTTTCACCTAACAGCACTATTGCTCCGTGATCATAGCCATCCATCTCTAAAGCTAACCACTATTTGTAAAAGCCACAACCACGTTACCATATGTAATAATGTAAATCATTGTGTCGTTGTACATATTGTCTATACACCGTTGGAAGCTAACGTAGCTTAGCTTGGTAGCTATTGTTGTGCTAACGCCATCCCGACACCCAGCTTGTTAGCCAGCATGAATGCCCGATGTAGAAGGCATAGACGCAGGTCGCTTGTTGGCCGGCATGAGTGCCCGATTTGGGGTGGTTCTCTCCTCTTTGTGTGCCTTTGTCCTTGCGGGTGTTCTGCCGGGGGAGCTTGTGGACGCGACAATAGTGGTGGTTGTAGGGTGTTTGAGCTTGTAGCGCTAGTTAGCTCATAGCTATCGTTAGCTTCTAACGGTGTATACACAATATGTACAACGACACAATGATCAAACACCTTATAAATACTATTGTCATGTCCATAAGTTCCCTGGCAGAATACTTGTGAGGACAAGGGTATACAAGGAGGAGAGAATCATTTTAAATCGGGTATTCATGCTGGCTAACAAGCTGGGTAGCTATGAGCTAACTAGCGCTACAAGCTCAAACACCCTACAACCACCACTATTGTCGCGTCCACAAGCTCCCCCGGCAGAACACCCGCAAGGACAAAGGCACACAAAGAGGAGAGAACCACCCCAAATCGGGCACTCATGCCGGCCAACAAGCGACCTGCGTCTATGCCTTCTACATCGGGCATTCATGCTGGCTAACAAGCTGGGTGTCGGGATGGCGTTAGCACAACAATAGCTACCAAGCTAAGCTACGTTAGCTTCTAACGGTGTATAGACAATATGTACAACGACACAATGATTTACATTATTACATTTTGTAACGTGGTTGTGGCTTTTACAAATAGTGGTTAGCTTTAGAGATGGATGGCTATGATCACGGAGCAATAGTGCTGTTAGGTGAAACGGATAGAGCTTCATTCATCACTCGGCTAGTAGTAGCAAGGCTCTCTGGCTGCCCGCTAGCTGTGTGTGACTCTCAGGCGTAAGCGGGGTAAGGGGGGCGTGCTAGCGTAGGGTCACGTGGGCTTAGTGGCCAATCAGGCGAACCCGGAAACCGAAATCCGACTAGATCCGTTGCGGAAGTGATACACGCGCACAGTACAAGCCCCGACGCCCCGCCCACGCACAGTAACGCACAGTACAAGCCCACGCACGCACAGTACAGGCCCTGAAGCCCCGCCCAGACATTGGGCAGTGCAGCTCTGCAGATTTATGCTATTGCTTTTAACGACAACATACAGGTCCCTGACATTGAATAGGATATTAAAATCGGAAAAAATGGAAAACTATCCAAAAACGTATATAATGTTTTTGGCCGCTAACCGTTGGCGCCCAATAACGTGTATATATACGTGACTGTCCCCGAAAGTGTTAAATATTGCGAAGTTGTTCCTTGATCAAATAAGCCTGTAGTTTTACCGGTATAAGCAATTTTACATCTCACTCCATTAATTTCATAATAGTCCTGGGTCTGCATGTTTTTCCAGACCTGATGAAACTTTCATCACACATTGTGTGTTATTTAATTATTTTTGCGTTAGTCATCCGTGCAGAGCAGCATTATGTACACTGTCATAGATCTACATGCACCTCTGAGCAAGGCTTTATTTGTGGCTAATAACGAAAACCTCATGTTGAATGACAATTGTTTTTGTTAACTTCTGTCTCATGCAAAAGTTTCCCAGATATGCAGAGATTGTGCACCTCACCCTGCCTGATGGCACCAAGAGGAGCGGGCAGGTTCTGGAAGTGATTGGAAGCAAGGCAGTCGTCCAGGTGAGAGACACTGCCATCACTCGGACCAGAACCAACTGGCGGGATGGCCTTGTTGTGTGTGGGGATAAATGACAACCAACTGTTGGGAGAAAAATTAAGACAAATTGGACAAATAGTGCTGTTGCTCAGTTAGTGGGAGCAGAGATGCTACTTTAAAGGGGCATTTAACAGATGGTACATCTCAACTCTGGTCAGTGTAGTTGATTGGTTATGCTATGGTTGTTGGTTTATTAGATATTATGTTTTACTTTACAAATTCCTTAAAGCCTTATTTACTGTACTAAGTATATTAAACAATTGAATAACTTTAAACAAAATAATTTTCTTACAATATTCCATATACATTAGGGGTGTAACGGTACGTGTATTCGTCCCGCAAATTTGCGTTACGGCCGTCACAGTGCGGTACGTGCAGCCATACGAAGAATACGCCTCACAGCGCAAACACACCAGTCGCACATGCAGGCACTCGCGGGTTCCGTGCGAGAACAGCGTGCGTGGCCGGGCACACAGAGTCCGACTTCAGAGCGGGCGAAAGTGCACGGAGGAAGGCACATTTACATTGGAACAGCTGCAGGGTCATTACAATTTTACAGTTTTCTTTCGTTTTATTGTTTCCCCAATAATGTTAACCAAATGAAACCAATGGAAAGACACGCGTCGCCAACAAACACACCAACATTCTCCACCGCCGGACTTACAGGCACAGCTGATAAAAAAAAGAAAAGAAAAAAAAAACATACTTTTCCGTACTGATCATCTGAGCTCCTCCAGTTGAACTGCTACTGTGTTTAAATCCAAATAATCCTCTGCCATTGTTGTAACATGTCATCTGTTCTATAGTATTCAGTCTCGTGAAGTTAAATTCTCTCTAGAAGTGAAACTGAAACTTCACAAGGATAAGTTGTTAAAGGGGCAGTAGGCAATTATTTTACTCAGGATGCCTGAACAACACAGAATGACACCAGTATCACTGACTACCACGGCAAGCCTATAGACAATTATTCTATTTAATAATAATAATGTATTATTATAAATATAATATAAAAAAAAAAAAAATATTATAAAAAAAAATTATATTAACTCATCGACCGCCACGCTCTAAGTGTGCGAGAGGGCGCTAGATCGCCACCGCTTTAATCAATGGGAGGACTGGGAGAATTGCGAGTGCTTAAAGGAAAACTCCAACATTTTGGGAAATTAGCTTATTTGCCATCTACCCTGGACTTAGACAAGAAGATGCATACTTTTTTCTTCTCTGTGCGTGCATTAGGCTTAGGGAACAGCCGCTCCGTTAGCGTAGCTTAGCTTCATCACTGGAAGTGGGTCAGACTTGTACCCTGACGTTCCCTACAGTGCCCTACAGTCACGAAATACACTCCAAATACAACTCCAAAACGTTCCTGTAAACATGTTGTGACCTGTGTATTTACCACGTGGAGAAATAAAAAATAATTGAATTAGACAATTACGTTTTCTAAGCAAATATACTCTGAACTTTTTATTGCCGAACCACTCCTCTCGGGGCGCAGTCAGTTATTTCAACGTGACGCCGTGTTTGTTTACATTCTCATTTTATTCAAAGGATCCCAATCGATTGAAGTTTATGGATACCATGATGACTTAAAATCCTCTTACCTTGATGATTAAAAGCCTCCCCAATTTATAAAACGGTAATCTTATGGCTGGTCTTGATATGCTGCTAGCTAACGGAGCTAACCAACAAACGCAGAACCGGGCGGACACTAAAGCAAATAACAAGGGTAATGACTTCCGGTCGGGGGGGTTTCAAAATAAAAGAGCGATGTCAATAGCAGCGGAAATACGTTTATTTTGTACATTATCTAACGTTAACACGAACCTAAACTAACCTTACAACTAACCTAAAGTTAGTTTAGGTTCGTGTTAACGTTAGATAATGTACACAATAAACGTATTTCCGCTGCTATAGACATCGCTCATTGAACACTGTTAAAAAAAAAATTAACCATGACGCCAATACCCAGGTACGTACCGAACCGTGGCTTCTGTGTACCGTTACACCCCTAATATACATGTAATAAGAGGCCTTACACTGAATGTTTGTAGTTCTTTCTTCCAACATGGCTGCCTGTAATCGTTGTTAACCACTTTTGAATGTAATGCCTATTTCTGTGCAGTGGTAGAGTAGGTAAAACACTGGAAAACCATGATTCACTAATAGGACATCAAAATATTCCATTGTTGTATCTATCAAATCAAATTTATTTATAGGGCCCGACAACACACGTTAATGTCCCCATGGGCCGTTCAGGTCTTCTTTAAACAAGTCAAGAAGAAAACATAACAATAAGTCAAGAACAGAACAAGAACACCATATGGTCCAAACATTTTTAGATGAATGCAAATAAATGAAAGAATGCAAGCACTCCCAGACATACCCCACGCGAAGGTAAGGAAAAACTCACAAAAACCTAACAATAGGGAAAAAAGCTCCACAGGCAGTGTGGAGGAGAGAAACCTTAGAAGGGCCATTCAAGGGGGGATCTCCCTTCTTAGATGTTGGTGATAGTAGTGTTGCAGACGGACAGTTGGTAAGCATGCACTCATGTGTGTAGTGAAACACAGATGAGTGCATGCAATAGCAACTGTACATTTTGAAAGATTAAAGATAGAGCTAATAGCGATAGCAACTGAACATTTTGAAAGATTAAAGATAGAGTTGATAGCGGATCTATTTGAGGCACAGGGGCGGCGCAAAGAGGGTCACGTCCTCCCCGTCTTAGTCACGGGACATTCAACACTCCGGGGGGGGGGGGGGGGAGGGAGAGAGAGTTAGAGAGTTCCCATGTTTGTGGTGCTGCAAAGGAGCAGACATGTAGTACCCTGTAGTGCCATGTAGTGCCATGTAGTACCCTATAGTACCCCGTAGTGCCATGTAGTACCCCGTAGTACCCTGTAGTGCCATGTAGTACCCTGTAGTGCCCTGTGGTACCATGTAGAGCCATGTAGAGCCATGTAGTACCCTGTAGTGCCATGCAGTACCATGTAGTACTCTGTGGTACCATGTAGTACCCTGTACCCTAACTAAACTACCCTATACTACCCAGTGGTACCATGTAGTACCCTGTACCGTAACTAAACTACACAGATTAATCTAAAGGTCAGTCCCCGACCAGGTGAGATCAAGGTAGGTTGAAGGAGAGAGAGAAAAGATGAGTCTTAAGCAGGGATTTAAAAGCTTCGACAGAGCAGGCGCCCCTGATGACGGCAGGTAATTTGTTCCACAGGTAGGGAGCGCGGTAGACAAAGGCTCTGTGGCCGGCGGATTTCTTTTTAACCCTAGGGGTCGATAGAAGCCCCGCATTTTGTGAGCGCAGAGCACGAGCGGGCGAGTATCGGGAGATGAGATCGGATAGATAGAGCGGTGCAAGCCCATTTAAAGTTTTGTAGGTGAGGAGTAGCACTTTAAAGTCAGAACGGGCTTGGATAGGAAGCCAATGTAGGGCGGACAAAACTGGTGTGATGTGATCAAATTTTCTAGTTCTAGTTAGTATCCGTGCAGCCGCATTTTGCACGAGTTGAAGATTTTTGATGCTTGAATTAGGTAGGCCTGAAAAAAGTGCATTACAGTAGTCCAGACGTGATGAGACAAAAGCATGAATCAGGGTTTCAGCATCAGCCAGAGTTAAAATGGGGTGTATTTTTGCGATATTACGAAGATGGAAGAATGCAATTTTGGTGACATTTTTTATATGTGCATTAAATGAGAGGGAGGAATCAAAAATGACTCAGAGGTTTTTTATGGTGGAGCTCTGGGATACATGACGGGTATCAAAGTTGAGGGAGATGTCCTGAAACAGGCCTCTGTGGTTTGGGGGGCCAACAATTAACATCTCAGTTTTATCTGCATTAAGGAGTAGAAAGTTTTGCGACATCCATTTTTTGACGGCAAGCAAGCAGGCCTCAAGGTTTTGTAGTTGGGAGGAATCATTTGGCTTAATAGGTATATATAATTGGGTGTCATCAGCGTAAAAATGAAGTTTATGCCAAATTTGCGTATGATATCGCCGAGGGGTAGCATGTAAATCAAAAATAGCAAAGGGCCCAGGACGGAGCCTTGTGGGACACCACATTGCACTGGGAGGGTCTCAGATGTTAAATCATTATAGACCACGCAGTGTGTTCTATCAGTTAAATAGGATTTTAACCAAGCTAGTGCGAGACCCCGAATGCCAACATGATTCTCAAGCCGACCTAGAAGAATCGAGTGATCGATAGTGTCAAAGGCTGCACTGAGATCAAGCAATAAGAGCACAGAAGTGAGGTTTGAGTCAAGAAACTGTTGCTTTGCACATGGCAACGGTCTTGTCTTCCAAAATGGAGAACTAGGGATCCCCCCCGAAACCCGGTTCTAAACGGGAACCGGTACCAAATTAGAAAAAAACAGAGTATTGATAAGCTCCGACGTTATCGGTACTGCTATCGGTAGTCTAGGAGCGGATTAGCTACGGAGCTAACAGGGTGTACCATCCATCTGCGACGCAACAGTGGCAGCAACAGTGGACATGGAGTAACGTTATGTCGAGTTCATACTACACTACATGTATGAACTCGACATAGCGTTAACGTTACTCCGTTTCCATGAAGTGTTTCATTAGCAGCAATCTGTTGTTGAAAATGTAACGTGAAATGCCAGGACAGGAAGCCGTCATGAAATCGTTGTAGTCATATTGTAGTCTTTTAGTCTTATTAACTAAAATTAAAAGCAGCAGCACTATTGGATAACAGTCATGTTTGCTATGCATTTCTTTCTTTAGGGGAGTAGGACATTTGTTTCACAGTTTTAGCATGATGTTTTATAGATGGCTCGGTTAAACACAGGTTTTTTTTTTTTTTTTTAAGAGTGGGGGTTTGATGTGATTTGTTCGAAGTTTATTTCAAATATGCAACACAACAAACAAACATCAAGTACAGATATAGCCTTAAGCCGGTCAAATAATAAATGTATATATTTTTTTTTAAATAATAATAATCTAAAAGAACCGATAAGGGTATCGATAAAGTACCGAACCGTTAAGCAGTATCGATAAGAGTAGTAGTATCGATAAAATCCTAACGATACCCATCCCTATGGAGGACAAATGGGCTTTCCGCAAAAGGCCTCTTATTAACACAATACAGTAGAATAATTCAGCGTCCTTGGATGACATCACATGAGGACAAATACAGACTCATTAGTCTAACTCTTAATACCTTACAAAAACTAGATATTATATCTATTTTAAACCTCATCCTTTAAGTTTAAAGCATGATGTTGTAGCCACAAGGTCCTTCATCAAGCACATTCAAATGCAACACAGTCAGTCAGTGTATGGCTAAATTCTGTGTATGCTAATAGTCATACAATAACACTTTGTCGATAAAGCGATTTGTTCTTTTATCAACAAATCTATGAAATTGTGTTTCCCACATGGGTCAGCCATACTGCAGTGTTTGCCCTGATGATGCATGATCAGTGTTGTGCTAGTTACTGAAAAATAGTAACTCGGTTACTTTACTAGTTACTCATTTCAAAAGTAACTCCGTTACGTTACTAGTTACTTACACCCAAAAGTAATGCGTTACTGTGAAAAGTAACTATTTAGTTACTTGAAGAAGAAAAAAATTGCTCCCATGCAGCCAGATACAGATACTCAAAATCGGTTGATCAACTTGACAGTTTCCATTCACATCACTGAACTCTGCTAAGCAATGTGGTCTAGAATATACAAACACAAATCTGACACAAACACAAATGTCCCGACGTAATAAGAAATGCACCGTGCCTAATTGCTCGGGGAGGTTGAGCGCAGGCACGTTTAGGTTGCGCGCATGCACGTTTAGGTTGCGCGCATGCACGTTTAGGTTGAGCGCATGCACGTTTAGGTTCTAGGTTGAAAATAAGTGCTTGAGGAACAGCATTAATATCTGTCGCCGGAGCGTTTCATTATAACAGTCTTGCAACCAGCGTTTCCGTTAGCCGGTAATTACCGGTATTTGACCGGCAAAATCTGTTGAAGTCCGACATATTTAATCTCTCCGGTCATAGTGTCCGGTGAAAATAGTTCCCTCTGGGCACAGTTTGATTATTTGAATTGTATTTGGATGGGCTGGAGTTGGGTGGCCTATGCGATGAACGAAACAATCATTGCGTTTGTTGTCGTTGCTTCGCTCAGCGAGAGCTTGCTGCTGGATTTGCGGAAGGCATGCAGCTGCAGACCCACAGAACCCACCAGCTTTGCTGGCACAGTGCGGTCCCCAGACCTGGAAAGCTGCTCTGCGGGTCTGCAGCTGGATGCTTCTTGCAAACTAACTGCGGCCGGCTCGCGCTGATAACAGCTTTCATTGTTGGACCGGCTGCTTGGTGGAGCAACGATGAAACGAATGTAATGAATCGTTCGTCGCATGGGCTATTTAATTTTGGCCTGTTTTGGTACGGTTCGGGTGGTCAAGTTGTGCTTGGAGGGAGTTGTTTTCACCGGACATTATGACCAGCACCAAGTCGTTGGGAGGTGGAGATATACATCACGCAAACCCACGATAATGTTGCCGTCTCTCTCTGCAAAATTTCTCAGTTCTTCGCTTGATATAATTAATACAAATGTCCAATATAACGGAATTCGTTAGCTCATAAAAATGTGATTATAACAGACTGCTGTTTAGTGTCGGACCGACTGCCCACATACGCGGTCTATTTTATTTCAAGTCAGCAGCAGCACGGAGTATCGAGGGACTTATTTTATTTGGAATATATTAATGACTATACGCAAAAGTAGCCTCGTTTTAAGTAATAATATTATAAATCTACATGCCTTGAGGATGACATTCTTTATATAGCCTATATCAATTGTTTTAAAGCTCAATAAACTATGACCGGAATTAATCTCATTTGTCCGGTAGATTGAAATCTTGCAGGTCACGGAGACCGGCAACAATTTTTTCTAACGGAAACCCTGCTTGCAACGTTTTTGTTTAAGATATCAATCGTGCATTGCAACGTTAGAATAGTTAGGATATCAATTGTGCATGAAAGGACTATATTTATATTGTTTGATGAGATTCCCTGGCAGAAGTCAAAATGCGTTGATCAACTTTAGTTTCCATTAATTTACATTCACATCACTGCACTCACCAGTGTCTGTCGAGATGTAAAGTTAGTCCAGCAGCCCCTTAAACATTTTCTTTGTTTCATTTCCATGTTGTACTGTATATTCTCTCTCCAAGTAGTTGGAAAAAGTTTTCCGTCCCATTTGCTGTGTGTCGCCTCGTATCATTCTACGCGGGTGGCGAGTGGATTTGGATGAGTCCTCGTAGTTAACGTTATACTCCAGTATCTTTGAGCCAAAACACAAATGACATAACTAAAACGTTATTTTCTTTTCGCTCGACAAAAGAGAAATACGCAGTAGCTCCCTGGGCGCTGCCATTATCAGTCAGGAATCTCAGGAATAGTAAACAAAACACGCCCCCAGCATAGCGTTCCCCGCAGCCAGGCAGACAGGATATGAGGATAATAATAATAATAATAATAATCACTACCGCTCGCTATCAATCTACGCCGTATATAACGCAAGTAACGCAGTGACGAACCATTCAGTAACGTAAGTAGCGTTACTGAATTTCAAAAGTAATGCGTTAGAGTACTAGTTATCGCCAAAAGTAACTTCGTTACTGTAACGCGTTACCCAACACTGTGCATGATATGCCAATATAGCTAGTCTTTATTTGCTATTTTGTCTTGTGGACAGAGTGACACATTGATGTTTTTGCTCCATATTCATATTACTTGACTCGCAATAAGATCTCATGAGTCTGTCTGTTTATCTATATATAGGCACGCTAACCGACTAACATTTAACCACCAATAAGATCTTTGACCAGCTAATCCTATCGGTTAAAAGTTGAATTGCAAATGGATATTACTGGTGATCTACCAGGACACAAGCTTAAATAGAGTTCCCCAACCCCCAGAAATATATTTAAGAAGTCTTTCATCCCACATGCCATTGCTCTGCTGAATTCTTAGTTTTTAATTTTAACCATGGTACCTGAAGCTGTTTGTGTTTGTGTTTTTCTTTTGTCTATGTTTTGGGCTGTTTTCGCCCAATGTCTCTTGTGCCTGTGTGGTGTTTGTACTGTGTTGTATTGTTGACTGTAACCATGGTGAAGCCAAAGATACATTTCCACGAAAGTGGACAAATAGAAATATCTATCTTCTAGATCAACTTTTCTCAAACTACGGGTCGCGACTATGGCTGGGTGATATATCGAGTATACTCGATGTATTGCGGCTTGTTCTACATGAGATGTAGCCAATTACTATATCGTGAACATCGAGTATATGTTGTCACGTTGCGGCTGAGATGAGACTTGCTTTAGCGCAGAGCTTTCCTCTCATTTCATTATAGATGCAGACCAGCGCGGACCTTAAATGACATGCAATTGTAATTTCATTACACAGACCAGCACGGACCTTTAAAGGACATTTTGGGAAATTAGCTTATTTAACATCTTCCCTGGAGTTAGACAAGAAGATACATACCTTTTTTGTCTCTGTGCGTGCATTTAGCTTTGGGAAGAGTCGCTCCGTTAGCGTAGCTTAGCTTCATCACTGGAAGTGGGTGAGGACAATAGCCTGACGTTCCCTTACAGTGTATACAGTCACCAAATACACTCCAAATACAACTCTAAAACGTTCATGTAAACATGTTGTGACCTGTGTATTTACCACGTGGAGAAATAAAAAATAATTGAATTAGACTATTATGTTTTCTAAGCAAATATACTCTGAACAATTTTTTGCCTAAGCACTCGTCTCTGCGCGCAGCCAGTGATTTCTACGTGAAGCCGCATTTGTGGACATTCTCATTAATTCAAAGGATCCGAACCGATTGAAGTTTATGGATACCATGACTTAAAATCCTCTTATCTTGACGATTTAAAAGCCTCCCCAATTTAGAAAACAGTAATCCAATGGCTGGTATTGATGATATAATACTAACTACTGCACGTAGCTAACCGGAGCTAACACAGAACCGGACGGTCATTAAAGCAAATATAATTACTTCCTTTCTGGGGTTTTCAAAATAAAAGTGCAATGTTTATAGCAGCGGAAAACGTTTATTTTGTACATTATCTAACGTTAACACGAACCTAAACTAACTTTAGGTAAGTTGTAACGTTAGTTTAGGTTTGTGTTAACGTTAGATAATGTACAAAATAAACGTTTTCCGCTGCTATAGACGTCGCTCTTTTATTTTGAAACCCCCCAGAAAGGAAGTCATTATATTTGCTTTACTGGCTTTTAATAGTCAAGGTAAGAGGATTTTAAGTCATGGTATCCATAAACTTCAATCGGTTCGGATCCTTTGAATTAATGAGTGTCCACAAACACGGCTTCACGTAGAAATCACTGGCTGTGCGCAGAGACGAGTGCTTAGCAAAAAATTGTTCCGAGTATATTTGCTTAGAAAACATAATTGTCTAATTCAATCATTTTTTATTTCTCCACGTGGTAAATACACAGGTCACAACATGTTTACATGAACGTTTTGGAGTTGTATTTGGAGTGTATTTGGTGACTGTATACACTGTAAGGGAACGTCAGGCTATTGTCCTCCCTCACTTCCAGTGATGAAGCTAAGCTACGCTAACGGAGCGACTGTTCCCAAAGCTAAATGCACGCACAGAGACAAAAAAGGTATGTATCTTCTTGTCTAACTCCAGGGAAGATGTTAAATAAGCTAATTTCCCAAAATGTTGGCGTTTTCCTCATGCAATTTAATTGACGCGAGCAATGGGCTAACGTTAGCTGCTAACTAAGTTATCCCACATAACTAGGCTAAGCTAACTAGCGTTAGCTGCTAACCCTGGAAACGCTCAAAGCGGACTCCACAACACTAGTTCCATTCATGAGGAAAGGGGGTGGGGTAATATTGATGAGGCTTGACAACAGAAGTTCAAACATAACTTCATATTTATTAGTTATTCGTTTCTTTATATCGGGCATCCAGTTCGCATCAGTGTGTTCAACTTCCTGTGTTGACATTCGAGTGTGACATCATCACCTACGGCAGCTTAGATGCTCAAAACGCAAACCTACAAAACCCGGGGGTGGGGGGGCTGGCTCTCTCGCACGTTCTCGCTCTCACTCTCTACATTCAATGATTTAAAGTAGCCAAACATTACAGTATAAATACTAACTGGATAGTTGATGATATAAACTAGGGATGCCCCGATCACGTTTTTTGCCACCGATGCCGATCACCGATCGTCGTGAGCCGTATCAGCCGATACCGATCCGATACTGATCGTTTTTGAATTTTTATTAATTCTTTTTTTTTTAATAAAATATATATATTATATAATTAGACTTGTACTTGTATTATCTGCGAGACATCGCCACCACGCAACAAGCTCCACTGTCTGTGTGTACTCTAGTAGCCTCCAGCTACGGCCAGGATTCTCCAGAGCTGCACCTGGCCCCTATACTCGAGTAGCCTCGAGCTACGGCAAGGATTCTCCTGCGCTGCAGATGGACCGGACCCTATTGGTATAACGTTACTGTGGTCATATCACATTCAACATGCCCTCAGCTCGAATACGCATCGAATCAGTGTTATAAGACATTGATATCAGGAGCTATCTGTAGCTACTGCTAGCCGGATATATAACGTTAATACAACGCCTCAGTGAATTATTAGTTCAATGGGACATTTCGTTTTGAACAGTGAACTAACTTGCGCTAACGTGAGCTAACAGCTAACAGCTATCATACACGTCTCTACTAGACTTGATGGAGCGTTTGTTGATGTCAGGAGCTATCGGTAGCTGGCCGGCTAGATACCGTTCGGTTAGACAATGTCTCATCATGTATTAAACTAAAAGTGAATAGTTGACTGGGTCATTTTGTAACGGTAGCTAAGCTAACGTTAGCTCAGGGAGACGCCGTCCTCCCGTGTCCCGTCCCACTAGACTACTAGACCCGTGTTTACATGCGTGCGGGAGGGGCTGGAGGGATGAGCAGACGCTGCACCACCCGGTGTCTGAGACAGAACAGATCGGTTTTGACGATCGGTGAAAATAAAGCATTATCACCGATCACCGATCGCATATTTATACTGATTATCGGCCGATCGATCGGGGCATCCCTAAAACATTTAATTTCATTATCTGAAATATTCTAAAATCTTTAAGTCTGCTATAAGCCATTATCCCTTTGTGTGTGATTATTATTTTCTCAGTGTGTGTGTATATATATATATATATTAGTGCTGTCAAACGATTAAAATATTTAACTCGATTAATCGCATGATTGTCCATAGTTAACTCGCGATTAATCGCAAATTAATCGCATTTTTATAAAAAAAAATTTTTTTTAACCTTAAACATCTTTTTCAAGTTCCAAGTTTTAATACTCTTATCAACATGCGAGTCAACAAATGCTTGCTTTGTGCAGCCATTTAACACAAAAGGATGACCCTCATGCATTGCAAATTTGCATCAAATTCAAAACAGAGTGATGCACAAAATAACTTAAAAGAAAATAATAATTTAAAACAATGAATAAAGTGTGCATGAAATAATAGGGGAAAGAAAACGTTAGGAACTTGTTACATTCACACACACAAGGGCTGATTAATCACACACACCCCCCTCTCTCCCTCACACACACACTCTCCCAGCTCTTTTTCTCTTTTGCCCCTTCCTCATCTCTCTCACCCCCCTCTCTCTCTATATCTCACACACACACACACACACACACACACACACACACACACACACACACACACACACACACACACACACACACACACACACACACACACACACACACACACACACACACACACACACTTCAGAAACAAACATAGTATCAATGAGAGCATCAATAATACACCTGAGTGAAGTCTAGTCAATTTTTTTTTTTTTTTTTTTTTTTTAGTTAATCTTGAGTTAAAAAAATTAGTGGCATTAATAGAATCGGGAGTTAACGCGATATTAACGCGATATATTTGACAGCCTTAATAATATATATATGTATTGTGTGTGTTTGGCTAAAGTGGATAGAAAACACAGTACTGTGCAAAATTCTTAGGCACCAAGAGTTTTTATATAAATAGTCTTAGATGTAAATACATAATTTTTTTTTATTAGTGTGTCAGTAGACTACTCTTAGTACATTTTCATTAAATTATTTTTAAAGCATCTTCATGGTTTAATAATGCAAACATATGTTGCAGGGACTTATTATAATCATCATATTGGCGTGACTGTATGCATCAAAGGGTTAAATCAAGCATTTTTAAGTGCTTTAGAGGAAATGTCAAAATATCGCGATATATATCGTGATATGGCCAAAAAATATTGCGATATCATTTAGAGGCCATATCGCCCAGCCCTAGTAGCGACCCAAAGGGGGGTCGTGGGTAGGTGACAGCGCGTTGGCCATTGGCGCATTTATTTTTTTATGTTCTGCCAACATATTTTAGCTGAATATGCCTTGTTTTATAAATGTATTGATAACATAGTGCTGTAATAACATTTTCTAATAAATATGCATGATCAAGTTCAACAACGTGTGCTTTTATTTTGATATTCCTTAATTCCACATTGAAATTAAGCAATACATTAAAGGAAAACTCCAACATTTTGGGAAATTAGCTTATTTGACATCTACCCTGGAGTTAGACAAGAAGATACATACCCTTTTTCTTCTCTGTGCATGCAGTAGGAGTAGGAAGACACGCACCGTTAGCCTAGCTTAGCGTCAGTCACTGGAAGTAGGTTCCTCCATTAGCCTAGTTCCAAACGTCTTCCTGCTCCTACTGCATGCACAGAGAAGAAAAAGGTATGCATCTTCTTGTCTAACTCCAGGGTAGATGGCAAATAACCTAATTTCCCAAAATGTTGGAGTTTTCCAAGTGTGGGGTCGCCAAAAAAATCTTAAATAAAATGGGGTCGTTTTATAAAAGAGTTTTGAGAACCCCTGTTCTAGATGCATCAGGATGATGAAGGAGAAATGCAGACACTAGCTGAGTAGCAATTCTGTGAACGTGTGGCGATTCCTGCAACAGCTACACAAAGATGGCCATTGTTTTTTAAAGCCTGTGTTACAGACTATTATTAACCCTTTCACTAGCACACTACAGAAGGTTAACCCTTTCACTACCACACCGTGAAAGTGAAAGGGTTAACGCTTTGTCGTGTGGCAGTGAAAGGGTTAACCTTCTGTAATTGTCGCAGTGAAAGGGTTAACCATTTGTTAGTGTGGTAGTGAAAGGGTTAATGCAGTTTAGCTGCAGCTTTCATTTCAAGTTACAGACCGGTTTCTTGTTGGATGCATGGGGCGTTAAACTATGTAATTCGGATGCGGCGGTTGCAGCTACCCAAGTCTCATGGAAACGTTGCTTGTGTAATGCCAGCCTGAACACCTCAAGATGCTGAGGCAACTGACTGGTCTCTTTCCCCAGGTGTTTGAGGGCACGTCGGGCATCGATGCCAAGAAGACTGCTTGTGAGTTCACTGGCGACATCCTGCGCACACCTGTCTCTGAGGACATGCTGGGTAAGACCTAGGGCGGGGCGAGGTGGCTAAAACCTAAAATATCACATCGCCATATTTTTATTAGTTTTGATGGTATAATGTTATTTGGCGGTATTTTGATTTTAGAGTACAAATTACAATGTGATCTGACATATTTTCATGCTATTATGTTGTAATTTGTTTTTACTTCTGCAGGAAAAAAAAAAAAATATATATATATATATACCGATATATGTTTTACAGTACTATAAAATATATGGTATGCATATATATATATTAGGGGTGGAACGGTTCACAAAATCGACTGTTCGGTTTGTATCACTGTTTTAGGTTTTCGGTTCGGTATATGTCGTTTTTTATTTTAAAACAATTTAACACTCCAAAAATGCCATACATCAACATAAGATATATAGCCTTAAAATAATCCAACTTTTCAGTTATTCTCAAGGACGTAGTCATGCAAAAACTGAAAGAATGAGGCCATTTGACATCAGGCACATTATTTTGACAGTGACGGTTAGAGCTAGGAGAGATTTTGGTACAGCAAGAGGGGAGGCATTGCTGATTTAAACATGTTTCTCATTTATTTGGTAAAAAAAAAGTTTACCTTTTTAATAATGTTTGGCACACAAAGACCGAACTGACTGAAAAATATAGGCAACATTTGTCAAAGTATTAACTTAGTGTAAACAAAAAATTATGAAACCTTTCCATTTTTGTGGCCACATTATAGACAAAGGCCAACATAAAGTACCGGTATGCATAATGCTCAACCAGCACTAGACTTTCTTATCAAAAAGTAAAGGTCACAGAAAAGATGATTAGGGTTTTAAATAAGGAAGTTTATGGGGTTTCTTGTATTAATAATAATTTGCACTAAGGAATGTTGTAACTGTTATCTTAAAAAAAATAAAAAGGAGATGGTACAAGGGAATGGGGAATATAAACCCCCCCACACAGTGGTGTGTGGAGTTGGTACGTCCCAGCAGGGACCAGGATGTTATGGGTTGCAGACGCAATTGACACACACGCTCTAGTCTCCTGGCTCGTTATTGAAGACACAAAAAAATAAGTTTTTTTCCCTTTTCGAGTAATACAGATCAATCGAGTATAGCATGCGATCAATCGATTTGGATTTTTCTTCAAAATGCCCATCCCTAATACTCACCCCTTATCCCTGGGATCAAGAGCACACTCAGAGAAGAGGAAAGAGAGAAGAAAAAAGGGAGAAAAGAAAATTAAATAAGTATTCATACTAGTTACTCATAAAAAAAAGAGAGGTATATATATATATATATATATATATATATATATATATATATATATATACACCCCCAATAAGGGGATCCGTAATGTAGGCGTCGGTTGTGAACTGAATAAATAAACCATTTTGATATATCAAAAAGTCACCCCTTTACATATTCAATAAAAGAGGACCATATTTTGGTGAACTTGTCATAGGAGTTCAGCGTATGTCTTCTTCTTTTGTATCCATCTCCTGAAGGGGGGGGGGGGGGGGGGGGTGTTTGTTGGATTTCCATTCCATGAGAATGATTCTGCGTGCAATGACGCTACCGAATCCTATTGCTTTCCTTTGCACATTTGTGGTATGAATTTCCCCTGGTATTACTCCAAATGGAGGTTAGTGGTTTGGGTTCAAGAGGTATATTACATAAGACAGACAGACATTAAAATATTCTGGACCAGAAATCGATTTAAGGAGGTACAGGATCAGAACATGTGGCCCAATGAAACTGGGTTGTTACATCTGGGACAGGTGGGGTTTACAGATGGGTATATTTGAGCCAGTCCGTCATTAGAATAGTGTATTCTGTGAAACACCTTGAATTGAATTAAACCATGTCTAATACAAATGGAGGAAGTATGTATAGCGGAGATGCAGTCTTCCCAGACACCCTCAGGGAAAACCATTCCCAAGTCGCGTTCCCAAGCTTCCCGCGTTTTAGTGCTTGTTGGTGGGTCAATGTTTTGGGTAATCATATGTTCTGGAGATTAAGCCCCTGTTGAACACTCTAATTTAATATTTTTTTTTATATGCAGAATCCTTATCTGGGGGTTTGGGGTAGGTTTGAAAATGTTTGGAAGCAACGCTGCGACCTTGTAGATATCTGAAAAAGTTTGTGGTATGTTGTGCTCTTTGCGTACAAAAGTTCAAATGACATAAATGCATTGTCATCAAATAGATATTCAAAGAAGACCAGTCCAAGTCGATGCCAACCAGCAAAAGTAGCATACATTGTGAGGGTGTGAAAAGATGATTAAGGGACAGTGGAGACAGACCACTCATCTGATTAAGATTTAAATGTTTACGAAATTGTATCCAGATGGTTAGAAAACATCTTCGCATATGTTGGCAATGAAGCAGATAAAATGGAAATTGGGGAGATTGATGGATGTGAGGCGAGCTCCATTGTTGCCCATATAGGCCCCTCTCTATCTGAGTGCTGCCACCCAATATGCCAATTTGGAGATATTTGCTGCCTAGTAATAATGGAAAAAGTTAGGAAGACCCAACCCCCCTTCAGATTTAGGTCTTGGCAGATAGATCTGCAATCGGGGGGGGGGTTTATTTGTTCCAGATAAAAGTTTAAATGTATTTCTCTAATTTAACAAATAATCTTTTATGAAGCCAGACTGGAAGTGCTTGAAATAATTATAAGAATGGTAATACTGTCATTTTCAGAGCGGAAATTCGTAGGCATGACCAACGTTCTAAATCTGTTCTTGTGCGTTCCAATATTGTATACAAATTTGCCATTGTGAGAGTTTTAAAGGAACTAGTTATGTACACCTAAATATTTAAATGATTGTTGCTCAATTTTAAAGGGAAATTGGTCGTATTTCAGTATTTTACTAATATTATTTACTGGGAAAAGAAGACTTTTGCTTAAATGTAATTTATAATTATTTCTAAGTTCCAAATTCCTGTAACAGATGTAGAATGTAAGGCATGGACTGTAATGGATCAGCCACAAAAAGAAGTAGGTCATCAGCATATAGCGAAAACGTATGTGTTGTATCCCCACTTGTAATGCCCCTAATCCTCTTGTCCTTCCTGATCGCAATAGCGAGGTGTTCGATAGCTAAATTGAAGAGATAGGGTGACAGACAACAGCCCTGACGAGTACCTTTTATATATTGGGAAGTATTCGGATATCAGCCGAACTAGGGTGGCGAAATCTTTAATTTTATGTCCCCTGGATTATTGTGCACCAGTATGGTCCTCTGCATCCAAAGGTCAACTAAAGAAATTGCAAACTGCCCAAAACAGAGCTGCAAGGTTAGTCTTACATTGTTCTATGAGAACAAACACTATCAGTATGCACCATCAACTCTCATGGTTAACGGTAGAGAATAGGCTGGTTTTCAACACGGTAAATTTTTTCAGGAACACTGTCTTTTCGTCTCAACCTGTTTACTTATACAACATTTACATTTAGTCATTTAGCTGACGCTTTTATCCAAAGCGACTTACAAGTTCTGTACGACAGGTCATCAGGAAGGATACAACTCTCAGCTGAGTAACAATATTCATCAAAGTGTTGCGTGTTACAGTGTAGGTTAGTTTATTAGGACAAGTGCATGACAGTAAGGTTAGTTAGCGTTAGAATTTCTTTAAAGAATTTTTTTTTTTAGATAATGGTTGAAGTGCGTCTTTAGTCGACGGCGAAAGATTGGACGGGATTTGGCTGTCCTAACTGGGGTGGGTAGTTCATTCCACCATTGTGGGGCAAGGACTGAGAATAGGCGGCTTCTCTTTGATGACCCTCCCGGAGCTTGGATAGGAGTAGGTCTAAGGCGGCCAGAAGATGCAGAGCGTAGGGGTCTTGAGGGCGTGTAGTTAGAGACCATTGACCGGAGGTAGGCGGGTGCGGTTCCCTTTGCCGCACGGTATGCTAGGTCGAAATTGTCAGATGCAATCAGGTTCATTCATATTTCACTAGGTCAGCCGATGATGGACAGATTATGTTACCGCGTCCCAAATCAAATGCTTTAAAGAGGGACTGTTGTTTATCGTGCCATCAATCATTGGAATAACTGCCCACTAGGGGTGTAACGGTACATGTATTTGTCCCGCGAATTTACGGTACAGCTGTCAATGTGTTAAGGCCAACTTCACTGTGAATAATAATAATAATTATTATTATTAAATGTTTTCTTCAGGACGTGTTTTCAATGGCTCAGGCAAACCCATTGATCGTGGACCTACTGTGCTGGCTGAGGACTACCTGGACATCATGGGTAAGACCTTAACATAAAATCAATATTCTGGGCAAAGGGGCTCAGAGATTGTTTTCACAAATCCTGTGTAAAATTTTAATATTAAAATATTCTGTCTAGCCTAAATAAATGACTAAAAGGAAATCTAAATGATGTACGGAACGTTGTGTCATAAAACTAAGGCAGCATTAGAAGCAGCACATGCTGTATGAGTAACTACCGCTCAACACTCGCAGAAGGTTTATGGCTCAACATTGGCAGTTGGCAAAGGTTTCTGGAGATTTGTCCTTTAACACTTTCAGTGCCATAAAAAATTATTCTTGTTTCTGGGTAGTTTTTCAGTTTAATTTTTTTGATTTTAATACCCTATTTGTCAGGGAGCTGTATGTTGCCTGTAAAAGGCATACTGGGACTCCAAAGGTGCAGTACCAGCTGCATCCTACCAGGCGGCGGTATCGAGCACCCTTTGAAACCTTGTGTCTTGGGCTGTGCGTCGATTATATGGGTCCGGCTCTGCTCTTTTTCTCCGGGCAAGACTATCTGTTATTACGCTCGGATTGAGAAGAATCAAGTACTCTCGATCCGTGTTTTGTGGTGGATTATGTTGGCGACACGATGGACATCAATACTTGGAAATATCGATCAGATAATTGGAATATTCTTTTTGGGGTACATCCTAGCCAAGGTAAGGGCTATATTGGGGCTGGGCGATAAAACGATAACTATCGCGATAAATTATTTCCTCGAAATAAACTTGAAACGTGGTCGCAAAGTTTCGATATATCGATTTTCCAAGCTTGGATATGAGCACACGCACTAACAACCAATCAGTGAAGGAGATGGCCGAGAGCGAAGGAGACCCGCGCTGCACCTCTGGGTAGAGAGGTAGGACTCAAAGCTGGCTAGGATAATTAGCTTGCACAGCGCTATTTTATATATTTACGTGCCGAGTATGTGTGTGGCGTGAATTCTGATGCCACGGTTATAGTAGTGTGTGGTATACGGTGGACGTCGTTGCAATGTATTGGGGCGGAACAGAGTATTTTAGGGATATTTAGTACATTGGAAATATGGCTGGCTAGGATAATTAGCTTGCACGGCGCAATTGTATAGTTTGGCTGGCTAGGATAATTAGCTTGCACGGCGCTATTTTATATATTTACGTGCCGTGTGTGTGGCGTGAATTCTGATGCCACGGTTATAGTAGTGTGTGGTATACGGTGGACGTCGTTGCAATGTATTGGGGCGGAACAGAGTATTTTAGGGATATTTAGTACATTGTCATGGGATACACTGCTCGCTCTGGCTAACTGCTAACGTGCGCGGACTGATGACGACATCAGCTTGAGACATTCGCAGCAGAAAAACAAGTCTATTAATAGCCCGTCCATCGGCGCCGGGCATAAGAAGTTAATTAAACTTGACAGACATTATATCGACGATAATTTATCGATATCGAGTTATATGAAAATAATTTTATAATTTTATCGCGATAACGTTTTTGGCCATATCGCCCAGCCCTAGGCTATATGATATCAATCTTGCCTTGATCCAAGCATGCTTTCATTGCGATCCGAAAGTGTTACTGTAACGTTACTCCACAGCGTATGCCGTTGGTGGTGATCAAAGCATCAAAAAACGACCTCCCCCCCCCACCCTTTCATGCATTCATGATGGAACATAATACCTATCATATGCATTTGATTTTTTAATTGTAGCGTGTGTAGGGACGAAATGCCAATGCATTTAGTATAATACACATTGCGGGCTATTACCAGCCTCCCAGGAATGACCCTAGACCGCTCTAAAACCATACTTATATTCACCACGGTATAAAACAGGAATGTATGGATGCCATTTTTTTTTCTTTTTCACATCTTGAACGGAAGGTTCTTACTGTCAAATGACCATGGTATTGTATCCATAGCTATAATATAGTTATAGCTCTACAAACAAGGTGACCATTCCCTATCTAACTGCTGGTGGCCTCGCTACAGACGGTTGCGGGTAATAGCTGGCACCCAAAGTGTTAAAAGGGGAACTATCTTATAAATGGCCTTTTTCAGTGTTTAGCATTGTTTCCTAGCTATGTGGACTTATATTAATATGATCTATGTCTCTAATTCTCATATTGGCGCATTCTTCCAATTCTCCTCTCACAATATTCACCCTCACTGAACTGAGTCATCTGAAAATGTGATGATTTGTGATGTCAGAGAGACACCGCTGCATGATAATCAGCTGAGTTTCCACACAGTTCCCACAGTGGTTGGAGCCCAGGCTCAAAACAGCTTAAGATCTTGAGGTAGAAAAATGCTGTTTTTGAGGACTTGATTAGAAATACAAAACAATGAATTAAAAAAAATAAAAAATTACAGAGGTGTTCCATAAACCCACAGGAATTGTGTAAAAGTGCCCAAATAGTGAAAGAAATAGTAAAATAGTTCCCCTTTAAGATGAAATGAGTGTTGATTCGTCATTAACGTTCTACTCGAACTTGCTCAGTAGAGTTTTATTATATGTTTCGGTCTGGGACCTTTTTCACATCAGCTTATGCATCAGCTTATGCTGTTGCAGGATTTCAGTTGCCGCCCACAGAATGTTTAGAATGTCCATCTTTCCCACCACATTTCAAGCAATGGTTGCTATGTGATTTCTTTCCTCAATCTTCTAAACAAATTGCAATGCAATGGTAATATTATGCTTTTCCAATGTCTTACCTACTTACCGCTACAAATTTTTCTTTTTGAAAGTGGTTACAGGCAGCTGGAAGAAAGATAATTACCCAAACATTCTGTGCAAGGCCTCTATTTGTGTCAGCCAATACATATCAAATGTTGACTCACGTGGAAAATACGCATATTACATGGTGTGAGTACAACTACTCTGTGCTCTGATCACAAACCCCAGGGCTGACATCTGTTCCCAGGTCTTTTCAGCCATTTGTTGTTCCTTAACACTATGGCGACCGGCGGGGCTCGGCGATTTAGGCCTCAGAGGACAGAGGGAGGATTGTAAACAAACCGATGTACTTTCTAAGAGCTTTATATATCATTTATAGTATTGCTATCTGTCCATTCTCATTGTCACTTGAGTGCATAAACCGTGCCTTCATAATGGCTTAAAGAAAATAAAAATCCATCGGTTGGTTGTCATTTTATAGCGTCGTGAATATAAGGTATATCGCGCTTTTAGTCTAGGCTTTTCTGCAGGAGGCTGCAAAAGAGGATAAACGTTGGCGCCGTTATATCAAACGCCATTTCTGCTGTATATATACGAATGAAATAAAACAAACTGCGTAGCATCCGGACTATTACAGAGCATCTATGGATGAAATGGGGGCGGCGGGGAACGCCGATTACTATTATTGATTAGCAATACAGTGTGCGTTCAATATAGCATTTTCATTGACCGATCACGTTACGTTATAAAACAATGTCCAATCCAGCTGTAATTTGGGGTAATATTATCCTACCGTCAGGCCATGTGATTGCCGGCAGCATTTCCTCACCAGTCATCGGATTCTGGTAGATCGATATGCACATTGGCTAATCATAAATCCCATTATTCCACGCTGAAAAAAACGCTCGGCAAGCTGATCCAAGATGGAGGATGTTCGGCTGGGATCAAGGATCTATGATCCGCCCACAGAACTGTACTTGCATTTTTTTTTTATTCACATAATGATACTGCAGTGGAGCGATGGCGCCCCTAAGCGGGTCTGGCCGGTACTGCATGTTTCGAAAATCAAATATGTGAAAAGATGCTGGTAGTGGATCGGGTACCTAAGAAGCGGTATAAATATGGAATAAAACAATAACAACTCGTCACGTATATACTCGTGGCTCTGGTCCACAACGCTCTTTTTCGAAACACGTATATCCACTTTTCTCGGACGCCATAGTGTTAAATGACGTTTTCACCACTGCACAGCGTTCGGCAGTCCATTACTGTGGCCTTACAATCACAGTGAATTGAATACAGTTTTAAAAGGACTGAGGGTTTTTGTAGGACTTCTTGAGATTTATTTCACTTCATAAATAGATCAATACAGTCCGTATTAAGTAATGTTGCGTTTCTTTTTCAAATGTAGCCAAGTGTATATTTTCAGCACTGTTTGTTTACCAATGAACCTCTTAACCTCTTAAGCCCGGAGCCCTATTTTCAGAAAATCCGCCTAAAATACATACTTAAGTAAATTGAATATTGCTCCACTTCTACAATTTCATTTGCATATTCTTGGTGTCTAGGGACATCTATGGACCTCAGTGAATGTATTCCCAGTGTCAGAAATATTGTCTTATTACTAGGCTTGCTTAAATTGTGATTAAACAAAGGAGAATATGAATTATGATTTTTCTTTGCATCTTTGACAGTGAATAACACCATGCTAATAATGACAAGACATGAAAAACTGCCACTGATCTCGTTCAGTACCTTCTTGAGATCATGTGTACAAAAAATCTTAGGAGATGAATAAAGGGAAGATGATTAAACAGAAGGTTCTGTAGATACAGTACTGAATTCTCCCATCCGGACCAATGCAATTTCAAATAATATAGAATAGCAGGCTTATAAATTACCTTATTATAGCCAATTCGCACATTTATATATATTTAGTATCACCAGGTGTGCATAAGAACAGATAATGAAATATACTGTATGTACAGTCGCTTTTTTATTTTTATCAGTGTGCCACCATTTTGAAACTATTTTCAAATCTAATTGTTGCTACATGCTAAAAATAGGGAAGAGAAACTAACTGCGCTTCAATATATGTCAACGTTGCGTTTTGTGGTTTATTATCCCGAATAATAAGATGGTTGCCGAAAACGTAGAACTACGTTTCTGTCGCCCGATCGTTGAGTGCTGGAAACGTAGATCTAAGTTTTTCTCACAGTTTTTCTTTTATTCGCTATTGCCATTCATAATTCAGCGGGGCACCTTGTGCATACTGTTCTGAGTGTGTCTGAGCTGGCAGACGGTCTTATACCGCCCTCTTAACGCCTTCGGCCATTATTGAACGGGTTAGTTTCATTTCTCTACCAAGCTGTGGCGTGGGGGCGGGTCCTAAATGCTCCAGCAAAACGGCCCGGCACACCGGTCTAAACCACATTGCATGCGTGCACGACGAAGGATAATAATGATGATCTAGCGTTGATTTCAGGAATATCCGATAATCGGGCGAAAAATGACAACATGTTTATTGAATTACACAAACACTGTTTTCGCATCTTTTCCCTGGAATTACTCTGAAGCAACCAAACTATATTCATATTCAAAACGGTATAAAACGGAAATGTACGGATGAAAAAAGAATCAGTTGTTTGCACGTTGACCAGAAGCAACGAACTGAGACTTGACGGCGTTATTAGACCCATAGCTATACTATAAAATATAGGTTTAGCTCTACAAACTACAACTACGTTTACATGGGGTTAATGGACGGCAAGGAAGGGGTCACTTCCCGGAAGGGGCGTGGCTCTCAATGTGTTAAGAAATTCATACAGAAGTAATGTACTAGAGACCCCATAGAGGCTTTTGGGAAGTGTCGTTCGGAAAAATTCCAACGGTCATCGAAAGCTCTCGTTGTCCTCTACAAAATGGCCACAAAAAACTACAATTCCCGACGTTCAAATTTTCCAAAATTGTTGACTTTCGTGAACTAAACAAGACCAAAATGAAAATCTATCTAATAACACTTTAACCTATTGGTGAACTAACGTATTGATGATAATATACATTATAACTGCTGTTGTGACATGGTTATGATGTTTATACTTGTATACGTTTGACAAAAAAAACGATACTTTTGTCAAACAGTCTGAAGAGATCGATTTATGACGTGATGTCATTTTGGGACCGGTACCTGTCCCGTCGGGTGGAAGAGGTTAACTCATTCACGGCCAACCACGACTATAGACCACCGCAACACTTCCGGGATTGCCAACGTATTGTGACGGCACGCGACGCAGCGCGAAACCGGGTTAGAATGTTCCATCAGTTCCATCCATCCACCTGGAGACTCAATGAGGTAATTGTAGATGTCGCCATAAGACGCGTCTGGCCATTGAGTGGGATAATTTTTCCATTATCCTGTTCGGCTGAAAGGACACTGACCGAGTAGGGTATATCTTTCACTGGCCACCAAAGCAGGCACAAGCTCCCCCCTCTGATGGAACATTCTAACCTGGTTTCGCGCCGCGTCACGTGCCGTCAGAATACGTTGGCAATCTGCGCATGCGTATGGGGAGTAGTTGCTGAAAAAGGGACTTCATCTCGGCCAATTAAGTTCCGATCGATTTGGAATGGGTCACGCCGTGTTCAGGAGACTCGGGCGCATAAAAGTCTATTCGATCATGTCTCTAGCACCCGTAGCTGCAACCACTTACATCAAGGCTCTCATCCACATTCATTAATTTGCTCCCCCCGCTATCTCCTCCGTGATTTCAATGTAACGCGGAAGTGCAGTGGTCTAGTCTGGTTATCTCGCCAACCGATGAGCAAACGTTTGCGCCAATAACACGCAAACGTACATGAAAGAATTTACTCTTTTTTACATGTTGGACGAGAGATAGTGACTGTCAAATGAGCCATAGTATTGTCTCCATAGCTATAATATAGAATATAGATATAGCTCTGCAAACATTGTGACGCACAGTGAAAATCCCGATCTTTTAAAGAGTGGCCCATTGACTACAAGGATGGATAAAATGGCTGGTGCTGAAAGTGTTAACAGGCGCCCCCAAAATTCGTTTTTGAAGACTGCATGCTTTTTTTGCAAACCAAAATACTATACTTTATACTTACAGCACATGCATGTGCCTGGTCTCTTTTGAAAGATGACTATCTGTAGGTTCTGATACAATAAAGAGAACTCACTTTTAGTCAGTTAATGAAATAGAGGATGAAATAGAGTAACGGGTCTGAACTTGAGCTGTAGAATAACGTGTTACTCATGTTTTTCTGTAGTAGTTAGCAGTCCAGAAGTAGTATTTACAAAAACATTGGTATGGCTGAAAAGAGACCCTGGGTACATAGCCTGAAGTCTTTTGTAATACATGTCCAAATTTCATCATAAATATCCATTCAGAAATGAGTGATTAGAAGCTGTTTTGGTAAAAGGTGAGGGGGCTCAGAAAACGATTTTCTCATAGACTTCAATGCATTAGACGAAAAATTCTCTTCCTGTTTTGGCTCGATCCCTGATTCGCTCATTCCCATGTGGGGTACCATTGGAAAGCCCTACTCATTGGTTACAACCCTGTCCAATAATTGTCGAGATCGCCAAAACGATTGACGGAGGTAGAGGCTCGAGAGTGGTATTTGTACAATACTGTGTACTTCGGCGCACGCCTCGCATATCGGCATGTAACTCGAGAACCGCTGAAACGGCTATCGACAGGCAACAAATGGGGCTTTAATTTTTTTTTGAACAAGTTTTTTTTTTTTTTTGCAAATTTCTTTTTAACAGGCGGTCCCACATGGGCGAAAATAAAATAAAAATAAAATAAGGTCCTCCCTCCCTCCCTCCCCCACCCCTATACCAGACAAAATCATTCTAAAATATCTTAGATCGTTTATTAATCATTGTTTTTCCTTTTAGCTTTTAAATCACCCGACAGCAGTCGCATATCTCTTGCATTCTGCAGATAGAGAAGAAGAAAAGTAAGAACATAATAGAAAAAATAAATAATAAGCTGAGAGACCAGGAAGGCCAGTCAGATCGCCTCTGTCACATTATCCGCTTCCATACCCTCAAAGAAAGTTAGGAAAGGATCCCAAATATTGTGGAATTTTTCGGTACAACCTCTGATGGTATACCTGATCTTCTCCAGTTTAATATGATACATGACCTCTCTCATCCAGTGGCCGTAGACAGGTGAACCTGGGTCCTTCCATTTGAACAGTATCAGCCTTCTGGCCAAAAGTGAACAGAAGGCCAGCATTCTAGATTCCCACCATCTAAAGTGGATGTCCGCTGGGGCCACTCCGAATAATGCAATATATGGTGATGGCTCCACTTCCTTTCCAAATATCTTAGAGAAGGTGTCAAAGATGGTCTGCCAGTAGGTGTGCAACTTTGGGCACGTCCAGAACATGTGGAGCAGAGTGGCTGGAGCCTGTCTGCAGCGGTAGCATAGAGGGTCTATGTCGGGATATATCTTAGAGAGCCTGTCTTTAAACCAATTTTAAATTGGATAACCGCATGTTTAAGGCAAATGGAAGAGGAGAAAATCCCCTGTATTATCTTGTCCCATGTGACCTCTGTGATTGGTTCACCTAAGTCAGTCTCCCATCTGCCCCTGAGGAGATCTAAAGGTGTCGAGTTGCTTCTATTAAGTAGTTCATAAATTCTGAATGGGGCTTTAATTTGATATATATATTGTATTAAAAAATATGCACACCGAGCCGCTATAGGTCGCCAAAGTGCCGGTGGGAAAATCTTCCTCAAGAGGGCCCACATGTGGGCCGTTGCATTAGCAAAATATGAGCTTATAAAAAAATCTCTGCACATTGCATCGGAAACCAGATGATTTAGACACCGTTATGAAATCGTTGTAGTCCTAAGAAAGAGGAAGCCCAGGGCTTTTGATGGATGTCGACATTTCATAAAACTACACTACCCAGCTCTCACCAGCCGTGATAATATCTCACCGGTCGAACAAACCTCAATGTTATTTCTGACGCTGGGAATACATTCCCTGAAGTCCATAGATGTCCCTAGATACCGACAGCATGCAAATGGACCTTGCAGAAGTGGAGCAGTCTTCCATTTACTTGGGTATGTACTTGTAGGCAAATGTTCTGAAAATATGGCTAGGGCTTAACACATTGTGCGCCATAAACAGGTGAACCTGGGTCCTTCTGCTGATGGAGACTCAGTGTTCAGGGTAACAGAGCATGAGGTGAGACGGATCTTTAAAAAAGTGGATATCAGGAAGGCAGCAGGACCGGACGGCATCCCCGGCCGCGTCCTAAAAGTCTGTGCCGACCAACTGGCCCCGGTATTCACTGACATCTTCAACCTGTCCTTGGAACAGGCCGTCATCCCCACCTGTCTGAAGAAGTCCACCATCATCCCTGTACCCAAAAAATCTACGCCCGCTTGCCTCAACGACTACCGCCCTGTAGCCCTCACCTCCATAGCCATGAAGTGCTTTGAGAAGCTAGTGAAGGGCTACATCTGTTCCTCCCTCCCCATCAACCTGGACCCTCTGCAATTTGCATATCGCCCCAACAGGTCCACGGAGGACGCCATAGCCCATGTGCTGCACACAGCAGCATCACATCTGGACAAGAGGAAGGGGAACTATGTGAGAATGCTGTTCATCGACTACAGCTCAGCATTCAATACCATAGTCCCCTCCAAACTCATAGCCAAGCTCAGGGACCTGGGCTTGAACTATGACCTGTGCCAGTGGGTCCTGGACTTCCTGACGGGCAGACCCCAGGTGGTAAGAGCCGGCAACTGCACCTCCTCATCCATCACGCTCAACATAGGGGCCCCCCAGGGCTGTGTTCTGAGCCCCCTCCTCTACTCCCTGTACACACATGACTGCGTAGCACAGCGGAACAACAACACCATCATCAAATTTGCTGATGACACAGTAGTGGTGGGCCTGATCTCTGCCAACGACGAAAGGGCCTACCTGGAAGAGGTAGAGAACCTGTCACAGTGGTGTCAGGAGAACTGCCTCTCCCTGAACGTCAGCAAAACAAAAGAGATGATTGTGGACTTCAGGAGGTCGGGGGTCAAGGACTACAGCCCCCTCAGCATCGACGGGGCACCAGTTGAGAGAGTGAACAGTTTCAAGTACCTCGGAGCCCACATATCCGAGGACTTGACATGGACCACACACATTGACAGTGTTGTGAAGAAGGCACGACAACGCCTCTACTTCCTCAGGCGCCTAAGGAAGTTCCAAGTCAGTCAGAAGATCCTTAGGAACTTCTACTCATGTACAATAGAGAGCATCCTGACCGGCAACATCACCTCCTGGTTTGGGAATAGCACTGCACAAGACCGTAGCAGACTACAAAGAGTGACACGTTCAGCCGAACGCACAATTAGAGGGGGGCTTCCCACCCTCCAGAACATTTACAACAAGCGGTGCAAGGGGAAGGCTAAGAGAATTATTAAGGACTCGAGCCACCCGAACAACTGCCTCTTTGAACTGCTGCCGTCAGGCAAGCGATACCGGAGTCTTATGGCGAGCACAGAAAGACTCAGAAGGAGCTTCTATCCCCAGGCCATCAGGCTGCTAAACGAACAATAATCGCTAAACGAACAATAATCACTATGCAACAACCATCAAATGCACACAGCACACACACCCACACGCACACACACACTCACTCAAACAAACAACACACTGCAGCACCCACTCTCCACACTTTAGATCACACAAACACACTTACACTTTATATTTATTGATAAAGGATTTGCACTACAACTCGTACACCTACTGTGAATTGTACCTAAACTGCACCTTGTCCATTTATGCCTTGCACTATATAGTATTGTATATTAGTACACTGCACAGTATTGTATATTGTATGGTAACTACGTCTACGAACATTGTACATATGTCTAAACTGAACACTGTGACCTCTTTTTTTTCTTCTAATTTTTACTATGTTTTTATTTCATACTTATCTTGTCATGCACAGTCTCTGGAGCGCAACAGTAAGAAGCATTTTGTACAAAAGTATTCTGTACTTCTGTATGACAACTATTAAAGAAACTTGAACTTGAACTTGAAACGGCGTAAGTCTTTATTGCCCGCCATGCGTTGAACGCCAACAACGGCGTAAATAGTTTTTGGGATCAATATTTCATTTTTTCGCCATGGCATTCATAATTCATCCAGCCTCCCTCCGGACTGCAGCGGCACCCTGTCTGAGATTGCAACGCCTCAATACCGCCGCCTGGTGGATGGTCGGGCGAGTTACACTCATGCTAAACCGGAAGTGGCGAGCGGTGCATCGAGGAAATCCCTCCGGCAGTCATATCTTGTTACGTGGGTCCAGACAAACACTCGAGTGCACTTGGATCGCTTTCGAAACGCAATAATCAATACGATTTTCGGCGTTTATTGCACCATACAAACCGGAAATGGATATAGGAGATCGACGGCAAATAATTGGGATATTTTTCCTCCAGTCTCATCGGCGAACGGTAAGAGCACACTAATGTTATTTTCAGCCCGATTGTCCATCTCTTTGTTTGCAATCAGTCTGATCAATATATCAACCCATACTACATAAAGCCGTTACTGACGATCAAGGAATTATAAATGACCCCCCCCCCATTTCCTTCACGCATGATGAAGCATAATGTATACCGATCATATACATTTGAATTTTTTAATATAGCGTGTATAGGAAAGAAACGCCAATCGATAATCTATCATATGTGTCAGAGCCTATAACTAGCGTTTTTGGAATTACAGCAGAAAAGCTTAAAAACATACTTATATTCTAGACCAGTGATTCCCAACCTGGGGTCCGCGGACCCCCTGGGGGTCCGCCAGGGGGCGCAGGGGGTCCGCCAGACCACAGATGATTTGAGTTTTTTTATACTTTTTTTTTTCTTTCAGAGAAATATTTAATTAGCATATTTTTATCATCAGAAGCATGAATAGTCTCTCCACTACAATAAAAAATAAAGATAAATAAATAAACATCTAGACATGATTTTTAACAGTTAGTTAACAGTAGGCTACCGGGTAGCCGCTAAAACGCGAATCAGTTGACTGTATCACTTTCCGTAGCTAGCCTAGCACGCTAGTTAACTTTCTCGGCTCGTCTGCAGTCAGCCGCCAGAGGCGAAAATGTGTGACAAATGAAAAGGAGATGACTGCAGCTCATCTGCAAAAAAAGTTAGGACCTACAGCAATCGCGAAAATTACATCACCATGAGCTTCACTGAGGGACCAGACAAACGACCTGAGTGTGTGATTTGTGGAGAAAAGTTGGCAAACTCGAGCCTGAAGCCCAGCAAGCTGAAGAGACATCAGGCGTCTAAGCACCCAGAAACCGTTGGGAAGGATCCAGACTTTTTTCGGAGGAAAGAACAGTCTCAAGGCGAACAAGCCCGTTGATGTTAGAGTAGCGTGGAGCAGGGGTGGCAGTGATTTACAGAAGGCTACCGAAGCCTCCTTTGAGTGTTCGCTTTTAATTGCAAAAGCAAAGAAACCGCACAATATTGGCAAGCAGCTCATCAAACCAGCCTGCATCAAAATGGTTTAGAAACTGTGCGGCCCACAGGTGGCGGATAAACTAAAATCAGTACCACTCTCGAACAATGTAGTGAAAGACCGAATTGATAAGATGTCAAGTGATTGCGAGCAGCAGCTGTCAGAAAAGCTTAGAAAGGGTCCATTTGCCATATAACTTGATGAAACTACAACTGTCGCAGACGAGGCTGTGCTCATCGTTTATGTGCAGTATATCGAAAATGAGGATCTGAAGCAGGACATTCTCATGTCAGTCAACCTTACTACCACCACTCGAGGTGAGGATATTTTTACTGCAGTGGATTCTTACTTCATTCAACATAAATGCAAACCGTTCACCATTAGGGCCTGATTTCAGAGGATGAATACAGGATTTGAATATTGGCCAACATTTTGAAATACATATGGTGCAAGATGAGATTTGTTGATTGAAGGCACAAGTCAAAGAAGCATAGTGGGTCTAATTATGATGCATATGCCTGTGTATAAGCAGTTTGTTATTAAAATGACAAAAAAAAGTATTAAAATGACAAAAAAAAACGTATTTTATGGTATTTTATTAGGAGGGGGGTCCAGGAATTTCATCAGAGATGTTTGGGGGTCCCTGGGGGAAAAAAGGTTGGGAACCCCTGTTCTAGACGGTATTAACACAACAATGTATGAATGAAAAAATTAGTGCTGTCAAACGATTAAAATATTTAACTCGATTAATCTCATGATTGTCCATAGTTAACTCGCGATTAATCGCAAATTAATCGCATTTTATTTTTTTAATTGTTTTTACCTTAAACAGATATTTTTCAAGTTCCAAGTTTTAATACTCTTATCAACATGCAAGTCAACAAATGCTTGCTTTATGCAGCCATTTAACACAAAAGGATGACCATCATGCATTGCAAATTTGCATCAAATTCAAAACAGAGTGATGCACAAAATAACTTAAAAGAAAATAATAATTTAAAACAATGAATAAAGTGTGCATGAAATAATAGGGGAAAGAAAACGTTAGGAACTTGTTACATTCACACACACAAGGGCTGATTAATCACACACTCCCCTCTCTCCCTCACACACACACTCCCCCAGCTCTCTCTCTTTTGCCCCTTCCTCATCTCTCTCACCCCCCTCTCTCTCTATATCTCACACACACACACACACACACACACACACACACACACACACACACACACACACACACACACACACACACACACACACACACACACACACACACACACACACTTCAGAAACAAACATAGTATCAATGAGAGATATTTGACAGCCTTAGAAAAAATATAACGTTCCCTCATCCGGAACGATAGATAATCGATGTTGAATGGGCCATAGTAATGCAGATATAGCTATAATATTTAAAAGGTTATAGCCCTGCAAAGAAGGTAAACATCTCCATAGGCACACGCTGGCAGCGCTGGCAGACTGGGTATAATGATGGGCACAATGCCCGGCGCCCAATGTGTTAAGAGGTTAACCACATTAATTTGTTTCCAATGTTGACCTTTCCATTACAATCGCACAATGGATGGGTAGAACGGAGCATTTTTTTTGCGTTGAGGTCCCTAGCTGAAACTCTTGTTTTGTTCCCTTCAGGCCAGCCCATTAATCCCCAATGCCGTATCTACCCAGAGGAAATGATCCAGACCGGCATCTCAGCCATCGATGGAATGAACAGCATCGCCCGTGGACAGAAGATTCCCATCTTCTCTGCCGCTGGTCTGCCCCACAATGAGGTGAGACAAGGCTGTAGGTTGTATGTTAGAATTAAAGTGGGATACCACTAGGGATGGGTACCGAATTCGGTACTCCGAAACACGTCGGTACTACCGTGTATCGATTCACGTGAGATCCAACGGTGCACATTTTCGGTAATGCAAATTTTTATTTTATTATTATTCTTGCAAAAATAAAAAAGTAATTTTTTTTAATAAAAAAATAAAAAAGTCTGACGTCAACGTTTTGTTTACCGCAAAACGAAACCGCACGTTAAGCGTTTCAGCTTGTGCAAACCAAGCGTTGGCACTCTGTGTGTGTGTGTGTGTGTGTGCGCGAGCGTGAGAGTAAGTTACTTACTAAGTGTAGTAGACTCGAGACGATGGAGCCCCGCTACACCATAGATATATATAATAAACATATGCGCTACACTGCCCCAGAGCCTTCTAAAAAGATTCATTATAACTTGGCTCTGCACTGCCCCAGGTCGCTGAGAGACAACCAAACTGTCGTGAAGACCCGCCCTACTCTGCCTCTGATTCACAGACTGTGGGTGGGGGAATGTGATTGGACCAAAGCAGAGTTGACAGACACACAGACTAGCAGTTGACATGCAGATGCTGCTCCTGCTTGCAGTTGAGATAGCGGAGAATTTAGACTTGTTGCATGTTGGCGCTGTCTCGCAGATAATACAGATAATACATATGAAAAGAATAATTTGATATGTGTGTGACTATATATATATGATCTAAATAAATAATAATAATAACTTTATTTGTATAGCACCTTTCATACAGGGGATTGCAGTTCAAAGTGATTTACATCAGTAAGATGTAAATAATAATGAAGTAATAATAATACATTATTTAAAATATTATTTTAAATTTATATTATTTATAAATAAATATTAAGTTTGGATTTTTTTTTTTACAACTGAGGTAGGTAGATTACATTTTTAGAGACTAAAGTAGCAAAAAAAAGGTACCGTTGGGTATCGGTTCAAATGTTAAAGGTACCCATCCCTTGATACCACACATAAGAATCCACATAGATGTTCTTCCTGTGCCCTTTGTTCTAGCTATTACACTCAAATGCATTCTATATTCTACTATTGCTAGAAGTTCTGAACCAGGATTAAAATCTCAGTTGGGTGTAAGTGCTCACAAACATTTTATGCCCTCACAAAGTCAGAAGGTCATTCATATGCAAGTCATTTAAACTACAGATGCTCCTTGTAAATCAAGCGATGACGAGCTATATACCTTTTTGATTTCCATAAGTAACAGCTTAACATGTCTTTTATGCAAGTCCCTAAACATCCAACCAGTCCTACTAACCTCTAAACTACCGCCTTTGTAGCTGCAGCCAGTCATATTTATGGCCACCTGTGGCTATTTATTGCTTTGTATAGTTACCAGCTGTGCTAATTGGGTCCTAATAGATTTGATTTGTATCATGATACAATATGTATACAGTAGCTCAAAGCAAGCCCAGCCCCATTGACTTTACAATGCTCACATCTACATTTTATAACATTTTCTCCCAATTTGGTGAAATAATTTAGGTAATGCCATAATCTAATCGAACCCCCCATGTTTTCATTCATACTTTATTAAACAGTGTCTATTGAGTCAGTCTGAATGATTAGCCCTGTTAGGTGGATATGTAATTGATATTCCCTGTGTTGTAGTGTATGTGGATGAATAACAGCTTTCTGAAAGGTAATGTATGAGACATATATTAGGTGTATATATATATATATATATTAGGGCTGTCAGTTTATCGCGTTAATTAGATTAATTAATTACACAGCAAATTATCGCGTTATGACTTTTTTTTTTTTTTTTTTATTAATACATTTTTTTTTGTATCTCATTCATTCCATGAGAATGTAGAATACACATTTACAGACTTTTTTTTAATATGGTCCATTTGCATGTTCTTGGTATCTGATTCTAGTGACATCTATGAATCTCGGGGAATGTATTCCCAGTGTCAGAAATACTGTGGGCTAGATCCACAAAGAATGGATTGCACGGTGCAAGTTGCACCCTTTCTTACAATTCATTATGAATTGAAAATGGCGGACCCTGATGTAAACGAGACGAAAGTCTTTCTCTGGTCTGCATGCCCTTGTGTGTATTGAGCCGTACTGTATTGTACCCATTCTGCAATCTGTTAATAACATTTTCATTCAATCAATCAATCTGTGCTGTGATTGATTGAATGAAAATCTTATTTTGAGTCAATTGTAATGAACCAAATGAGATTTTTTTTTATTATCTTTGACTGTGAATAACACCATGCTCAAATTGACCAGACCTGAAAAATCTAAGCAAATGAATAGATGGAAGATGATTAAACAGAAGGTTTTGTAGATACAGTACTGAATTCTGCCATCTGGACACATGCAATTTGAAATATGATTATAGAATATAGAATATCAGGCATAAAATGGTTATGCGATTAAAATGTGATTAATTAGATTAATTAATTACAAATCCTGTAATTAATTAGATAATTTTTTTTAATCGCCTGACGGCACTAATATATATATATATTAGGGCTGTCCCCGTCTAAGGATTTGGATGGTCGACTACGATTGGCCAAAATTTGCCGTTAGTCAACTATTGGTCGACAAAAAAAATATATATATATTAGAGCTGGGCCGTTAACGGCGTTAACGTGCTGCGTTAACGTGATAGTATCGCGCAATAATATAATTGAAGCAGTTAATCTAAATTTTTTTTTTTTTTTTTTTTTTTTTTTTTAACCTTTTATTTACCCAGGGTAGGTTCGCTGAGCACAGATGCTCTTTTTCAGGAACGCCCTGCTTCACATTCTCACAGTTCCATTCACACCTGGGAGCTGCCCAGTACAACCACAGTTGACACCATTGGCCACTGAGCAACTCCACTGGAGCAGTTGATTTGCATTGGCAGGGTTTGGCCCTGTCTGGCACCCAACGGGAAAAATATTATAGGCACTATAAGTAGACACCGCTACATAAAACAAGCTGGTCTGCCTGAGTGACTGGTGGAAGAAGGAGAAATAGAGATTGGACTGATTGAGTCAAGCCATGTCACATAGTTCAAGTTTGAAATGCTTCTTTCTGTTTTGCTCCTGAGAGTGTGCTAGATACTGTACTGTACTGGTAATATTATTTATTTGTGTTAACTTCTGAATAAAACAACTTATTAAACACAACTACATCTTATTGAACATTATTTTGATATTTCATTACCAATTATCATAGCAAAACAGCTTTTTCAAACAGTCTGTAATGCATTTTGGAAACGGGAGATGGGCTCATGGTGTAATGGGCCACCTAGCCTGAGAAACATAAGGAGGAAAGAAAAAGTAAGGTCATTATTTGGGTAGAACACACATTTTGAATGCCTTCGGCAGATTTTTTTTTTTTTTTTAGCCATTTTAATCTAGATTAATCTAGATTAAATCCAGGATTGCAGATAGATTAATCTATGCCCACCTCTAATATACGGTATATATAATTTAAAACAAGATTTTTTTTATTTTTTTGTATCATTCCATTTGGGCTGTGGGGGTGCTTAATGTCTGAAGGAGTCGACTGAAGGCTTCTTGTCCTCTGCAAAAGCATGCAATTGATCCACTGATGGATACATCTTGATATTTGTCTAGTCTAGTGTGTTCATTAGATGGGTGAAATCCTCTTTCAGTGCCTCTGTGCCTGTTTTCGTAGGCAGTTAGCCTCTGGTATGCGTGCCATTAGCGTTAGCCACGCTTCTAGGCCTCTTCTTTTGGAAAGAATGATTAATAAAATAATAATAATAAAAAAAATTATTATAAATATATATATATATATCTTTTTATATATATTCGACTAAGAGGTTGGCCAGTCGACTACGGCTCCTTTCGACCGATTAATCGACTAATAGGGGTCAGCCCTAATATATATATATATATACCACCCAATCAGTTTTCAGAGTGTGCTCTGAAAAAGTAGGACTTGAATGTGTGAAAAGGCAATATAGGCTATACTTGTTTGCCTATGAAACTATATTTATCTTCATTCACAACGTAAATGTCTAACAGAGACGTGAGTCAGGTTACGCATCGGTGTGTGAGTCGGCATCAGATGACAACCATCCGAGTTCTGCTTAATTTCAAAGAAAACTAAATATGAACATGGCAGGGCACACACTCCCCCAAGACCCTAAAAGTAAAGTGTTACGAACTGGCTCGAGCTCGCAACAAGAATGGGGAGACACAGGCACAATTTAAGAAATAACAAAAGATTTATTAAAACTAAACTAAACGAATCAGCAGCCAATATATATGAGTATCGGTGTGTGTGCAGTGTGTGGATGAGGTGTATGTGCAGCATGAGTGTTGTAAGTGCAAAACCAAAGAACCAAACCAATCAAACAAAAGACCAAATATGTGGGGAGTTCGCCAGAGACCAGAGGCAGCCTCTCTCTAATATCATGACTGGGACGCCTGATTACTTTTACCAACGGATTTCCAGTTTCGCGTTCTGCGATCTGATAGGCCACTGACGTTTCTGGTCGCGCCAATCGTGTGACGCCTGTTTCTATCACCCGTTAAGCTTAGGCACTCTTTCGAAGTTGGTTAAGGTTAGAGTTTGTCTTAGAGCAGGGCGATAGAACACCAGCCCTGATTCCAAACTCTAACCTTAACCAACTTCGAAAGAGTCGCCTAAGCTTAACCAGTGATACACTAGGCGTTAGGTCGTTTGCAGGCTGTTCGAGGCGGAAATGGGCGTGTCACGCGATTGGGCGCACATGTCACATGACCAGAAACGTCAGTGGCCAATCAGATCGCACCAGAAACGTCAGTGGCCAATCGGATCGCAGAACGCGAACGCGGAACTGGAAATCCGTTGGTAAAAAACTAGACGCGACTGGGACACACAGGCCCAGGTGTGCCCCAATTAACCTGACGAGCCTTCTCCAGCTCTGCTCTGCCAGCTAGAGCAGAGGAAGCCAACACAATGTGGGGGAGGGTCATCACAAAAGCTTTTTGCCAATACATTGTAGTGGTTGGCTGATGTACAATTCGCTATACGCTTTTGAATTTTGATATTGGCCCGCTGACATTACCATCGCTGGCTCAATTTTAATGCTAGAACAAAACATTTATCATTATGAAACAAGGAATCGTATGATACCAATCATAATGGTCTCTTACTGGGTAATGCTAGCTTACCCAAAAAGGGTCTGAATAGGGCTCCAGATTTCAGATATTTTGGAGGGGGAAAATATTGCAATATTTTATATCCAATTCCTAGTACTATTGAGCTGCACAAAATCTTCCTATTTGCTATCGGCCACCCTGCTCTCTAAATATCGGCCATTGAAAAACCCATATGGTCGACCATAGGGCTGTCTTAAATACTTCAAAGTTTCGAAGCTTCGTTCGATGGGCATGGTATTCAAATATGTGGAAAAAAATGCTCTTTGTTAACTACAACAAGCAATGCTGTTTGTTATTTAAGATGAGGTCGGACTCGGCACTGAGATTTGTGTTCATTGTGCTGCTTTTATAAAGCCTCAAATGATGGCTTACAATATTTCATGGAAGCAAAGTGTTTAGTTTGTCTAAGATTTAAAAAGGTTTAAACTTTACAGCACTGACCAAGTTGAACAAAGTGCTGTACAAGTCCCACAACATAAAAAAATATATATTCAAAAATACATTTTTTTTTTAAATTTCGAAGCTTCGAATTAAAATCGAATCTCGGCCCCAAAGCTTCGAATTCCAAAAAAAATCGAAGGTCAGCCCTAGTCGACCACGAATACATTTTATTCCTGTGCCATTCAAGGAGCCACGGTTAGTCTTTAGTTTAGTCTTTTGTTGTTGCCATCTATTATTTCTGGAACATTAAACTAAAGGGATTGGGTTGTAATTGAATTACCTACACATGATCTCAAGAAGGTGCTGAATGAGCTCAGTTTTTCATGTCTGGTCATTTTTAGCATGGTGTCAAAGATGCAAAGAAAAATCATAATTTATATTCTCCTTTTGTTTCATTACAATTTATTCAAGCCTAGTAACGGACACAATATTTCTGACACTAGGAATACATTCCATGAGATCCATATATGTCCCTAGATACCAAAAACATGCAAATGGACCTTGTAGAAGTGGAGCAATCTTCCATTTACTTGGGTATGTATATTTAGGCGGATTTTCAGAAAATAGGGCTAGGGCTTAACAGGGGTGTTGCACAGAATTTCGTTTCCTTAAGGATTTTCTTTTTCTTGTAATAAGTCGTTTACTGCAGTGAGAGATTTTACAGTGGACAGATTGTACAGGTTCCATGGAGACTGCTCCCGTGTGCCCTGCTCCATGCACTTGTGATGTCATCTGTATCATCTCACAAAGTTGGTCAAACGGCATACAGTAAAAACTGGCAGAAGAAAAGAAAGCAGGAACAACAAATTGGTCAGAGGAGGAAAATATTATACTACTGGAAGAATACCATAAAATATTATACTACTGGAGAAATACAATAAAAGATACTACTGGAGGAATACAATAAAAGATTATACTACTGGAGGAAATACAATAAAATAGTATACTACTGGAGGAAATACAATAAAATAGTATACTACTGGAGGAATACAATAAAAGATTATACTACTGGAGGAATACAATAAAAGATTATACTACTGGAGGAATACAATAAAGGCCAGGCAAGGCCATTATAACTACTGTAGATTACCAGGCTATTTGGTGTAGCATACAATCTCCTGGGGACAAAGTTAGCTCACACTGCCTCTTTCTGAGCATTCATTGGTTAATGCCAAAGTGTTGTTTACCAACCAAAGCCAAATTTTTTCAGTTTTTTTTTTATTTTATTTTTTATAAATGGTGCAGATATTTTTTTTTTTTTTTCAAATCTGCACATTGAGCAATAACTTGTTGATTAAGTGGTTAAAGGAAATGCCTGTTTTTCAAATCAGAGTCCGGGCAGATCTGAGATCTTCCGCATGTTTGTCCCAACTATGTGTCATAATAACTGAATGCCGCTTCATACAGAGCGCATGTTGGCCCATAGAGAACCCTGTTGTTGGACAGAGGGAGAACCCCCCTGTGGTTAGACAGAGTGTGTTGGTCTATAGAGAGAACCCAGTGTGGTTAGACAGAGAGCGTGTTGGCCTATTAGAGAGAACCCAGTGTGGTTAGACAGAGAGCGTGTTGGCCTATTAGAGAGAACCCAGTGTGGTTAGACAGAGAGCGTGTTGGCCTATTAGAGAGAACCCAGTGTGGTTAGACAGAGAGCATGTTGGCCTATTAGAGAGAACCCAGTGTGGTTAGACAGAGAACATGTTGGTCTATAGAGAGAAACCTGTGGTTAGACAGATTGTGTGTGTTGGCCTATAGAGAGAACCCAGTGTGGTTGGACAGAGTGTGTGTTGGCCTATAGAGGGAACCCAGTGTGGTTGGACATAGTGTGTGTTGGCCTATTAGAGAGAACCCAGTGTGGTTGGACAGAGTGTGTGTTGGCCTATAGAGAGAACCCAGTGTGGTTGGACAGTGTGTGTTGGCCTATAGAGAGAACCCAGTGTGGTTGGACATAGTGTGTGTTGGCCTATAGAGAGAACCCAGTGTGGTTGGACAGAGTGTGTGTTGGCCTATAGAGAGAACCCAGTGTGGTTGGACAGTGTGTGTTGGCCTATAGAGAGAACCCAGTGTGGTTGGACAGTGTATTGGCCTATAGAGAGAACCCAGTGTGGTTGGACAGTGTGTTGGTCTATAGAGAGACCCCAGTGTGGTTAGACAGTGTGTTGGCCTATAGAGAGAACCATGTGGTTGGACAGAGTGTGTTGACCTATAGAGAGACCCCAGTGTGGTTAGACAGTGTATTGGCCTATAGAGAGAACCATGTGGTTGGACAGAGTGTGTTGGCCTATAGAGAACCCTGTGGTTGGACAAAGTGTGTTGGCCTATAGAGAACCCTGTGGTTGGACAAAGTGTGTTGGCCTATAGAGAACCCTGTAGTTAGACAGTGTGTTGGTCTATTAGACAACCCTGTGGTTGGACAGAGTGTGTTGGCCTATAGGGAGAACCCAGTGTGGTTGGACAAAGTGTGTTGGCCTATAGAGAACCCTGTAGTTAGACAGTGTGTTGGTCTATTAGACAACCCTGTGGTTGGACAGAGTGTGTTGGCCTATAGGGAGAACCCAGTGTGGTTACACAGAGTGTGTTGGCCTATTAGAGAGAACCTAGTGTGGTTAGACGGTGTGTGTTGGCCTATAGAGAGAACCCAGTGTGGTTAGACAGTGTATTGGCCTATAGAGAGAACCCAGTGTGGTTGGACAGAGTGTGTTGGCCTAATGGAGAGAACCCAGTGTGGTTAGACAGTGTGTTGGCCTATAGAGAGAACCATGTGGTTGGACAGAGTGTTTTGGTCTATAGACAACCCAGTGTGGTTGGACAGAGTGTGTTGGCCTATAGGGAGAACCCAGTGTGGTTAGACAGTGTGTGTTGGCCTATAGGGAGAACCATGTGGTTAGACAGAGCATGTTGGCCTATAGGGAGAACCCAGTGTGGTTGGACCGTGAGCGTGTTGGCCTATAGAGAGAACCCCCTGTGGTTGAACTTGTAACCCAATTAAACTAATAAGACAATGGGGGCAAGAGGGGGGATTAGACGATGGTGTGAATGGCACTGATTAATATAGGATCCGTAACCCAAGCCGTGAGGCTCTTAACGCTTGAGGTGCCTGTCCTCTCACCAGCATCAGCGTTTACAAACAGCCTTGTAATGACCTTTCAGGCAAACGGTCTCGTAATGACCTTTCAGACAAACAACCTCGTAATGACCTTTCAGGCTTAGACAATGGATTAACCCAGTGCTTCTCAAACTTTTTCTGTCAGGCCCCCCTTTGGCGGACCAAAATATTTTGGGCCCCCCCCCCCCCCCCCTCGCCCCAACAAAATAGTCATGAAATGGGCCATGTTTAAATTTATTGAAATAACACCAATATCGTGACCTTTCAAATTGTGCAACCACTTTACAACTGTGCAATTGTGCAACAACATAACAATACAGTCCAATACACACTCAAAGACTGTGCTTTTAAAAAAATAGAGACATCTTGTAACATTGCAATACAATTCAATGGACACTCAAGACTGCTTTTTCAAAAATAGAGACATCTTGTAACATTGCAATACAATTCAAGGACACTGCTTTAAAATAGATAGAAAACTTTGTGAAAAACGTGTGAAAACTTGTGAAAGAACTTTGCAATTTGTGCAAAAAAAGAGAAAATGTAAGTAAATTATGTGAGTCATCACAGCATTAGTGGCTGCAATGAGCCTGTTTTGCACTGCACATCTTTTCAAAACGAGGTTGCAGGCTTGATACTGCCACTCTCAAGTCATGCTCAATGTTGAGCTTAGACCTGTGCTTTGTCTTCAGTGAAGCAACAGCTGAAAATCCAATCTCAGAGATAGGATGTGGCGAAGGGAAGAAGGATGCCCACAGCCCTCTGCCCTATGAGTGGATGCTCCCTCTCCACACCAAGCCAGAATTCACTCGGTGTCTGAGTGTCCATTGCGCGTTTGGCGAGACCCCCTTGATGTGCGCCTGTAGCCCCCTCCTTTTCCCTGCCATGGCCTGCGCACCGTCAGAGCAAAAGCCCACACAGTTCTCCCATTTCAGTCCATGTTCTGTCGGGTAACTGTCAATCATTTTGAAGAGCTCATCAGCTGTCGCTCTGTTTTTGACATATTTGCAAAACAGCAGATCTTCACTCAGTGACTGGGAATTTACAAAGCGAACATAGGAAATAAGCAAACAGTCTTTATTGCTGTTAAGGCAACACGCATGTCATCCTCAAGGCTCAACTTGGCCCTATATTTTGTTTTCAGAGCTGTCATGGATGAAAAGCCAGCTTCACACAGATACTGTATGTGGTGCTGAATGGTATCAACACCTTAACTGCTGCATCAAGAGATACTTGGTACTCAGCACCACACTCTGAAACTAGCTCTCCAGGTGGTATCAGATGAGATTTCAAAGAGTTCTTCCAAGAGTTTGGATGGAGATGTGTCGGGAAGCTTTGTCTCAATGTTGTCTGTAAAGTTTTTTTTTATCCAGAGTAACTTGGTGATCCTTTTCTGTGTTTTTATTAAATAATGATTTTCAGATTTTGAGAAATGGTATTTTCATGGAGAACAGTGCAGCTGCAACAGATAGCACTTTAGTGACAATTTTCTGTAATAAAAAAAAAAAAAAAAAAAATCTTAATTTTTTTCTTAAAAAAAAAAAAAATCTCAAGGCTCCCCCTGTCATGCCTCTGCGCCCCCCCTGGGGGTCGCGCCCCCCACTTTGAGAAACACTGGATTAACCAATACTTATTTGAGATTTTCTCCCCTCACAGAGGCCCATGGTGGGGTCAGGGGTGCAGAGCAGCACAGCTTTGAAGTTGTGCAATTGGATATGGTGTACAGTATAGGCCGGGAAAGGGTTGATTTAAGATCTAAATTTAAGTTCAATTTGACACATCACATTCTTACGCCATAGATTGGATGGTCCGTTCATTATTCTTGTCTGGTATGTTTGTACGAGTTAGTGAAAATAACAACAAAGAAAATCAGTCTTTGTGATCAACAGCTGTTTTTTTTTTTATGGAAATAATACCCCCCCCCCCCCCCCCCCTATTTCCACAACCCATGATCAAAAGCAGGGTTGGCTGAATGGAACGACACATTGCAGCCTAGTCCTACTGTAAAAGCAGCCAAACAGGGCACGCCTTGTCCACCCTAATGATGGCAATCCGCTTGTCGTGTCACTGGATGGGTATAAAAACCCCGCTTGCCGTTTCATTAACCAGATGTCACAGGGGTCAACCGTGCGGCGGTCCCTCTATGGGCCAGGTGTCTGAGCTCGGGGTGCATGGGGAGGTCAGGCCAGATCAACGGACAACGACCATTACATTAAGTGATAAGCGTGAAATTCCTCTCCCCACATTCCCCCTAATCACGGAGTTGTGCGTGCACCCCGCTCATTCATATACTCTCAATGTCACACACACACACACACACACACACACACACACACACACACACACACGCACAAGCACACACACAGGGCAACAGAGACACACATTTAATCATGCACACACATAATAGTCTCCCTCTCTCTCTGACCCAGTAACTAGTCAGATAGAGGGTTTTCTGATGTCTAAACATTTTGAAAGGCCTGGCCGTTAAGCCACTGTTAATGTATCAACCCTGTTTTCTCCTTTTTAAGATTGCCGCCCAGATCTGTCGCCAGGCCGGCTTGGTGAAGAAGTCGAAGGATGTGATGGACTACAGCGATGACAACTTTGCCATCGTCTTCGCGGCCATGGGGGTGAGCCGGTCGCAGCAAATGGATGGACACATTTTCTTGTCTGTTTTTCCCCCCCGCTAATCCCCCCCCCTCTTAACCCTGGCGTGACACCGTATCCCCTCCTTCCCTCTGCTCCTCTGTCTCTTATTCACCAGGTGACTTAGCATTTAAGTCCCTCTTGTTACTTCTGCAGCCCTGAGCAGACCCCCCCCCCCCTCAACACCAGGTTACTAATTCAACAGACTCTTTAACACATTCAGCCAGGCAGTATCAAATTCTCTCCACCTCAGCTGCCTCTCACTTGTCTATTTGAATACCCGACTCTGGGCTGGTTGACCTGTGCCAAAGATGTTAGTGACCCCCCACCCTCCCCAACACACACACACGCACACACCTCTGCTTTACTCACTAAGCCCCTCCATCCGTCTCCCAGCTCGCTGCCAATTCACACCCTATTGTGGTGAGTCTCTTGCAGGAGAGTGGAAATGCAATGCATACTGGCAGACTGGTGTGAATAGGGATTTGGGACATGTCTGCACGTGGTATGCATTTTTGTAAAAGGAGAATCCAATTATGGAAAGGAACACTGTACAAGGGCACAGAGTCACGGCTAACCTCGGTATCTGATTAACAGTTGAAACATTGTTTACATAGGAGCTTTATTACTATACTATTGGAGCTTTATTACTATACTATTATTATTACAAGAGTATGAAAGATTTAAAAAAGACACTGGATAGTTTATGCTACATTGGCATGTTTTCATTGAATGTTCCCTGGTTTTTATTTTATTTGAAAGCCTGTGGCTGGAAGGCTGTGTCCCTCTTGCCTGTTTAACTTGCATTGTCCTCTCAGGTCAACATGGAAACCGCCCGCTTCTTCAAGTCGGACTTTGAAGAAAATGGCTCCATGGACAACGTCTGTCTGTTTTTGAACCTGGCCAATGACCCCACGTAAGACTCAAGTCCATGTCTTTATTAGTCACACGAACATAACGCAAGTACAATGGCAGTGAAGGGTTTATTCTGCTAGGCTCTGCCCTGTAGGCGCGACAGTGGCTCGGTAGGTAGAGCAGTCATCTGGTTATCCTGAGGTTCCCGGTTTTGATTTCGGCTCCTCCCGGGCAGCGTCTCGAAGTGTCCTTGAGCAAGACACTTAACCCCTAATTGCTCCCTATGAGCAGGTTGGCACCTTGCATGGTTGCCTCTGCTGTCGGTGTGTGAGTGAATGGGCGTGGAATAAACCTTTCACTGCCGTTGTAAATTACTGCATTTATATAGCGCTTTTATCCAAAGCGCTTTACAATTTGTTCCTCACATTTTGTCTCATACATGCTGTATATACAGTATGGCTTACTACCATAGTGTATTTATACTATCACTACATAAGCATATTTACCCAGTAGCATTGTTATATATATATATATATATATATATATATATATATATATATATATATATATATATATATGTATTCCATTAAATCACTTGTTACACTGTATATTGTTAATTTGTTATGCACTTTACTGTTAACTTGCACTCTGGTTAGATGCCATTCGTTGTACTGGAATTGTGCTGTATGATGACAATACATCTATTTGTTACACACTGCATTCAAGTGCATCCAAAAAGCATGTGCATCAGTGTTTTTGAGTTATGTGAATTAGAATTAGTTGGTAATGCAAGTGCAGGTTAATGGGGTTTGATGAAGTATGTCTGCTTGGATGAACTGAAATGACTCCCAGTTTGTAACAAATCAGATAGACTGAACTTTCCGGAAGCGATCTGATCCATCGCCTTTACTGAACAGTAGACTTTGATCATTGGGTTTGGGCCATTGGATAAAGATGATTGCGATTTGATACATTTGTCTCCCTTAGCGAAATCTAACATACTTCTATTTGTCAGAAATTCAAAAATTCAAGTCTGTTTGCTTTGATTTCTGGCATGTTACATGTGGCTCTTGGAATCTGGATTTTGGTACATGATTTGGTACCCTATTTTCTTTGTATTGATGCATCCTAAAATGGTTGATATATCTCTTTGAGCTCCTACTTGATTCTAAAGATGGATTGTCTTCAAGCTCCATGATGGGAACGATCCACATTTTGTGTAATACTTTGCTAGCCGAACAAGAAGTTGATATCAATTGTAAACCATGTGCTTATTCTTTAGTAGGGTATCGCAGACGAAACCCTAAATGGTATGAGAATGGTGTAATCTTTGCATCCTCTTTCAATTCAGCATTGAGCGCATCATCACCCCGCGCCTTGCATTGACCACAGCGGAGTACCTTGCCTACCAGTGCGAGAAACACGTTTTGGTCATCCTGACTGACATGAGCTCCTACGCTGAGGCTCTGAGAGAGGTATGACTACCAAGCCATGTATTAAACTTGCACTATGGAATTTCTTCATGAAAACATTGCTTCTTTTAGCAAGCTAAATCACAGCTCTTCTGCTTGGGCATGACCAGTGCTGCAAAAGCCACACAAGGCTAGGGTCTCATTTCTAGAGCATACATATCTTAACCGCACACATGTAAAGCAGAGGCCAAAGGTACCCTGGCTTGAAGTAATTTCTCTTATCCGCCATGTTTAAATACGGTGCATGGCCACAGTGTGCCAATCTTTCATAGTGCAACTTTAAAATGTTTATATTTCAACACAATACGACCATGACCCATCTCATCCACCACCAAAATGTCTTCACTCTGCTAATGCTGACCTTTGTGCAAGAGAGCTGGCACATGTTGTACAGAGAGAAGTATCACCTTGTATACAAGGAGTACCTCTGTTGTAAACTTGAAAGAGTTTTTCCTTGTAAAAATTCTGTATCTTGCCCTTCTTGCAAAGCTTTGCCATAACCATGACTTCTCTCTTGAACTGCTTGATCCGACTGGTCCTGAAATTAATTTAGATCTACTCTAGTAAGTGCCATAACCTTGATTCAGTGAGGAAAATGGGAAAGCAACAGAAGCCCATAACAGACATAGGATAGGATTGCATCTATATTGGCTCGATATTGGCTTTTTTACCTATACCGATATTGTCCAACTCTTAACACATTGCCCGCCGGGGGTATTGCCCATCTCATGCCCCTCTCTGCCAGCGCTGTAAGCCTATGGAGATGTTTACCTTCTTTGCAGGGCTATAACTTTTTAAATTGTATTGCTATATTGACATTACTATGGCCCATTCAACATCGATTATCTATCGTTCAGGATGTGGGAACGTTGTACTTTTTCATTCATACATTGTTGTGTTAATACCTTCTAGAATATAAGTATGTTTTTAATCTTTTCTGCTGTAATTCCAAAAACGCTAGTTATAGGCATTATATAGACGATCGATTGCCGTTTTCCCCCCATACACGCTACACCAAAAAACTCAAATGTATATGATCGGTATACATTATGCCTCATCATGCACGGAGGAAAGGGGGGGGGGGTCGTTTATAATTCCCCGATCATCAGTAAATGCTTTATGTAGGTTGGGTGGATATATTGATCAGATGGTTTGCAAACAAGGAAACGCACAATCGGGTTGAAAATAACGTTATATTCCTCTTACCGTGGGCCAATGAGACTGGCGGTGAAAGATCCCAATTATACGACACCGATCGCCTAGGTCCATTTCTGGTTTGTATGTCGCAATAAACGCCGAAATCATATAGATTATGTTTAGAGAGCGATCCATTGTGTACATAGTGTCTGTCGGGAGTCCCGTAACGAGATGTGACTGCCGGATGAGTTTCATCGATGCACTGATGGCACATCCTGTTGGCGAGTGTAACTCGCCCGACCATCCACCAGGCGGCGGTATTGAGCCGTCGTTGCAGTCACATCTAAGGTCCAGCTGCAGCACCGGGGGTGGGTATATGAATTATGAATGCCATGGTGAAAAAATTTAATATTGATTTAAAAAACGCTGTACAGCGATCCTGGTGGTCAACGCATGGCGGCCAATAACGCTGGACAGCGTTTTTGTCGCTGGATGTGTTAATTTCCGATACCGATATCAACCGATACCGATGTATGCAGGGTTTCCCCCCCCAAAAAACGGAATAATTTCAGGTAATTAACATTACATATCTCTTGTTGTGGAATTAACACAACATTATGCATACTTTTGACGATAAATAAAATCAGAATTTGTTCTTACTTGCTTGCGAGGGTAAATAAAGGTTATAGAAATGTTAATTTTTTTTTTTTTTTTTTTTTTTTGAAAACCGATACCGATATTTTCCGATATCACATTTGAATGCCAATATCGGCCGATAATATCGGTAGGCCGATAATATCGGACATCCCCATTTGCATCATTTACTTTTTTCAAATGTACTTATTTTTTCAATGTTAAAGATGCACTGTTGCACTTTTTACACTTGCTCAGCCAATTCATTTACAAAATACATTTACTATATGTAGAGATTAGAATTATCCTTCCGTATGTTATAAGTCAAAGAAAAATCATTCCAGAACTAGAATTGCACTCGCAGAGATGCCTACACCCATGTGCGAGCGGGCAAAGCCTGCAAGTGCTGCTGTCCTCCTGCGTGTGTCCTTTGGAATCACTGTGTGAGCAGTGAGCACTCACCCACTTAACCACTGGGGCGTCTCTGTTTATAAACCATAACGGGGCACCTGATCATTCACCACATCTAATTCTACAGCTGTGACTGATCTCTTAAATCTTCACAAGTATTTGTATTTAATTTGTAAAGCAATTTTTTTTTAAAGAAATTGCGAGCACAGGGAGAACAGAACAGAAAGGCCTGGGAGATGCCCCACCTGGGTACCTGGCAACGCTGCAACCTGGTCCCCAAGCAGGAATCTTACCCAGGACTGAGTGTTAACCACTACTCCACCGTGCTGCCTTTATCACCCTATCACCCCTGTGCGTTCAAAAGGTGTAACTTTATCCTGAATATTGATTTCAGTGGACAATGGTAGATACTTATTAGTTACTGATTTGAAAATGAGTCGCAAATTCAGATCTTTGGCCTCCTCTTCTGCAAAGTTTTGTCCAAATTGGATCAGAACTGTAGGCACTATGGCTGGCACAGACTCCTCAACTAACAACGGTCTTCTTTTACATTTCAACAACAGTCCTCTTACATTTCAACCTTCTTTTACCTTTCAAATGTGTCTGCTACATGTAATTGTTTTGCTATGGAGCACCTCTCTGTATTTGTTAGAATCTATGGACTTTTGTGTCAAACGAGGATTACATGATTTTGTTGCACATTGATGATTTCTCAAAAAGGAAAACTATTAAACCTGTGCAGCTACAGTGTCCTAAGAATAACCCTTATCCTCACCAATGTACGGCCAGAAGACAACCTTCCATCTGGACACGGAAACACGATTACTGCACCTAAGATGAGCTGAATGACCCTATGCCTGTTGTAGCATGTATAATACAACCCACATCATAATACTTTGGTCGTGGGCTTTGGTACGACCTACAGAGCAAGGACAATTTGGTCCACGGTTCATTTATGCGTCACATGTGTAGTTTAGAATGGATCATGTTGCTAGTTTCTTTTTTCTTTTTCTTTCCTTTCCTTTCCTTTAAATTTTTTACGATGGTGAAAGGATTTTCAGCTCATTCATGTATCTGTTCATGGCTATGGAAATGCACCATAGCAGTGCTAATTCCTTTTTAAGTAGATAACTGCTTGTTTTAAATGAGATGCAATGGACTAACCCGTTTGAACGAAATACTAAATCATATTAATGGTGTCAAATGTTTTTGAAATTTTTTCAACTTGGCCCTCTCATAGATACGATTTATGTTTTGAAGGAACAAATCATTGTCTTGTACATCAGACCAACAAACTTATTGTTGTTATTGTTCTTAGAATGTTTTTGTTAAGTGTTCCTCAAATCGCATACCTCTATCTCATATTATTTCATTGAAATGTTTCCATAGGTGTTTATTGCTAATGCACTTGGGAGTGGCGACTACATGAAAGGACAACAAAGACACTCCTTCCTAGAGTAGGGCTTTTAGAAGACACTCCTTCCTAGAGTAGAGCTTTTAGAAGACACTCCTTCCTAGAGTAGGGCTTTTAAAAGTCTTACACCGAAAATGTGATTGTTACAAAAAGCACGGTTTAGGTCCGGTAAAATACGACACTGTGATCGGTACAGAAACATGTTTCAGGTTCGGTAAAATAGACATGGAATGTACCTTACCTTAGCCAGAAGGTACTCTAAAAAGAATAATCCTAGCCATCGTGATTACTTTTTATGTGTATACGGGAAACTAGGTTTTGAGGCGAGAAAATCTCAGAACGATTGCTCTGCAAGAACTCCTCCCCCTCAGAGTCAGGACAGAGAGGGATCAGGACAGACTCTAGTTCAAAAGGTAGGCGATACTGCCACCTGGTGAGATTCAATCGTCATTGCAATTCCAACGTAGGCAGATGAGCCAGGGAGACCTAGGGAGCTCCGGCTAAGTGTATAGAACGGGGATCAAAGGATGAATATCAAAGGATCAAAACCCAAGAATTCTCGGGTATGGCGTTCAACGCATGGCGGCGAAACCCGACTTTTCTCGGGTTTGGCGCAGAAAGTGTTAAAGCTGCAATCTTTTTTTTATTTTAATTAAAAAAATTTATATATATATTTTTTCACATAAAACATGACACAATACAGTAATAATAAACAGGACTTCACAGGACAATAATAGTAATAATAATGACAATGGAAATAATAAATACAGAACATAAAAATCTAATTTAATTATTAGATGATAATAATAATTGTTATCGCAGACACCACAAAAGACAAACCCCCCAGGATCAGCACCCCGACCCCTCCTTGCCGCTAGATCATGGCCTTCACTTTCTCTGCAATGATTAGATTTTCTAATACATTAACACATTCTGTGCCAAAAACGACATATTACGTTTTTGGCCGACAAGCGTTCGTTTGATCTTTTTACTTTGATCCCCGCTCTACAGACCTGCCGGGAGCGATCTGCATAATTTAGGCACGTCCCCACACATTGGAACTGCATTCTGATCGACTATCACCAGGTGGCAGTATCATCCGTGTCTGAACTGCAATGGCTTGGGGGTTGATAGTCAGCTTCACTTTTTATTTTCTCCTCGGTTAGTGGCCCCCCCTTCTGCTGGGACAGAAATCCACAGTGCTCGCCTCGGAATTCCGTTGCATAAGCGCATTTGACCATCGAAACGTGTATAGACATATACACTGGTAATTGCGATGGCGATGCGATCACTAGGAATTATTGTTATTGGAATACCTTCCGGTAAGGTACATTCCATGTCTATTTTACCAAATCTGAAACATGTTTTTCTAACGATCACAGTCCTGTGTTTCACAGGACGAAAAATGTGGTCGGCAAACACGATCAGAGTTTTGAGTTAAAACGCCCCCCCCCCCCCCCCCCCATGATTTTGTGATGGTATATATATACATGTCGTATACCTTTTGATTTGAGAGTATTTGGAGTTTCATGGGATCAGCCAGAACGGTTTGAGTTTATTGAACATAACGCGTTTTCTCTCGCAATCTATGAAAAAATACTGGATTATCTTGGAAATGCGCGATGTTTAGCGTGTAATAAACTACAGCGTGTGGAAACAAACTATTATTCCCATCTTGCACTACAAGTAACGTTTGCCACAGCTGTAATACAGAACACACACTGCTTCGCAAACATAGTGAAACCACAGTGGAAACGACTAAGGCTGGCAGCCTCACAACCAGGGTTTCCGTTAGAAAATATTGGGGCCGGTCTCCGTGTCCTGGAAGATTTCAATCTCCCGGACAAATGTGAGAAATTCCGTCAGTTTATTGAGCTTAAAAACAATTGATAGGCAGGCTATATAAAGAATGTTGATTTATAATATTTTTACTTAAAACTAGGCTACTTTTGCGTATACAGTCATTAATATATTCCATATAAAATAAGTCCCTCGTGACTCCATGCTGCTGCTGACTTGAAATCAAATGGGTGTCTGTGGGCAGTCGGCCCGACATTAACAGCAGTCTGTTATAATCACATTTTTATGAGCTAACGAATTCCGTTATATTGGACATTTGTATTAATTATATCAAGCGAAGAACTGAGAAATTTGGCAGAGAGACAGCAACATTATTGTGGGGTTCAGCGTTGCGTGATCGCTGAAACCAATGACGATCTCCGCCTCCCAACGAAGCGATAAACTCATCCCAATAGTATGCAACTGCAGAGCCGCAGAGCCAGCGGCGCTATCGGGTCCGGTCTGGGGACCGTTCAGCAGCGCCACCCACCCAATGGCTGAATTGCCAATGGCTGAATTGGAGTATTGCACTGTGTGGGCACAACTGTGAACTCTGCGGCTCTGCAGTTGCATGCTTCTCGCTAATCCAGCACCAAGCTCCCGCCCCGCCATTCTCATCAGCAAACCACAGGTCGCGAGGGAATTATTTTCACAGGACATTATGACCGGAGATATTTAAATATGTCTGACTTCAACAGATTTCCCCGGTAAAAAAACGGTAATTACCGGACAAACAGCGTGGCAGTAAAAGTGTTAAAGGGGAACTATCTTACTGTTTCTTTCACTATTTGGGCAATTTTACACAATTCCTGTGAGTCTATGGAACACATCTGTAAGTTTTTTTTTCTCCAAAAAATGTATTTGTTTTGTATTTCTAAATGAGTACTCTAGAGCAGCATTTTCTGCACTTCCAGATTCCAAGCTGTTTTTGGCTGGGCTCCGCCCATACTCTCAATGCGCTTTGAGTGACAGTAACCCACAGTCTGCACTGGCAGATAACTTTGGGGGGAGATAGAGAGGAAGACTAATTAATTTTGCCGCGGGGGGGGGGGGGGGGATAATCCCACGGGACAATGCATTGGTAACTTGTTTAAAATTACAATATATACCCCCGTGAAAATTATTGCATGGATCGGAATACGCGCTATGATATTTTGCAACAGGTTGACGTGACGCGAGTGCTGATACGAGAGCGAGAACGAGAGAGAGAACGAGCTGTCTGTCTGTCTCTCCCTCTCTCTTTTTCTCTTTTTGAGGAAGTGTCAGTGACAGGGAAACTGCTTTCGCATTATTTCCACTCGCTCCGTTGTTGAGCGAATTGTTGATTGTGGGCGGTGGCTACAACCAGAGAAGGAGCTGAGGTATGCAGATCAGAATCCTTACACGTCACAGGTATGCTAAATTCAGAATGGCTTAGTTCACTGGGGGAGGACCTTGTCTCATCTGAACTGGAGGAATGCGCAAAAATGAGAATTTGAGACAAATTTGGTACAACCCCACATTGCGAGAAAGCAATGCTAAACACTGGAAAAGGCAGTTTATAAGATAGTTCCCCTTTAAAAATATATATATATAATAATAATTCTTCACATTTTCAAAACGTCTTATGATCTGAAATGCCCAAGTGAAATGCCCATGTAGTTGAATTCCAGTGATCCAGGCATGAAAACCATAATTACTTCAAGATTGTGCCAATAAGGCAGTGTTATGTTTACACGTCATATTTAAGATGATTGCTTTGTCGAAACGAGACGAGGCTTTCATTTTGAGAAGAGTACATTTGTTTGTTTGCAACGGCTCCTTGCTGCCCCTAGTAGTCGGAAAATAATTATTGCAGCTTCAATCTTCTCAGAAGAACCGGGTGATAATGGCAAGGTCAAAATAGGTTTCAAATTGCAAACATGACTCACACGGTGCCACTGCCAAACATCTCTGTTTTGACAGATGGTTGATATATTCTGTATGTCCTTTGCTCAAATGCAGTGTAATGTGTCCTTCAGCCTTAACTTCATTATTCTCCTGGCTTTGCTCTAAAGGAAAGGCTGTTTTTTTATTATCCAATCACCCCCCCTCTCTCGGTCTTTTGTGGTGAAGAGTTGGGCCTTCTTGCCGCTTCCTTTTATGCCTCTGTAATAATCCTTTCATTTGGCACATTTCGCTATTTCAATATAAACCAGCATAATGCCGGTTTTAAATGGCTTATGTGCTTGTGAAAGCACGTCTCCCTCTGTGTTTTCTGTTCATAACCTTGGCCCATATGTGCTTTGTCAATAAAGATTCCATGAAGAATCGGGCAGCCTGTTGGGTATTTAACCACTTACAAAGAGCCAGGAGCATTAACATTTGACTCCTATTCCCATTCACATATGCAAAGGTTGAATCAATCAATGTTTGGTCCTAGGATGAATGCCATGCATTTTTCATCCTCTTACTCTGACTTCGCTGGACTAACAGCATTTTCTAGATGGTCTTGGAACAGAATGCTACCGGGAGTGCTTAGTATTACCAACCTGCGGTTTGCCTCTTCTGAAATTCTCACTCCTTTTGAAAAAATATGAATTTAGAGTTCCCTCAAAATTCATGATCATAATTTTGTTCCTTTGGCTTGAAAGTAAATTTAAAAGGAAAAGCCATCCTCATTGATCCCAAAATGTATAATTGCTCAGACGAAGAACCATAAAAGTTTGTTTTCAAACTTTATTATTAAAATTGTTCGATTATTGTATTAATTCTTAAAGACGGTAGAGGCTGGCATTCACACTCAAAGTGATTTGGATTGATTTTTAAAATTGCTAATATCTGTGCTGTCTTAAAAAAATATATATATATATTTTTCAAAACAGGCTTGTGGAAGATGGTTCAATTTCTTTTGTTTCACTGTTCTGTGTGGTTTGGACATTCATGCCATGGTAATAATCTTAAGAAATATCTGTGGTGAGCTGTGGTGTAAGGTTCTTTATCTTCTCTTTGTGTTCATTCATGGTGTTCAGAAGGGAGATGACATGATTCATGTTCAGTCATTCAAAAATGACTTAGTTGACTAAGAATTGTCTTAGTGGAGGACGGCCCTAGTCCTGAGCTTCCCAAAATCTGTCCTGTGTTAAATGTTGGACCAACAAACTTGTATTACTTCCTAGAATGCTCTCGAAAGAGTTCTTCAAAACACCTCTGCCCCCTCCCTCCCATCTGCATAGGTGTCTGCTGCCAGGGAGGAGGTCCCTGGCCGCCGTGGCTTCCCCGGTTACATGTACACGGATCTGGCAACCATCTATGAGCGTGCCGGCAGAGTGGAGGGCAGGAATGGTTCAATCACCCAGATTCCCATCCTCACCATGCCTAATGACGGTGAGAGCATCTTTCAGACCATATCAATTTGAGGTATATTCTTATACATAATTGACGGATCGGAGTTGTAGATGGAAAATACTGTAAGCATTCTCTGGGAACAGGGATACTTGAGTGCAGGGTATATTTCTCGGTGCATGTAAATGTATGCAGTCACTGCCTATTTGAAAGGCTGGGGGAGGTGGCTGAAAGGCTGGGGGAGGTGGCTGAAAGTAGAGTTGTTCCGATACCCATACCAGTATCGGAAATGCCTTCGATACTGCCTAAAATGCTGGTATCGATATCGGCGAGTACGCCGAAAGTGTAGCCTCCGATCCCATGACGTCATTTATCTCCTGCGGAGAGTGAGTATTATAAAATGAACGGGTTTTGTGTGATGCTGTTTGTCATTTTTTTGTATTTTATTTTTTTATTCTTTTTTAAACAAACATATAAACAAACATGACAACACACGATAAGATATACAAGCATTAATTGTCAGGGCACATCCAATGTGATCACCTTTTGGTTAGTTGTTTTATATAAGATATACCCATAATACCTGTTATCTAAAAAAAAAAACCTACATACATATGCTCAGCTCGAACCCCCCCCTCCCGGACCCCACCTTGAGAAGTACCTCCACTATCCCTCGCACCTAACCAGACACTACCATTATAAGCTAGCTTTTATTCTCTCCACCACTTCTAACCACATTGACATTTTGGATTCATTGAGACCCAGAATTCTTGCTGTAGATATTTCATGGTAAATTACATCGAGATATGTAAGAAACCAAACTTTACGGCACATTTTTTCCGGTTGAAACCAGCGTGATGCGATCAGCTTTTTGGCTACTGTGATACCCGATAAAACCAATCTCTTTAGCTGTGGATTCACTGCAAACTCAAAAACATCATTCAACAGCAATACCGAGGGGTGTACAGGTATATTCCAAGATACGAGTTTTGATATTTGTTGGGTCACATCTTTCCAGAATGCCTTAACTGGTGAGCAGTCCCAATACATGTGCATAAATGTCCCTTCGTCCCCATTTGTACATTGGGTGCATTTGGAATCTTGTTTGAGCCCCATTCGGCACAGTCTTATAGGAGTCAAGTATGTCCTGTGAATATAGTTAAGATTGATTTGTTGATGATCCGGGTTCTTGATGTAAGTCGGACATTTGCCCAGGCTCCTTGCCAATCAAAGTCATTTTCCAGGTCTGGTATATCCCTCCTCCAGACAGAGTCAAGTTGGAGGGTTTCATACGAGGACGTTAGTAATTGATGATAAAATTCTGAAACAAAACCTCTCGATGTCTCTCTTGAGTAGAAGAATTTGTGGTATCTGTGGTGTTCAATTGGTCTGTCTAATGGAACACCGTGAGACTTCAAACATAGCTCTAACTGTTTGTGAAAAAGCCATGTGGACTTGGTGAGATTAAATTTTTTGCGTATTTCTTTATCACTACAAAAACCCTGTTTGTTAAAAACATCCCCTAATGAGTGTATGCCTTGCTCTTCCCATATAGGGAATCTTATAGGTCGTTTTCCAATTAAGAGCATTGTTATTGAATAAGGGAGTATGATTGTGCCATTCTTGTGGGTTAGGATTTTTTTTTTGTGATTCATGCCATATCCGGATCGCATGAGTAATTATGGGGCCAAATTTTCGTTCACAGTGCTTGATTGGTAGTTTAGTGTATGCTATGTCCTTCAGTCTATGTGGGGCTACTATGTTTTCTTCTATTTTTCTCCAAGATGCTAATGCTTGGGAGTCAAACCATGTTGTCAATGGACTTAATGAGTACGCCTTAAAATATAGGAAAAATCTGGAAATGCCATGCCACCATCTGCTTTATTTCTCTGTGCGGTGGATCTTTTTATACGTGGTGGTTTGTTATTCCAAATAAATTTGTATGTGGAGGAGTGTAATCTTTTCCAGTAACCCTCTGGAGGGGGTAACGGTAGCATTGAACAGAAGAAGTTGATTTTAGGTAGTACATCCATCTTAACTATTGATATCCGTGCTTGTACTGTGTTCTTAAGTTTTGCCCATCTATCAAGGTCGTCTTTGATTTTGTTTTGGATTTTTGTGTAGTTGTGCTTCACCGTTTGTCTTATGGTAGGGAATATTTCCACTCCCAAGCATCTGAAATGTTTTACCATCGGTATCTGTCCTGGGAGGGTTGTATCTTTTTTTGCAGGGGTGTTAAGTGGAAGGAAAGCCGACTTCGGCCAATTTATCTTAAATCCCGATAAATCACCAAAGTCCTCAATCAACTTGAGCAGATGAGGCAATGTGGTGTTGGGGTTTTTCATGAACAATATTACATCGTCCGCATATAAACAAATTTTTTGTTGTGTGCCCTTGATTACGATAGGTTCTATGGATTGGGATTGTCTTATATATTGTGCTAAAGGCTCTAATGATAGATTGAACAGTCCGGGACTAAGAGGACAACCCTGTCTGGCAGAGCGTGATACCGGAAATATTTCAGAGATGATTGTGCCTGTTGTAATCATGGCCGATGGGTCTTTGTATAATACTTTAATCATATCGATGAATCCTTTTCCTAACCCCATCCTTTCTAGCACTGCCCACAGATACGACCATTCCAGCCTGTCAAAGGCCTTTCTAGCATCCAGGGACAGCATCGCCTTAGGTATGGTGTCCTCCTTGTCGGCATCAAGTACGTGCAGTATACGTCTTATGTTCTCAGTGATCAGGCGGCCTCCTATGAAGCCAGTTTGGTCCGGGTGAACTAAAGACGTCATATGCTTTTGTAATCTGATGGCTAATACCTTAGAGTACAGTTTGATATCTGTTCCGAGGAGGCTTACAGGTCTATAACTACCGCACTCGTTGGGGTCTTTGTCTTTTTTAAGGAGGACTGTTATGAGTGCAATATTGTCAATTTTATGGAAGTTCCCCTCCTTGACTGAGTATAAGATCATATTTAGTAATAAGGGGCCAATTATGTCCCAACAAGAAAGGTACATTTCTGATGGGAAACCGTCTCTTCCTGGAGCCTTACCACTTTTCATTGCGGTTATGGCCTTCTTGAGTTCCTCTAGTGTGATCGGTATTTCTAACTGTTTAGCGTCATCCTCTGAAAGTTTAGGGAGAATAATTTGATTAAGAAATGTGTCCATTTTGTTTTGATCGAAGGTCATTTCTGATTTATATAAATCGGAGTAGAATACTTTGAATGTATCGTTTATTTTTACAGGATCTGTTACAAGTACTTGTTGTGCTCTAATGGTAGTTATATCTGCAAATGTTGCATTAATTCTTAATCGCATGGCTAATAGGTGGCTGGGTTTGGAACCATGGGAGTACTGCTGTTGTCTTGTACTGCGTATTTGTATTTCCGATTGTTGTCTGTATATGTCATTGATCTCTATTTTTAGTACGTTAACTTGATTTTCTAGTCGAGTTGAGTTGTTGTATTTCAGAGAATTAAATAACGTTGAGTAAAGCGTTTCCAGCTCATCCAGTTTTGTGCTTTGATTCTTGCGCATTTTGGAGGAAAAGCTATCCGTGAAGTCTTTGATCATTCCCTTTACCGACATCCATATTATTCTGGGGTCTTGCACCGAGTTTGCATTCTCCCGTTGGAATACTATAAGAGCTTCAGCAACGAGTTAAATCGCCATCTTGGGGCTCGGGAGGATAGTATACCAAATGTACCTTTAAGGAGTAAATAACAGTGATCTGATAGTGCGTTGGGTATCATTTCCACTTCATAATTATCAAATAGTCTCTGTGATGCAAAGACATAATCTATTCTGGATAGTGTCTTATGTCTCGCAGATCGACAAGAGTACTTTCGGGTCGTGGGATTAAGTAACCGCCATAAGTCCTTTACACCTGTAATCTTTGACCAATCCTTTAATGCCTTCGATGAATTCTTTTGTTCGCTGGAAAAGGCGAGGTAAGATTTGTCTATCCTTGGGTTCCAGATGGCATTAAAATCTGCTCCTATTATAAATGAGTAATCGGGAATGTCTAACATTGCATTGGTTAGTGTAGTGAAGAAATCTTCTTCGTACAAATTTGGGGCGTATACCGCTATCAACGCTATTTTCCTGTTTTTATGTTCAATCTTAGCTATAGTTATCCGACCTTCTACATCAGACCATACTCCCTTTAGTACAATATTCAACTTACGTTTAACGACTATTGCTACACCCCGAGTTCTCGTACCAATAGAGGAGTGACTGATATTATGGTATATGTTGTCCGCTAATTTACCTATGTCTTTCCCTAGAATGTGTGTTTCACTTAGCAGAGCAATGTCCACATGTTCTTTTTTCATCAGTGTGAGCACGCTTTTGCGTTTGAGTTGGTTATTTATTCCCCCGGTGTTCCATATCATTATATTCAAACTAGCCATAGTCTATACATGTTGCATTGTAATTTTTGGTAATGCTTCTAGAGTGCGAGGCAATAATAGATATACATCCCACTAGTGAGGTCCCGTTGAGAGCCGAGCTTAAAAACATACATATATACAAATAAAAATCCCCTACCCTTCCCTCCCACCGAGAGTCGTACAGGATTGTGTTCCATGAACACAACCTTTGCGTATGACTCTCTCCCTTGCACCACCGGATATCCCAGAATGATCCAATTATCCTTAACATTCCTATGTATACCATAGGATCTAACACTCTAAATTCTACCATAAGTAGAATGTCGACTGTGGCTTGGCCACTTACCCGTAAAAAATAAATGAATAAAAATTTAAATGAGATAAACTAAAAATAAAGACCAAAAATAAGCTTCAATTGTCATGCCTTAATCACTTACATTTTATATGAACTTGTAATTTATAGTAATTTATAGTAACCCATGAATAATATGAAGGTATTGAACTGAAGAGAGAGCCTCAATAAATCAGAGAGAGCGGATGAAAAAAATAAAAAAAATAAAATAAAAAAAAACAAGTAAAAAGGAAGAGAACATTAACTTAGATCTTAAAAGAGCGTTGCTATGCTTAAACATCTAAAGTATTAATTGGAGAAGTAGTGAAATTATTTCCCATTAATAAAAAACAATTTTTAAATACGTATACGCAGCATTTCCCCCGACCGGGGTGGGCGATGATCGTTGTGTAGAGTGATCTTTCAGCCGGCCGGCTATGATGGCTCTGTGGTTCTGCATCTAGATAGCTGTTGATTATTCCCCCGAGGGGCTTCTGGTAGAATGAATGACCACGTATTGCTGATATTCCGCTGTTTGTCATTTTAACAGCAGATACACTTTCTTAAATTCCATTGTCCCCGACAGAGCGGTGTGACCGGGAGCTCGGACAGGATGTGTTTTGCTAGCTGGTGTTATTATAGCATTAGCTGAAAAGCTAGCTAGTTGGAACAACATCTGCTTTAACGTTACATCAAATCAGATGATCGCCTGTCCTTTCTCCAGGACCTGACACTGTCAGTCTATCAACAATAATGCACCCACGGTGAATCGTATTTAAGTCGAGTAGCTACTGACTAGCGTTAGCTGACTAACGTTATCAAATGTCAATGCGGGGAAGACGAGCTAGGTCAGCTAGCTTAGCTTGATAACGGTACCTTGGCTAAAGTTGGTGCCAGCAATAATGGCTGCAGACCTGCAAGCAAAGTACAGCAAGTTCCAAGTGCCAAAGGATAAGAGTGAGGCGGAGTCTCAAAAGAGAATGTTGAATATTTATTTTGCATCGAAAATCACAACATAAACGTTAATACTAGCCAGAGCATCTGCTACTAGCTAACAGACTGGGTAGCAAGTGCAACAACGTCTAACGTCCATGCGGATCATTGGAGTAGGGTATATCTGCAGTGCCGCAGCCCCATACTCATTGATTAATGATACTAATACTAATCTATACAATCACCTGTTGTTGAATAAATACCATTACTTTCTAGTTATTACTAAAAAACAGTATATATATATAAAACAGTATCTGTAGCTGTAAACATTTTTTTTTTAATTTATAATATATATATTAGAGCTGGGCATAGATTACATTTTTTAATCTAGATTAATCTACCTGCAATCCTGGAATTAATCTAGATTAATCTAGATTAAAATGGCTTAAAAAAAATCTGCCAAAGGCATTCAAAATATGTGTGTTCTACCAAATAATGACCAGAAGTAAGTCCTTACTTTTTCTTTTCTCCTTAAGTTTCTCAGGCCAGGTGGCCCATTACACCATGAGCCCATCTCCCGTTTCCAAAATGCATTACAGACTGTTTGAAAAAGCTGTTTTGCTATGATAATTGGTAATGAAATATCAAAATAATGTTCAATAAGATGTACTTGTGTTTAATAAAAAAAAAAAAAAATCAGAAGTTAACACAAATAAATAATATTACCAGTACAGAACGGTACAGTATCTAGCACACACTCAGGAGCAAAACAGAAAGAAGCATTTCAAACTTGAACTTGAATTATGTGACATGGCTAGCCCCTTCCGTGACTGCGATGTGCAAGCCAGGGGCTGGCTTTTTAATATGCATATTAAAAAGCCAACCCCTGGCTTGCACATCGCAGTCACGGAAGGGGCTATGACATGGCTTGACTCAATCAGACCAATCTCTATTTCTCCTTCTTCCACCAGTCACTCAGGCAGACCAGCTTGTTCACATTGGCTGGTGACAAACTAGCTCTCCTCTTCTGCACAATATGGCCTGATAAAGAGAACAGTCTCTCGCAGACTGGCTACTCACACACACTGCTGCAGAAGCAGGTTTCTCAACAAATGAAATGTCCCGGGCCCCATTACAGTCAGAAATGTGGGAACTACTTTGTCCTCTTCAATAATGGGTGTGCTATAATGAAGTAATCAAAACGTGGAACAGTGTAACAGTTCCATAACTCTGCATTGTCATCAAACGGTCCAATATTTCCAATAACCCAAGCCATTTCTGTTGTAAACACTCACGATAGTCCAGTCGATCCTTCCTTTAGTGTGTAAAGTGGATTTCCTCTTCTTGTAGATGTTTAGAAGCTGCCGGGCCACGACGTGAGCTAACATGCTAACTCGCTAAGCTAACATGGTAAACAAAGGTCCCGAGTCGGCGATGGACTTCTCTTGCATTGCGCAGATTCAGATGTCCTCATCGCCGAATTGTGTTATATACTGAGGACTTCTTAACCTCACCTGTATAACAATGATTACCGGACCACTACTTTAGTTATTATTATTCAGACTACAGCTCATGTACATACGTGCAATCACTTCCGGGTAACGCAGCACTACGGCAAGTATTTAAGGACAATACATCACACTCCCAGACACAACTTTGAGAATTAGATTAACGGCGTCAAAGTATATTATCGCGCGATACTAGTCTCGCGTTAACGCAGCACGTTTAATGCCGTTAACGGCCCAGCTCTAATATATATATATTTTTTTTTATGTATGCACTGGTATCGGATCAGTATCGGTATCGGCCGATACCCAAAGCTTAGGTATCGGATCGGGAAGGAAAAAATGGTATCGGATAGGGGTGGAACGGTTCACAAAATGGACGGTTCGGTTCGTATCACGGTTTTGGGGTCGCGGTTTTCGGTTCGGTTCGATATACGTTGTTTTTTTATATAAAAAAAATGTAACACTCAAATCTAAACATGCTTCTCATTTATATATAAAAAAAAAAAAGGTTTACAGTGTTTACAGCCTTAAATAATGTTTGGCACACAAAGACCGAACTGACTGAAAAATATAGGCTACAAACTTAGTGCAAACAAACAATATGCTCAGCCAGCACTATACTTTCCTTTCTTTAACCCTTTGATCGCCGGGGTTAAATTCATAATTTACCATCCCTCGCCAGCCCTATTTAACATGGAGAAGTTCCCCTTCTTTGCAGGGCTATAACTTTTTAAATTGTATTGCTAAATTGACATTACCATGGCCCATTCAAAGTCCTATATCTATTGTTCAGGGTGTAGCAACGTTATACTTTTTCATTCACATATTCATACGAAAATACGGTCTAAAGTATAAGTATGTTTTTATCGTTTTCTGCAGCTTTCTCCAGAACGTGATTTATAGCCCTAAATGCATTATATTGATGATTGTATACAGTTTGATAGCAATCGGCGCGAGATAAAAAATTTCAACTGCACGTACTTCTAGAAGTTACTACGTATGATCTGATGTTGACCGGATGGGCGGGGGGGTCGTTTATAATTCCGTGGGCAACGTTATATCATTCATCTAGTGTGGGTTATATGATCATTAGAGCAGTTAGTATAGAAGACATTAAAAAATAACGCTGAAACTCACCGTAGCTTCCTCTCGCCGTTGGGAGATGAGCGTGGAACAGAATTTTTTCTATTATGGGATGTCGAAATATCCGATCCATTTCCAGGTTGTATAATAGTATATACGTCCAAATCATGTTGTTTATCGAGTTATTGGCAACGGATCGCTATCCATTGTGTCGAGCTAGAGTCCCGGGACCTATAGCGAGTGATCGGACCAAATTGAAATTAGCACCAGCTTCCACTTCCTGTTTCTTCCCTGGGCGATCAGGCCGATCGGCCACCAGATGGCGCTCTTGAACCGTTAGAGAGTTGACAGGGGCTCACCAGTACATATAATGTCTCCGGGGGAGAAATATGATTTCGATCACAGATTTTTGAAATATTGATATCAAAGACGCTGTCCAGCGTCATCGGCAGAATGAGCATGGCGGGGAATGACGTGTTTCAGCGTCAACGGCGATTAAAGGGTTAATATAAACACACAAAAACAATGTCAACGATGTTTAAATTCCCTGATTGTCAGTTCTTAATGGAAATATTCGTTTTCTGCTTGAAATTAAAGTGCAGTATTTGAAATACAATGAAAGGAATATGGCTGGATTTCTTATCAAAGGGAAAAGTGTCACTGTTATTTAAAATAAATAAACAAATTAGAAGGCCATCAATATAAATTGCATCAAACTAACACACACACTGTACTGTTTCAAAACAACACTGCTCTGTTCATTCTATTTTTAAAATACGTACATTATCTGTCTACATTTATTTAGACTAACATTATTTAAATATTCAGTGCAACTGTGGTGGAACTATCTATGGGTTCAGCGTTTCCGTTAGCCGGTAATTACCGGTTTTTGACCGGCAAAATCTGTTGAAGTCCGACATATTTAATCTCTCCGGTCATAATGTCCGGTGAAAATAATTCCCTCTAAACACAATTAGATTATTTGAATTGTATTAAAATAGGCTAAAATTAAATAGCCTATGCGATGAACGAAACAAACAATCATTAAGCAGCCGGTCTAATAATGTCCAGCCGGTCTTGTCAGCGCGAGCTGGCTGCTGATATATTTGCGAGAAGCATCCATCTGCCGGCCGGCAGGGTGCAGTACTCCAATTCAGCCATTGGCAATTCAGCTGTTGGGTGGGGGCGCTGCTGAGCGGTTTCCAGACCGGACCTAAAAACACTGCTGCTCCATGCTTCACGTAAATATATCAGCAGCCAGCTCGCGCTGACAACAGAATGTCATTATTAGACCGGCTGCTTGGTGAAGCAACGATGAAACAAATGATTGTTTCGTTCATCGCATAGGCTATTTAATTTTAGCCTATTTTAATACAATTCAAATAATCAAATTGTGTTTAGAGGGAATTATTTTCACCGGACATTATGACCAGCACCAAGTCGTTGGGAGGTGGAGATATAAATCACGCAAACCCACGATAATGTTCAGTTCTTCGCTTGATATAATTAATATAAATGTCCAATATAACGGAATTCGTTAGCTCATAAAAATGTGATTATAACAGACTGCTGTTTATTAAGGTCGGGCAGACTGCCCACCGACACCTCAAGTCGGCAGCAGCACGAAGTCTCGAGGGACTTATTTTATTTGGAATATATTAATGACTGTATATACGCAAAAGTAGCCTAGTTTTAAGTTAAAATATTATAAATGCCTTGATGATGTCATTCTTTATATAGGCATATCAATTGTTTTTAAGCTCAATAAACTCTGACCGGAATTTATCCCATTTGTCCGGTAGATTGAAATCTACCGGACACTCAGACCTGCAAAAAAAAATTCTAACGGAAACCCTGGTTGGCGGGTCCCCACGGACATTTTAGTGTCACGGACCTTCAGCTCCAGTAACGTTAGGAGGTGATGGCATGCAGTGGAAAAGCGGCAATAGTCCCGGTTGGAGTTAGTAAAACACAGTTGTATGTTAGCCTTCTTGGATGTTGAATAAACGCCTATCATTGTCTTTAAACACCCCGCCTCTCAGACTCATTTTCTCCTCTGCTAGCTAGTAGCTACAATAACATTGCATTGACTGCATTAGCTGGCGGGCTACCATAGTTCAACATGCGTTGTGTTGTACAAACTGCTAACGCTATAGCAAGATGTGTGTAGGCCTATGTAATGTTAATGGCTATGTTTTTAAAGTCGTAATGAAGATTGATTCATATTGCGCTTGCCATTTTTACACAAACTGACTATTACCTGGCTGCAGTGCTGCTGCTGCAGCCAGCGCTCACCTCTCCCGGCTCGGCCAAATGACGCTTTTTATTTTTATTTGGGCATCCCCTGAACCGTACGATACACAGAGGCCCCGAACCGTGGGGGTCGTACCGTACGGTACACGGTTCGAATGCGTATCGTTCCACCCCTAGTATCGGAACATCTCTAGCTGAAAGGCTGGGGCAGGTGGCTGAAAGGCTGGGGGAGGTGTCTGAAAGGCTGGGGCAGGTGGCTGAAAGGCTGGGGCAGGTGGCTGAAAGGCTGGGGCAGGTGTCTTAAAGGCTGGGGCAGGTGGCTGAAAGGCTGGGGGAGATGTCTGAAAGGCTGGGGCAGATGGCTGAAAGGCTGGGGGAGGTGGCTGAAAGGCTGGGGCAGGTGGCTGAAAGGCTGGGGCAGGTGGCTGAAAGGCTGGGGGAGGTGTCTGAAAGGCTGTGGGAGGTGTCTGAAAGGCTGGGGCAGGTGGCTGAAAGGCTGGGGGAGGTGGCTGAAAGGCTGGGGGAGGTGTCTGAAAGGCTGGAGGAGGTGGCTGAAAGGCTGGGGGAGGTGTCTGAAAGGCTAGGGCAATTGGCTGAAAGGCTGGGGCAGGTGGCTGGGGGAGGTGGCTGAAAGGCTGGGGGAGGTGGCTGGGGGAGGTGGCTGAAGGGCTGGCGGAGGTCTCTACTTTGCTAGTTTGAGTTTCTGCGCGTTGACCAAAATACATGGCAGGTGCTAACCACTTGAAACCGGCACCATTGAGCCTAATTGAATCAAAAGTAAACTGAATTGAATTTGGATCAAATCGGGACCTTATGAATCAAAATCAAATGGGTTATCGTTAAGTCTTGATTGCATTGAATGTGGAACTTGTTCTGTTAATTTTCCAACAGACATCACCCATCCCATTCCTGACCTGACTGGTTACATCACAGAGGGACAAGTCTATGTGGAGCGTCAGCTGCACAACAGACAGGTACTGGACAGTTTTTCCGGCTCAGAATGGGACGCGGCCGTCTGTGGCAGTTGTATTAATCTGCGTACATGATTACCCGCTTTTAAAGCTTCAAGGCTATTTAGACGTTCATTTTATGTCTGTACTGATATATTGTGGAATGTGAAATGTAAGTGGGGGTATGACATTTTCACTCATCTTGGTATGAAATCTGATAAACATCAGTTATGTTTTGATCCACTTTTTCTCCCCATTTTCAAATTTTCTCTCATCCCAATTTCGTGTATCCAATTCTTCCCTCCCCTGTCTTGAACGTTGCTAGACTATGCCTCCCACAGGTCGGTTGCTTCCGTTGCACCGGCGTCACCAAACCGACCTGTAGGAGTCGCTGTCCACAACGTCAAATCCCCACCCACCGGCTTTCCCACCCTTTAACACTTGCCAATTGTGTTAGTATGAACGACCGGCCAGCCGGTAGCAACGCCGAGAGCTGGGCTCGAGCCCAGTGTCTCCTGCATTAGTGGCGAGCGCCTTGCCCACTGCGCCAATCAGCCGCCCAAACATCAGTTATGTTGAGACTTTCCCATGAAAGGCTGTCTACTTTAGATAAACATGCGATTCAAAAATATTTCATAATGTGAATATATATATAAGGCATATTTAATACCTCATTTCACACTTATTTGCTTCTTGTGCATCTGCGTTATGAAAATATCTATCACCTTTCCTACAGCATAGTATCCCATTATTTTGCGTGCCCATTTCTTTTATACATTTCTTTTGCTTAACACTCATTTTGCTGCAATACAAATTGTGTCCTAGGAGTACCGGTAGTTCCACTATTCACTTTATGGAGCAGCTCCAGGATTTATCTCTTGATGACACCATTGCTAGTGTGTTGTTTCTATGGTGTTCAGCTTAACACTTTTATCGCCAGGGTTAAATTCATAATTTACCATCCCTCGCCAGCCCTATTTAACCTGGAGAAGTTCCCCTTCTTTGCAGGGCTATAACTTTTTAAATTGTATTGCTAAATTGACATTACTATGGCCCATTCAACGTCCTATATCTATTGTTCAGGGTGTAGCAACGTTATACTTTTTCATTCACATATTCATACTAAAATACGGTCTAAAGCAGGGGTCAGCAACCTTTTTGACATGGAGTGCCTGTTTGAAATATTGTTGTAACTAGTGTGCCTCAACAATATTCCATGCATCGTAAAAATGTTTCTCATAATCAGGTCTTTTTAACACTTTGGTTGCCTAAGGTTAAATTAATGATATACCATAGATTGCCAGCGCTATTTGTCTATGGAGAAAGTCCCCTTCTTTGCAGGGCTATAACTTTTTAAATTCTATTGCTACATTGCCATTATTAGGGCCCATTCAAAGTCCTATATGTATTGTTCATTGTGTAGCAACGTTAAACTTTTTCATTCACATATTCATAGTAAAGTATGGTCTAATGTATAAGTGTTTTCATCTCTTTCTGCAGCTTTCTCCAGAACGTGATATATAGCCCCAAATGCATTATATTGATGATGAAATACAGTTTGATGGCAATCAGCGCGATATAAAAAATTCCAACTAGACGTACTTCTAGAAGTTACTACACGTCATCTGATGTTGACCGGATGGGCGAGGGGGCGTTTATAATTCCGTGGGCAGCGTTATACCAATCATCTAATGTGGGTCAAATGTTGATAATATCAGTTATTATCGAAGACGGTAACGTTACACGCTGAAACTCACCCCAGTCTCCGCGCGCCGTTGGGCGATCATCGTCGAGTAGAAATTTTATCATTATGGGATATATTATTACCCGGTCCATCTCCAGCTTGTATAATGGTATATACGTCCAAATCATGTTGTTTATCGAGTTATTGGCAATCGATCGCTATGTAGTGTGACGAGCTAGAGTGCCGGAACCTATACCGAGTGCCCGGAAGTAATATGGCCGACCAGCAAACCCTCTACTGCGCTTCCTGTTAAGCGGTTGCGCCGATCGGCCACCAGATGGCGCTCCTGAACCGCCAGAGAGCTCAGTGGGTCCTGCTGGTGGATCTCAGGCCAGCGGAGGGACATTATGAATCCGATCGCAGATTTTTGAAATATTGATATAAGGACGCTGTACAGCGTCCCCCGGCAACTTTAGCATGGCCAGGAAAGACGTCTAAAGACGGGTCCCGGCACTCAAAGTGTTAATGATAATTTTTACATTATTATATTATTGTTATTGTTATTATTAACAATATTATTATGATGGTTGTATCAACCCTAAATCTGGGGGGGGGGGATGCAATGCAGACAAACAGCTGCATACAGTGCGACCATTTCACTCACATTTGCCCATTCATTTTTGGACACATCACACACCATCGGTGTGTGTACTGTACGTGTGCTGTCATAGCTCCACCTACAGGCCTAATGGAGAACACCAGGAGAACACCAGGATGTGAATGGAGGGTGAATGTGAGGTATATCGTGTAAATACGTTTTGATTGATCGCAAGACTACACTGTAAAAAAATAAATAATAAGTTACCGGAACTTAAAAATATTGAGTTAATTTACTGTGCATTAAGGTTTTCAGTTTTCAATCCATAATAACGAACAGAAAAATAAGTACACAACCACATTATTTCAACCTAATAAAACTATGTTTATTGTCATTGTTTTAAGAACACAAGTTGAGTTGGTAATACTCACATTTTGAGAAGAAAATGGCTTTTAACATGTGCAATGTTCAATGAAATAGACAAATAAATAATAGAAGTTGTTGATTAATCCCACTGGTCACAATGGTGACCGTAATAATGTTTTTGTTATAAGGCTCTGCAAATGTTACTGAATGATGTAGCAATGTATTTCCAGCTAAATTGAAATAATAAACAAATAAAGGGTCTCAATTAAATATGTGGTAGTAAAAAGAACCTGTGGGAGGATTTCAACAAGATAAATGCGACAAAATATTTCACTATACTATTTCAAAGCAAAAAAAAATATATATAATATTTATTTTATTTTTTTTATGCTGCCCCCTGTGCCTATTGATTGATTTGATTGAAAAGTTTATTAACAGATTGCAGAATGGGTACAGTACAGTACAGCTCAATACATACAATTGTTAAGAGGATGCAGACCTGAGAAAGACTTTCGTCTTGTTTCCATCAGGGTCCCCCATTTTCAATTCATCATAAATGAAAATGCCCCTGCGTGCCTGTGCAGGCACGCGTGCCTAGGGTTGCCTACCCCTGGTCTAAAGTATAAGTATGTTTTTATCGTTTTCTGCAGCTTTCTCCAGAACATGATTTATAGCCCCAAATGCATTATATTGATGATGAAATACAGTTTGATAGGAATCTGTGCGAGATAAAAAATTTCAACTGGACGTGCTTCTAGGAGTTACTAAGTATGATCTGATGTTGACCGGATGGGCGGGGGGGTCGTTTATAATTCCGTGGCCAACGTTATATGATGCATCTAGTGTGGGTGATATGATCATTAGAGCAGTTAGTATCGAACACATTGAAAAATAACGCTGGATCTTACCGTATCTACCTCGCGCCGTTGGACGATGAGCGTGGAACTGAAATTTCCCTATTATGGGATGTAGAGATATCCGATCCATTTCCAGGTTGTATAATAGTATATACGTCCAAATCATGTTGTTTATCGAGTTATTTGCAACCGATCGATGTCGAGTGTGTCAAGATGGAGTCCCGCTAACGATAGCGAGTGCCCAGACGAAATATGGGTGAGCACCACTTCATCCGCATCACTTCCTGTTTGGGCGATCCACCGATCGGCCACCAGATGGCGCTCTTGAACCGTTGGAGAGTTGAGAGGGGCTCAACAGTACATATCATGTCTCCGGGGGAGAAATATGATTTCGATCATAGATTTTTGAAATATTGATATCAAAGACGCTGCCCAGCGTCTTCGGCAGAATGAGCATGGCGGGGAAAGACTCTGCCCAGCGTTTTTGGCGATTAAAGTGTTAAGGAGAGACGTGTCCATATTCACAAATTGAAACTGAGCTGTACAGTATTATAGAAATACCATAACTGTATTATACAAGTAACTGTAACATGTAGATTGTATTTTAGGGTGACTTATCCCAGTTTAAGTCTGGTTTCATTATATTTAATGTGTAATTAGACTACACTGTGCTTCCTTTTCATTTGATGTGTAATTGGTAGTGCTGTCAATAGATTTTTTTTTTTTTTACTAATTAATCTCACAATTTTCTGTAATTAATCTAGATTAAAAATAGCATTTTTCTACTTAAAACCGAAGCTTGTAACAGATATTCACTTGAGTAAAATCATGGAATTAATGTAAAATCAACACAAAGAAAGTATATTTAGATTAATTTCAATTCATTTGAATACAGTTTATCTCCTGTGAAATACAAATGTTCAACAAAACCATCAACATTGGCTCAGCTAGACCTTTCTTATATCCGCAGCGCTAAGATTGAAGATTTTTCACTCCATAGATTAATCTAGATTAATTTATTTTAATGCTTTAAATAATTTTTATTAATCAAGATGATAGTATGGGCATACGAAGGGGGGAAAGGAAGAGTAATATCAGCACTATACCGGGCTATAATGAACAGCAATGGACACACGACCGATTACATAAGGGAGAAATGGGAGAGAGAACTAGAGATGGGAATAACAGAGAAGGAATGGGGTAACATATGCAAGGTGCAACATTCAACAACAGGATCGAGGGTATGGAAAGAGTTTGGATGGAAAAACATAATCAGATTCTTTATAACCCCAGAGTTGAAGGGAAAGTATGCACCAACACAAAGGGCATGCTGGAGGATGTGTGGGAAGGAGGGGGCAAATCACACACACATATTCTGGGGATGTCAGAAGCTGAAGGGGTATTGGGAGGAGATAGGGGAGGCAATGATCAGAATATTAGGATACGGGTTACCACAAACGGGACTGGTGCTTTACTTAGGGGACCTGACACACGAGGGAATACAAGGGGGGGACAAGTACTTAATAAAGATAATGTTGATATCGGCCAGAAAAGCAATAACGAGACTGTGGTACAAAGAAGACTCACCGACAATGGGTAGGAATAGTAGAGGAGATACAGGATATGGAGAGGATAACACACATGCTGAGGCTACGGGAAGAGACATTTGGGGAAAGTGGGAGGATTATAAGGGGAACGAAAACGACATCACAGAGGAAGGAACAAATGAAACACAAGAGGGCGAAGGGTAAAGGAGGAAAGAGGTTCAAGGAGGGTCTCTGAACCCATGTCACACACTTAATGTTTTCTATTTTCATTTTTGTTTAAGGTACGACAACTGTTTTATGTTTTTACATTTTATTATTTATGTATGTGGAAATTTAGCTTAAGTCAGTGTTTTTTATTTCCATTTTGAGTATTAAAATTTTTATTGTTTTTGTCTTTATCGTTTATGTCTGTTTAATAGTACTGTAGATCAGGGGTGCAGTCGTAATATGGGCGGAGGCCAAACGGTATCCTATTATTATGCAAAGTCTAGGCACTTATCACCTAGACTTTGCATAATAGGATGCGCGCACTTCGAAGCCCAAACGCCGTTTGACCGCGGTTGCCCAGCACTGCACCACTGCTGTAGATGTCATTGTATATGTTGTGGTGTATGTCTATAAATGTTTAATAAAAATGTAAGTTTAAAAAAAATCTCAAGTTAAAGCATTAATTTTGACAGCCCTAGTAATTAGACTACACTAGGGCTGACCTTCGAAGCTTTTTTTGGCAATCGAAGCTTCGGGGCCGAGCTTCGATTTTAATTCGAAGCTTCGAGATTTTTTTTTATTATAATAGATATATACTTTTTTTTTATCTTATGTTGTGGGACTTGTACAGCACTTTGGTAAACTTTGTTGTTTTTAAATGTGCTCTATAAATAAAGTGGATTGGATTAATTAATTAAGTAGCCCCTTTCGTGACTGTGACGCAGCCAACAAGGTTTCACTCGGCTGCGCTGCCTGGGTGCAGTGGGTCTGCTCTCACAGCCAACGACATGACATTACATAATTATGTTGCAACCTTCGTCTATCAAGCAAACAATTACATTATATTTAATTTATAATTTATAATATCAGACAATGCACCTACAAAAGCAGATGATTACAATTAAATTAGCCAACTTGGTAACACATTAGTCATAGCAGCATAGGCATAGCCTTATTAATGTTTTGTGTGGCGTCGCCGTCGTGTACAACGATACTTACGTTTTTTAGGTGATTTGACAAAGTTGTTGTAGAGTTGTGATATGCCATTTTCTTCTGGCATATCTGGCACTCTGCTTTTTGGGCATTGTCTTTGCATATTTTAAAGTGTAACCACATGTCTGATGACTTCTTCGTCGACATGTCTGCTGCACATGTCCTTGTTGTTTTCAACACAGATAATCTCCACGTGCTTGTTGTTGGAGGCAAAACTTCGTTTTTTTTTTTATGTTCGAAGCTTGTGCCATCGAACGAAGCTTCGAAGTATTTAAGACAGCCCTAGACTACACTGTGCTTCCTTTTCATTTTATGTGTAATTAGACTACACTGCTTCCTTTTCATTTGATGTGCAATTAGACTACACTGTGCTTCCTTTTCATTTGATGTGTAATTGGACTACACTGTGCTTCCTTTTCATTTGATGTGTAATTAGACTACACTGTGCTTCCTTTTCATTTGATGTGTAATTGGACTACACTGTGCTTCCTTTTCATTTGATGTGCAATTGGACTACACTGTGCTTCCTTTTCATTTGATGTGCAATTGGACTACACTGTGCTTCCTTTTCATTTGATGTGTAATTAGACTACACTCTGCTTCCTTTTCATTTGATGTGTAATTAGACTACACTCTGCTTCCTTTTCATTTGATGTGTAATTAGACTACACTCTGCTTCCTTTTCAGATATATCCTCCCATCAATGTGCTGCCTTCTCTGTCCCGTCTGATGAAGTCGGCCATTGGCGAGGGAATGACCAGGAAGGACCATGCTGATGTTTCTAACCAGCTGGTAAAACAAAAGATACTCTAATAACTCATTAAAAGCTGAACCAATAGGATGATAATGGAACAGTGTTTCCAAAGTGGGCAGGACCTTTACACAGACACCATTGTTAATACACTTGAGACTCGCTGGACTCACATCGGTTTAGTGTCTGAATGTTCAGAATACTTTCAATCAATACTTTTGTAACAAATGGTTCATCACAACACGATCCATTATACCTCTAGTTAAGTAGAGCCAGAAACGGTCTCGTCTCTAGTTAGTGATGTAAATGTGCAAATATATATTTTTTTATATATGTTTTTTTTTTTTTCCCAGTGCAACCAACATTTACACATTATATGTACTTGAAAATGTTCTATTTGAAACACAAAACGGAATACAAAGGACGGCAGATATCAAGACAAAGTGACAGGCAGACAAACAAACAGTTTCAGAGAGATTATAGTAATGGTAATAAGAAATATATAAAAGAAATAAAAATTAAGTAAATAAGAAAAGAAATAAGATATTTTATTTTTATTTTATTTTTTTAAAAGTGAGTACAGCGATTCATAGGTCAACCAACTCTGGTGTTGATTTGGTGCATCAAAGGAGAAAGTTTGAAGGGGAGGGATGAGTGAGTAGTGTACCAAGGGTATTGTGTGAGTGAGTGGGAAGGTGGATCCTCTCAACATAAGAAAAGAAGGGAGCCCACATAGAAAATAACTTGGTCTGTAGATCCTCGGAGTGTGTGTCGGCTTTTTTCTAGTTTAATAGTTAAGAATAGATTTAATCCAAAGGGCATGAGAAGGGGGTGAGGAGGATTTCCACTGAAGTAGGATTAACCGTCTCGCTAACAAAGTAACAAAAGCCAAGACCTCTTTATTAGTATTTGTCAGTTGTAATAAGGGTGAGGAAACACCAAATAGCGCAGTCAATGGGTCTGGTTCCACCTTAGTACTGCATATTTCAGAGAGTGTATTGAAGATATTTTTCCAAAGATCCACTAGGGATGGACAGCTCCAAAACATGTGCACATGGTTTGCTGGGGACCGATTACATCGTGGACAGTTAGGTTTCACACTTTTGTAAATTCTGGATAGTCTCATTGGAGTCCAGTGAGCTCGGTGGATGATTTTGCATTGGATGAGACCATGCCGAGCACAGATGGAAGAGGTGTGAACCTTTTTGAGTGCTTTTTCCCACATGTCGTCATATCTCATCCCCCAATTCCTCCTCCCTTGAGGACTTAATAATATTTAAGGAGGTGGACTGTAGTGAGCATAGCTGCCTATAAATTCTCGACAGCGAGCCCTTTAGAGTGGAAAGAGGGGTAAGAAAAATGTCAAGTTGTGTTTCACCAGGAAGGATGGGGAACTGGGTATCTAAGCTGCGGACATGGCTCCGGATCTGTAAAAACCTAAAAAAATTACTTCTGGGGAGACCGTGCTTAACCGATAATTGTTCGAACGTAGCAAAGGTATTGTCGATATAATAGAGATCTTTAAATGTTCTAATACCGAGACTAGTCCATATTGAGAAAGCGCCATCAATCATAGATGGGGGGAAGGCCGGATTTGAGGCCACCGGGGCAGCAAAAGATGTTGCATGAAAGCCAAAGTGGCATCTAGATTGGTTCCAAATTTTCATTGTTGATTTGACACATAAATTTTTTGTAAAGGGGATATAAGGGCCTAAACTAGTGGCGTGGGCGAGAGAGGTCAGTGATGCCGGTACGGACGAGGCTGCCTCCATCTCCAGCCAAACTGGAGGTGAGGACATCTCACTATACTGTAGCCAAAACTGAACGGTCCTAAAGTTAGCAGCCCAGTAGTAGAACCTAAGTTCCGGTAGCCCGAGGCCTCCATCTGATTTGGGCCTCTGTAAGAGCTGCTTTCTTATCCTGGGAGGCTTCTTATCCCATATATAAGACAAAATCAGGCCATCAATTTTCTTAAAAAATGCATTGGGGAGAAAAATAGGTAGGCATTGAAAGAGATACAAAAATCTTGGGAGGGTGTTCATTTTAACAGTTAATTCTTGCGGCTAGAGAGAGGTGTAGTATAGACCAGCGTTTAAAATCATCCTTAGTATGAGTTAGGAGGGGGGAAAAGTTGGCCTGAAAGAGTTTGTTGAATTTGTCTGTAACATGTACCCCAAGATAAGTAAAGCCATCGTGGGCAATCCTAAATGGCAGATTGTGTAAAGGAGACTTTTTTGCTGCTATATTAAGTGGCATCAGTTCGCTCTTGTTAAGGTTCAATTTATACCCAGATAAGCTACCAAAGGATTCAATAGTGATGAGGGCAGCGGGGACAGAAACCGAAAGATCAGATGTATACAATAATAAATCGTCCGCATACAACGATACCTTATGTTCATGGCCGTATCTAACTATACCTTTGATGAGAGGGTTAAGGCGGAGTGCTATTGCAAGAGGTTCTATGGCAAGGGCAAATAATAAAGGACTTAAAGGGCAACCTTGACGTGTTGAGCGCTGTAGGGGAAACCAACTGGATTGTGTGTCATTAGTGCTGACTGAGGCTTGAGGGGATGAATACAAAAGTCGTATCCTAAGTAGTGAATTTAGAGCCAAAGCCGAATTTATTTAGAGTGTAGAAAAGGTATTTCCATTCCACCCTGTCGAATGCCTTCTCTGCGTCTAGGGATATGACAGCCTCAGAAGTATTGGTCATAGAGGGGTTATGTATGATGTTAACTAAACGTCTGAGATTAAAGAATGAGTGTCTATTTTTTATAAATCCTGTTTGATCAGGTGAGATAATTGATGGAAGGACTGATTCTAAACGTATTGCTAGGAGCTTGGCTAAGATTTTATAGTCTACATTTAGTAGGCTGATTGGACGATATGAAGCACATTCCAGAGGGTCTTTGTTTTTTTTAAGTATTAGAAAGATCGTGGCTAAGGTAAGAGTCTGTGGGAGAGTGCCATTTACAAATGCGTCATTGTACATTTCGTTTAGGATAGGGGCTATTTTAGGAAGAAACTTCTTGTAGAACTCTGCTGAGTAGCCGTCCGGTCCTGGACTTTTCCCGGATTGAAGCGATTTTACGGCCATAGATAGTTCTTCAGTAGTAAGTGGCTGTTCTAATTTTCCAACCGGATCTTGGCTAATTAAAGGAATATCGAGGGAGTGGAAGAAGTCATCTAATTCTGAGATATCTGGTTCGTTTTCAGATGTATATAAAGATTGGTAGAAACGCTTAAATTCGTTATTGACCTCTTTGGGGTCTAAGGATATCCCAGACGATGTGCGGACTTTAGGAATCTGGTGTGAAGACGAGACCTGGCGCAGCTTGTGAGCCAGTAATTTATTGGCTTTATCTCCTTGTTCGTAATAAGTGCTTCTAGATTTGATAAGCAGTTCAGTAACCTGATCTGTCAGTAGTGTATCATGTTCTGCTTGCAAAGCTAGACGTTCCTTATAAGCATCTGGAGATGGTGATACAGCATATATTGTCTAATTGAGCGATACTGCGCTTCACCACAGGTATTTATATAAATGTGCAAATATTAAGCATGTTGTATAGTGAAGTGTTTTATTTTATCCACGATGCTTATTGACATATTTTTATATTACGATAGTTTGTCATTTGATATTTCATCACATAGTATAGGCCATTTATTTGTGTGAAATGGGGAAATGTTATTTCTTTGTGGTTTAAAGGGCCACTTTCTTTTATACTGATTTATTTTGCACATAATCTCACACACAACTTACATTAATTTACAGTTATTGAGAGTAAATTAGTTTGAATATGGCCACCAGTGATGTCATCTGGGACATAATTGAATCCTTGTGTTGTGGTAATTACAGCATCATGTAACTGTTAGATAAAAAAAAATGGCAATACCTTGTCTTATATGGACTGCTACATTATAATTTCATTGAGCTGTAATTAACAAATTTTTTCTTTATAAAACTTGCTTGAAAAAGGGGCATGATATTCTGACCCTGATATTATTTTACCCTAGACTCCAATTGTCTCAAATCTGATTAAACCACAACCTTGCAGGAGCTATGAACCTGATTTTCTGCCTGTCCCATTCTCTACCAGTATGCCTGCTATGCTATTGGTAAGGACGTGCAGGCCATGAAGGCTGTGGTGGGAGAGGAGGCCCTCACCTCCGATGATCTGCTCTACCTTGAGTTCCTGCAGAAGTTTGAGAAGAACTTCATTGCTCAGGGTAAGAAGACTTGACAAACTCCAAAAATAAAGCAATTAACTGGGAGGGAAACACCAGAAAACGGCTACCGAAAATCTGGTATCATGAACCGTGTCATGCACTTTGCCATACAGGGCGGATGAGATGGGGTGTGGTCCAATGAGATTAGGGAGGCGATGGGTTTATACTAGGGATGGGCTCGAGTAATGTTTTCCCAGATCAAGTACTCGCATGAATTACACTAGTGCTCGAGCAATGTTTAGGGAAATCTATTTTTAGAACGCATTTTAAAGCACATGGCAGCAGCAATAACCAGATATTGCATGGAAACGCACACTACCAATTTTATTATCTCTCGCTCCACGGACACAATGCACAGCAATGTACCTGATGCTTATTGCTTACTGTCAGTCAAAACAGTTACCATTAAAATAATTACCTCTACTCAAAATGACGTCTATGAGAAGTTTCAGTCTGGTTTTAGACCTCGTCATAGCACTGAGACTGCTCTTTTAAGAATGTTTAATGATCTTGTTTTAACTGTGGACTATGGGTGGGCTGCTATCATGGTAACATTGGATTTGACCGCTGCCTTTGATACGGTGGATCATAAGACCCTTTTATCCCAACTAGAACAGTGTGTTGGCATCAGAGGTGCTGCCCTTATGTTACTTCAGTCGTACCTGACTTCAAATGTGGCCCCTCTTACCTGTGGTGTTCCCAAGGCTCCATCCTGGGCCCCTTGCTGACATTAAGATTTGGATGGACCTAAATTTCCTCAATCTTAATGACGGTAAAACAGAGGTAATTGTGTTTGCGCATCTGGACCATTTAAAAAACTCTGCTGGTGTTTTAGGGCCCCTCAATGCCAAAAACACAATTTTATAAAAAGCCATGGTGTCACTTTTGATAGTGATTTTAATAGGGATGGGCGTGAGTACTCTCGGCTATGAGAATACTCGCGGCTATGAGAAAACTTGAACCAGCTTGTGAGAATTTGTTGTAGCCAGCTAGCATTGATGCTATTCAATGCTATTAACATTAGCTAAATAGCTAACCATTAATGCCATTCAGAATGTATAACATTACATTATTGGTCCGGATGGGAGAATTCAGTACTGTATCCACAGAACCTTCTGTTTAATCATCTTCCCTTTATTCATGTCCTTAGATTTTTTTGTACACATGATCTCAAGAAGGTACTGAACGAGATCAGTGGCAGTTTTTCATGTCTGGTCATTTTTAGCATGGTGTGTTATTCACTGTCAAAGATGCAAAGAAAAATCATAATTCATATTCTCCTTGTTTCATCACAATTTAAGCAAGCCTAGTAATAGACACAATATTTCTGACATTGTGAATACATTCCCTGAGGTCCATAGATGTCCCTAGATACCAAGAATATGCAAATGGACCTTGTAGAAGTGGAGCAATATTCCATTTACCTAGGTATATATTTTAGGGGGGTTTTCAGAAAATATTCCATGGGTGGAAGAGGTTAAGAGGTTAAATGGTCTGGCCCCTCAGTACCTAGCTGAACTCCATGTCTGTTACCCCAGCTAGAGCACTGAGGTAATCAAATAAGCTACCTTTAGATGTCCCGAGGTCTAGGCTAAAGACAAAAGGTGACCGAGATTTTGCGGTGGCTGCCCCTAAACTATGGAACAGTCTTCCACTGCGAATTAGATCTGCCCAGACCCTAGAGCAGGGGTCAGCAACCGTTACTATCAAAAGAGCCACTTTTCCCCCCTCCCACAAAATAAAATGCTCAGGGAGCCACACAACATATTTACCGGTACCCTTAAAATGAAGATAACACGGTGTATAACGTTTTATACTGTATATCTCCAAGTAATTTGCGATTTATTATACTTTATACTTATAGCACACAGTTTGTTGCATTAATGGAATTATAAAGCAACAAAAAAAATCTGACTTTTTATTGCTGTTTTTACCTGTTATAACAAAGGAAAACCTCAAGCTCTTATGAAGAGGAGAAAAAAGACTGGCTGTGTAGACCTATTTTTAAATAAAACACAGAAGAGGAGATAAAACACTGGTGTCTGTAGACCGACTTTGAAATGAAACCCTGAACTATTCAGGTATATTTGAGTCCTTCCCTTATTTGTGGAAAATATATAAAATAAAAAGTTAATTTTTCATTCGCAAATTTCGCACCACATACAGTATCAGGTAAGCCTGCATCGTTAGTCGTGAAAGCAAATTAATCTGTCCACGCTGAATTAAACCCTCTATTTTCCTCAGACTTTCCTTTTTTTGGATTTTTGGACTGGGGGGTCAGAAACTCAAGATTAGCCACTTGCAGACGGCAGGGAGAGGCGTGGGGTGTGACATACTGTATATTTTAGTTGATGATATATTTTTGTTGACTAGGGGCGGCTAAGTGGCACAGTGGGCAAGGCGCTCGCCACTAACGCAGGAGATGCTGGATTTGAGCCCAGCTCTCGGCGTTGCTACCGGCTTGGCTGGTCGTTCATACTAACACAATTGGCAGTGTTAGAGGTGGGAAAGCCGGTGGGTGGGGATTGGACGTTGTGGACAGCGACCCCTACATGTCGGTTGGTGCGCCTGTACAGCAGAATCGGGAGGTATCGGGGGCAGTGTGAGCCTCCCACGCGTTACTCCTCGCCACTGAGAGATTGCGCTGTTCAGGTGAAAAGATGCGACAGCTGCCTCCTCGTGTACCGGAGGGGACACGTGATGCAAGGCTTGGTCCTCACTGCAGCCGACCAGTGGGAGGCATAGTCTAGCAATGTTCGAGACAGGGGAGGGGAGAATTGGCAAGGCGAAATTGGGATGGGAGAAAAATAAGGAGAAAAAGTGGATTAAAAAAAATATTTGTTGACTAAATATTTTAGTTGATGAAATATTTTTTCATTTCAGTGTCACAATATGACATCGATCTCCAAAATAAGAGCACAAAAAATGTAAATAAAGTTACAAAAGCCGCAGGTTGCCGACCCCTGCCCTAGAGTGTTTTAAAGGCGAACTATCTTACTATTTCTGTCACTATTTGGGCAATTTTACACAATTCCTGTGAGTCTGTGAGTCTATGGAACACATCTGTAAGTAATTTTTTCTAAAAAAATGCATTGTTTTGTATTTCTAATCAAGTTCTGTAGAGCAGCATTTTCTACCCGTCAAGATTCCAAGCTGTTTTTGGCTGGGATATGCAGATCAGTGCCTAATTCACATTAGCGAACCAGTCAAATCAGAATGGCTTGGTTCAGCGGTGGAGGACCTTGTCTCATCTGAACTGGAGGAATGCGCAAAAAATTTAATTTGCGACATACAGTGTTGATACAACCCCACATTGCTAGAAAACAATGCTAAACACTGGAAAAGGCCAGTTATAAGATAGTTCCCCCTTAAAACACAGCTGAAGCTGTTTTTATTGGCTTTTTGAGTCTTGTTAAGCCATACATCCCTGGTCGTGTCGTGATTTTTAAATGTATTGTAAATAGTTTTACTTTGTGTATACTGTATTTTGTATTTTTTTTGTATTTCAGTTTTTATATTGTAAAGCACTTTGGTACAACTACGGTTGGTTTTAAATGTGCTATAGAAATAAAGTTGACCTTGACTCTTGTCTGTAGCAGGTCTCTCCGCTCATGGAATGACATGTCCGTATGAATAGTATGTATTGTAAACGCTATGCAAAGTGGGCCAAAACAAAAGCACCCTCAAAAATCCCTACTACATGAGATACCTGAAATGTTGGGATGGCTGAAAATCCAGTGTTGGGGCATGCTGACAACAAAACATTACATACATTCCAAACATTGCGTGGGTTTCTTCCGGGTTCCTCCCACACCAAAAGACATGCATGTTCAAAAGCCTCAACTCCATTATTAGATATTATAATTCATATTTCACCATACCTTGCAGGCATCCAGCCAGGAGTGCATGCTAAGGGGGGAACTTACATATCACTTTGAATATTTCCCCCCTTCAGCTCAATCGGATAAAAATAAAAAAACATGGGCGCCATGAACAAACAGTCTGTGGACATTGTGAAAATGCTTGCATGGCCATATCGACATCTATATGACATCAATGTTTATTTGTTTATTTGTAATTTGACTATTGGCAGTAGTTGATGCCAAATATAAAATGACCCTAATTTGTTTGTAAGGGCAAGTTCAAGTTTCCTTCACACACGCATCACAGTATTTGGGGGTTCGTATCCACATGGCATAGTATTCCCACATGTTTAGTCCCAATTGTCATTATATTTGGATGCTAATCACTGCTACTGTCGTCTCTGTTTTCTCAGGCCCGTATGACAACAGGACAGTGTTCGAGACCCTGGACATTGGCTGGCAGCTGCTGCGAATCTTCCCCAAAGAGATGCTGAAGAGGATTCCCCAGAGCACCTTGGCAGAGTTCTACCCCAGGGAGTCTGCTGCCCGCCACTGAGGGGGTGGGATGCTCTGGTCCCACCCTTCCATGTCACTCTGCTCTGGGCCATTGAGACCACTGTTGTCCCCAGATGCCCTATTGCGAGAACGGAGCAATAACCTCGGCCCCCACCCCGGTTCTGTCGATGTAGTGTACTGTATTTGTGTCCAGAAATATTGTATGGATAGTGTCTGATTGTATTATCTACATTTTATTCCAAAAAATGTAAATGTACCCTCAAAATCTTATCAATCACTGTTATTTATTGTGGGATGTTACTGCTTGACCCCCAACCCCCTCCTATTTAAAAAAAAATAATCGTTGGTTTATGCAAAGACAAATGCAGTCTTCCAAAAGAATAAAGACCTTGAGAAATAGATATTTGCTCTTGACAGGAATAGTTGCATTGTTCTCTTTGCATTTCAATGATTTTTCAGTTGTCCAATATATACAACATCTGTTAGCCTAATTTAATTCACCATCCTCAAAACACTTTGCATAATAAGAGCATCAGGTGAAAAGTGTTCTAAAGATATTATAGACACATGGTGTAACATTACTTAGCTGATAACTCACTGGTACTTTTTTATTGCATTTTGTTTTTAAGTACTCAGGTTAATATTGGACAAATGTATTGGGCAGCTTGAAATTGATTTCAAATGTGTTGAGCTGCATTTACCATAATGTGTTTATTTTATTTTTTTTGTCCCTTTTTGCTTCTTGTAATTACTCTGAATGGAATACAGTGGATGTTTACATTATTCGTTTGTTGTTTTTTGAGTGACTTGTGTTGTAAAGAAAAATATATATACTAAACATTCCCATCTCCTTATGTTTGCAGAAATGTAATTATATGTTGTCCGCTGATATTGGTTTGTGTGGTTAACTGTCGATCATGAATAAATTAAATTATATTAGAATTCCTTGCCTTGACTCAATTATATTGGCATGTTCTTTCATACAAACAAGGTTAAAAAAAATCCTCAAGGCTAGTCTTGTCTTCAACTGTTCCTATACACTTGTTGCATAAAGATAATGTACTTTATCTGTAGTAGGTGGACATTTACTCAATTACTGCACTTTGAGTTATTTGTACTTTAATATTTCCATGTCAAGCGACTTCATGCTTTTACTCCACTACATTTGAAAGCTTTATTATTTGTTGACATTTAATATACACTTTTACTTTACTTTAAAGTGTGACTTAATTACTTTAGTAGATTTTGGAATAAAATACTTGTACCCACGTAGCCCACTATTCTATCAGGTTATTCCTATTTTCGCTAGTATCTTTGCCTGGGTAGTTCTTCCACTGCCTGTGGGTGACAGTCTACTGCACCTGTAATAGGCAGGTTATGAGGTGTGTAAAAGTGGCACTTCCTGTTGCGCACGCCAGCACTGGGTACACTATTAAATTATCTTGTCATAATGGCGGCAGAAGAACTTAAGAAAATGGACTTAATTGCAAGCCTTTCCAACCAAGGTAAGCTTGTTGTATACATCGGCGGATTTGATTTTGTATATTTGCATAAAGCTGCATAAATATATTTTCGTTTCCTCCGCTCTGAAAGATTAATGAGTTCTTATACACTTAAAATGTATTATCATTGGTAATAATTCTTGAATGAGGTGAATAATTCGATATTTTATACTCGTTCTTTGTCCTGGTTCAACGAGTGTGATTTAAAATTCCATTTGAAAGTGCACGCCAGACAAACCACTCATTCTTTATCCTTACCGTTTTGTCCGTTCCAAACGAGTTCAATGTACACATTCCATAGGAATTCCATACGATGTTATTACGCTGTAAGCGTGAATACTTTACCCAAGGCAGTTGTCCTTCACGCGTCCTGCAACGCACTTTGAAAGCGTGTCCTAGCTTATATAATGTATAAACTATAGTAGGAGACTAGGAGGGAATCATAACCTCTTATGAACCACAGTTTACCACTAGACTTGCTAGATGTTTGCATTGCATTGGCCTAATGTCCCTGACAGGTTCTCAATCACCATAATGATAATACTAGTTGAATAAATTAACTTGCTCATCAAATACACGTTGAGTGTGCAACTCCTGATGCCTGGATTCGAGGGTTTGCTGAGGGCAGCTACAAACAAGATGTATTATAAAATGTTACTGTAAGCACTTGTTACTTGAATAGACAGTCTAGCACTCCAGATTAACTGTTTTGTCAGTACGGCCTCCAGCAGCTCTGCTAAGCAACACATGAAGTGCAGCTGTAAATTTGTGGTCAAACCAATATTCATGCCTGGTACATAAAAAACGAAATCTCAGTGAACACACCGGAATTAAACTCTAGTCATCAGCACCAAACAACTGCACCGGGTCCACCTGTTTGATGTTGTCTCATGGTGCCTTCAAATGGGGTCATGTTTACCATGTTCATGAGAAGAGTCCATATAGGCGACCCACTGTTGTGGTATTCACGACTTTGTAAGTGGACATTTTATATAAATCAAATGTATTTGTAAGGCCCGACAACAGACATTAATGTCCCCGGCCGGACAAGTCTTCTTTAAACAAATCAAGAAGAAACATCAAAATAAATCGAGAACAAAACTAAAATACCATGAAGTCCAAAATAAAATGTAAAATAAATAAATTAATAATTGAATGCAACACTCCCAGACATACCCCACGCGAAGGTAAGGAAAAACTCACTAAAAACCTAGCAATAGGAAAAAAGCACCACAGGCAATGTGGAGGGGAGAAACCTTAGAAGGGCCGTTCAAGGGCGGGATCTCCCTTCTTAGATGTCGGTGATAGTAGTGTTGCTATAAAACAGGCGACACAGTTGGTAAGCATGTATATACATGTAATGAAACACAAATAAGTACATGCAATAGCAACTGAGGTACATATAAAAATGTAATTAAAAAACCCAGAATTGTCATAGTTTTTATATTGTTTACTGGTCTTTTGTCCATGTGCTGTGCCACCGACTGAGAGCTTATTTCGGCAGTGGCCAACCACCCAGATTACACATTTGTACATTTGGCATTTCCCATAGCTGACATATTCACACCCAAATGATGAATACTCTTGCATTAGCAGTGCTGCTATTTTCAACACGATATAGTCATGTGTGAATGATACATGACATGAGCCAGTCATTGGGTGACAATTTATCACATGCTGGAGAAGTTGTTACGCTTGGTCGTTTTTCTTCCTTTTTTTGTTGTTGTTGGAAGATCTCAGTTCCTAGTTGTTCAATGATGCCTTCATTCAATATAATGTGCATTTGAAGATGGCTGACTGGCATCCTTTGCTCCCCGTAGCTCTCCAGGAGTATGAGGGCCTGCAGAGAGAGCACGAGATAGCAACCATGGAGGTTAGTGTTGTTTCCCCACTGTTCTCCAGACTACACTTCTTTTACCCTGGACAGACAAACAAACATATCATTGTTACTGGATGTTATATTTGTCTAGTTTCACTAAACTAAAAAAGAAACTGGATAGAATATGGGTTTTTCACCCATTTGTGAAAAATGTTAGGTAAAATAGGTTGTTATTTGGATGAACCTTTAGAGTGAATCTTGTCAGTGATAGACAATGATTTTATGGTAGTCAGTGATAGACAATGATTTTCTGGTAATCAGTCAGTGAAAGACAATACTTTTATGGTATCCAGTAATGGACAATGATTTTATGGTAGTCAGTGATAGACAATGCTTTTCAAGTGTTTCATTCCCGCATTGTTTTTTGTTCGTCTTTTGAATCACCTCAATAGCTTGTATTTAATGCATCTGGCTTCCTCTCCTGAAACCCTCCATTTGAGTACAAGTAGAGTGTGTGTGACTAATCGAAAAACAATTATATTAAAAAAAAATTATAATATTTTTTTTTGCACTACCTATCTTTGTGAAAGTGGCTTCTCAGCTCTGGTCCAGCTGAAGACAGAGCAGAGGAACATATTGGACATTGAGCATGACCTCAGAGTTGCTTTGAGACTCTTGTCAGGACCAAACAACATCCCCAGTTATCCCATTAGTTCCCCCAAACTTACTGTCGGTCTGTTATGTTAAGCTAAGAAGTATTCAGCTGGCTGGACCAGAGCTGAGAAGCCACTTTCACAAAGATAGGTAGTGCAAAAAAAAAATAAAAAATTATAAAAAAATTAATAATTTTAATTTTTTAATGACTAATCGACACAACAATTCCTCGTCGACGATTTTTTATAATCGACGTCGTCGACTAATCGTTGCAGCCCTAGCCAGACAGAGCAAGGTTAGTAGCAATGCAGGAGATAATGGAGGCTGTCTCGTTTGTCTCTCTTACCATGGGCAGTGCGAACGGATGCAGGGGGAACGTGACGAGGCCATCCAGAGGCTAACTGTGTTCCAGCAAGGTGAGTTTGTCTCTTATGATTCAACAGCAGTCTAAGGGCACTTTCATACCCTGCCTTGAATTTCACAGTCGAATTGAACCCTGGAGCATTATCCTCCTCTGCACGGTTTGTTTGGGTCATTGTGTGAACATTGGAGTCAAACTCGGGTCAGCACCAAACAACCACACCCTGGTCCACCCTGGTTTGACGTGGTCTTATGGTGCCTTCAAATGGGATTGTGATTACCGTGTTGAGTTGTGTTATTCGCGACTTCATAAGTGGAAATGCAGTTTTTGTTGACATTTTGCAAATGTGCAATTTTTCATCATCACTAGCCTACTAAACAAATACCTGCATAATTCAGGTGACAGCCTAATGAATCACAGACAGTGAATTAGAAAATGTATAGTATAGTATAATATAGTATAGTATAGTATAGTATAGTATAGTATAGTATAGTATAGTATAGTATAGTTCATATTGTATAGCTCATAACATTTCTGCCAAAGTGGAGATCACAAGATTTTTGCCTATTTCTGCTCGCATATGTTCATCAGGATTGAAAATTACTATATATCCAATAAAAGGCTGACCTGCATGATCACATGGCTTTGTTAGAGAGTAGGCCTATGGTTCGTTTGTCAATTGGCAATGTGAAACATAACTGAACCAATGAAAACTGCAACAGAATGAACTATTTCATTTTTTATTCTGACCATTTCAAACCAGCGTAGGCGTAATAGGGCCCTAAAGATCATCACCCAAATCTCTGCATTAATCACAGCGTTGATAAGTAGCTCAAAAGTGTTAGCACAGCAAAGCTAATGCTAACCGTTTCATGTAAGTCACTCGTTCAAACCCCTTCACCGACAGGATTTCTGGTATTACATCTACGATGTCCACCATCTCTGCCAATGTGCAAGGCACTGAACCCCCAAACTGCTCCATGGGCGTGTATCTAAGAGGGATATGTGGAAAGACATAAAATCCCACCACCACCACCCCATTCTCCTCCTTAGATTTTGAATTAATTGGGACAAATAATAATAATAATAATAATAATAATAATAATAATAATAATAATAATAATAATAATAATAATAATAATAATAATAATAATAATAATAATAAAAGAAGGGGGGGGTGTCCACTCAACCTTGGTCTCTATGACCTAGGCTTGAAATCACCCGACCTTGGGCTGATGCCACCCTGCTGCATGCAAGCCAAACCGACCTTTAATCCTACCTCATAACCAGGGCCGGACTGGGGAAATAATTCATACCGGGAGATATAGCGCGAAATATAGCCCCAATCAGGCCACTTTTTAAGCGGGGGGTCTGGAGGTCCCCCACCCGGATTTTTTTTGTTACAAAGACAGCATTCTGGTGAATTTTAGTGCATGTGAATCACAAACTAATGAGCCAACAATTGCTTAGTACAATGTACTCTTATGAACCTCAAATAAAACTGTTGTGTCACTAGCAATGCTACTCTCTCCACCTTCAAAAAGAAAAAAGCAAGCGCACAACATATTTTTCTATTTACTATTATAATACAGTTAACCACTTTCTCCACCTATTCAAACAGAGCAAGAGCACAATACCATATTCACTTTACTGATGCACTACCCATCAACAGTTAAAATAGCCCTTTACACAAACATTAAATAACAGACCTTTTATTACAATACTATAATAACAGTAGCCACTGCCAGAATAGTGACACATGTATCGCGTGTGGTGAGCACACGCATGCATGCACAACGAAGACAGAAGATTGCGTTGTCTCAATCATTTTAACTATAAAATTAGCTCAAAGTATGAGCTCACTGACAGAAATTTCAAACAAAAAGCATCAATTGTCAAATAATATTGATCACATTAACTAGACTAGATGTTTTTGAGGAAATTAGAAAGGGAACAACAACTTAACCCTTGTGGCTGATCAGATTCTTATTTGTTTGATAACTTTGCAGTGATTATGTTTGTAGCCAATGTGGCAAAGGTGTGTAATCTTTGAATTATTTTGGAATTATTTTGACTTTCTCTTTATCTGCCATTCCATTCGCCGCCTGTCAATCAGTTGTATCGCCTGGTCCCGCCTCCACCAATCACACGGGGCAGCACGGCTCCATTTCTGTGTGTGATCCGCGTGAGGGAGAGAGAGAGATAGTTCTCCAACTCTGTTGCAGACAGTGAAATCCTGGTTGTTCCCCACCCACCTAGGTTATCTAACTATCGCGCCGCGCCGCCGCCACAACTAGAAACAATTACATGAAAAAGAAAAAAAAGTATAATAATTTTTTTTATTTTTTTATATAATTTTTTTTTAAAATCTGTGCAGGCCAGGCCACCGGGAAAACTCCCGGTGCTCCCGATGGCCAGTCCGGGCCTGCTCATAACCTTCCATCCATCCAATCATTTGACATCGTAAAGCTCATACTCTTGAAACGGCATGTACATTCTTTACAAATATGTATATATTGTGGACAACAGTATAGACAGTACTTAAGCATTACATCACGCGCAGGAGTGGTTTGTGAACAATAAACCATGCCTAGGGGTGGTTGTTAGGCCTGAGGCGCAGCCGAGGGTCGTTAGACCCCCCTAGGCATGGTTTATTGTTCACAAATCACGACTGCAAGTGGTGTAAAGCTTTTATACAACTGCCACATTCATCCAACCTTATTGCTATACAATAAACACACATTAATCAAAGATTTATTGAAAAAACCATCCGCCAGAAAAAGTAGTTCCCACAACTACAAAAAAAGACAATTTGCCTCCATGTGGAAGCAGCTTGAAGTGCATCCAACCAACTAACACATCCAACTGTGTGTTATTGGAATGATTGAGAGAAGTTGCCTCATGTGGAAGCAGCTTGAAGTGCATCCAACCAACTAACACATCCAACTGTGTATTATTGGAATGATTGATTGAACATTTTATTACCAGATGCAGAATGGGTACAATACAGTACGGCTCAATACACACAATTGTTAAGGGAATGCAGACCTACTTTCTATAGAACTTCATTCTTAGATGCTTCTATAGATAGTAGGTAAAACAAATTAAAAAGTTTTCTTTGCCCTATAGGAAAAAAAAGTTTTCTTCGCCCTATTTTTTATTTCTTTTTTTAAACCTACTGTAGAGGGCCTAAACTTAACCAGTTGGAAACCAAGCGTACAGTAATAAAAATTCGCAATCAATCAATCAATTAACTCAATAGGCCATGCTCACTTAGAACAGCGCAGCACCCAGCTCTCTCTCAGTCTGACTATCCCCCGCGTTGCAGACAGGAGTGTGTGTGTGTGTGTGTGTGTGTGTGTGTGTGTGTGTGTGTGTGTGCGTGTGTGTGTGTGGGGGGGTGTGGCGGTGGGTAGAGACTAGAGCCAGCGCTGACAGTCTGAAGGAAAAAGAAATTGAAAAAAAATCGCAAATTAATCAATCAATCAATCCGTGATTTTTCTTTTGTTACACAATGATTCAAGCAGTGGCGGCCGGTGAGTACTTCGCCACTAGGGGCGCTATACCAAACATTTTGCAAATGTTTGGTAAAAAAAAGCCCAACACAAACACGCACAGCTCTCTCTCTCTCTCTCTCTCGCTCTCTCTCTCTCTCTCTCTCTCGCTCTCTCTCTCTCTCTCAGATGATGTCAGATCCATTCAATAATAAACACATTTGTAAAGCTCGTTATTTTAAACAAGTTACCATTCATTGTCTGAGTGGTTATGTCCCACATGCGGCGAAATTAGAGAGAGAGAGAGAGAGCGAGAGCGAGAGAGAGAGAGAGCGAGAGAGAGAGAGAGAGCATTTTAGTAAAGTTACATTTTCAACAAGATTGCTGCTATTTAAACACTTCATGGAAACGGGGTAACGTTAACCTTATGTCGACTGTAGTATTGTATGACCTCGACATAACGTTTAAACGTTAACGTTACTCCGTTTCCATGAAGTAATTATAAAAGTAGCCAGCTAAGATAACGGAGCTAACAGCTAGCAGTAGCTGTAACGTTACAACGTTATGCGGCATCAGTAGACAACGTATCATGTATTAAACTAGAGTTAAGATCGCTAATCTACCTTGTTGTTGGCTTGTTGATAAAGTATATCCACTCCATGGCATTGTCCATCCAGCCTGTGTTGATGTCCATCCATTGTCCGCATCCATATAGCTTGTTGTTAGCCAACAAGCTGTGTGAGTGAAGAGCTGTGTCTTTGTCCATTTCCGCCTCGAACAGCCTGCAAACTACCTGGCGTTCTATCGCCATGCTCTAAGACAAACTCTAACCTTAACCAACTTTGAAAGAGTGCCTAAGCTTAACAGTCTAAAGAACTTGCAGTCACGGTACGCTCGTCTAAGACAAACAGCTGCCTGCATCATTCTCACAACAACACAACTATCTCCACCGACCAACCTAGGAATAATAACCTAGAAATTGGATTCGGCCAATCAGAGATCGTCTCTGTGAAATTCTGCTACGGAAAAAAATACTGGCGTCGGCCAATCAGAGAGCGTCTCCGTGAAATGCGGCTACAGATATTCTTGACGCTACTGGCTAGACCGCTTCAAATCGCGCCCGGATACCAACATAATAGTCATATTTCAACGCACAACGCGTTATGCACTGATTGGCTGTGACGGATACAGCGATCAAACTGTGACGCGCACTCAGAGCGCTATCGCGTATAGCCCGGGCCGAGAAATACGAAAAAATAAAAAAACGTGATGTCACTTCCTGCTTTGGAAAACAAGTGTTTTTTAATTGCGATAATAACGTTATATTGTGCATTGGAAACACAAACATACTTAAAATTAGTAAATATTATTAATTTTAAACATGTTTATATTATTTATAGGGCTATAAAACTAAAAACTAAAAACTTATTTTTCTTGTTCTGTCATATAACCAGGGTAGGGCCTGAGGGGGGGCGGCGCCCGAGCGCCCCTAGTGGCGAGCCGCCACTGGATTCAAGACCCATCAATTACATCATCCAACATTGTTTAAACGACTAAGACATTCGCTGTGACAGAATCGCTTGATATTTAGTCGTTTAGTCGCTATCAACATATCCATTTGTAAAGATTATTGTCCACCATCTTGTGATCCGGCGGATTGATGTGATGTGATTCGGTTGTGGGCGGGTCCTGGGCCAGCAAGCATGGACTGATCAGCCAATCAGAATAGAGAAATTTGCATGCCGTTGTATAAAGTACAGTAATCCATTCCTTTGCATGGATCAATGACGATATACCTTCATATTCGGTATACCTCCCATCCCTACTTGCGAGGTCTTGCCATGAAACAGACAGTTCAGCTCAAAATACATCATGGCATAGACCTGTTCGCTGTATACAAACGTACCGTGTTCGAGTCAATCAGCAATACCTACTGAGTCACGTGACTAAATTGCCCCCTACCTGCGCAAGCTGCTTCGCTAAAATAGTACCCTTGGAAAACGCTCAAGCGGACTGCACGACACCAGTTCCATTTGTGAGAAAAGGGGGGTGGGTTATATTGACAAGGCTTGACAACAGAGGTTCAAATATAACTTCATATTTATTGGTTATTTGTTTCTTTTATATCAGCATCCAGTCTCCACCGCCATGTTAACACTCTTCCTGTGTTTACATTTTCGAGCGTGACATCATCGCCTACGGCAAGCTTACACGCTCAAAACGCAAACCGTAAACAAAACCCAGAGCGCACCAAGACTGAGTGTGTACGCAAACTAGAGGGGGGAGAGGGAGGGGGGAAGTTCGCACCCAAGGACGGAACGAGGACGGAACGGACTGGAACGAACCCGAATGGTGAGTGAGAAAGCACCCTAAGGCCACCACTCCTACCAAACACACAAGGAGAGGAGGGCTGAGCGCTGTAGTGGATGTCCCTTATGGGCATCCATAGCTGTTGCTGTAAGGCGTGGCGCAGGCGCAGTTGTGTTAGATAATAAAGACGTTACTTGAAATGGCCACGCTGTCCGAGTCCTTATATGAAACACCACCTAAGCATTACCACATGGTGTCAGAAGTGTTCAACCCATGTCAGAAGGGTTAACCCGTTACCTAGGAGACGAAGAGAAGAGACTGGTCAAGCGGTGAGAGAGATATTACAGGCTATTACAAGAGTTAGCACAACAGCTAATGTTAGCTAACTATGTCGGAAGGAGAAGGGGCACCAGCGCCAGCAAGGGCGCCGCCACCAGAACCGGCAGCAGGTCGCGCGCAGACGGACAGTTTCCATGTCAGCGCACCGGAGAAGTTTGACTGCACAGACGGCAAGAACTGGCTGAGATGGATCCGGAGGTTTGACAGATATCGCGTCGCATCGGGACTGGATAGGAAAGGAGAGGCTTTCCAAGTCAATACGCTGATATACTTCATGGGAGATGAAGCTGAGGACATTCTAAATGCTACTCAGCTGAGTGCACAGGAAAGGCTCGTATATGCAACTGTGGTCACGTGTTTGGAAGAACATTTCGTAGGGCGACATAACATCATATTCGAGCGTGCGCAGTTTAACGTACGTAAACAAGAGCCAGGGGAAGCCGCGGATAGCTTCATAACGGCAGTGCATAAACTCGCAGAACACTGTAACTTTGGGGTGTTGCGGGAGGAGTTAATCCGGGATCGCATTATTGTCGGGATAAAAGACCTGGGCCCTCATGCATCAACGTGTTCTACGCACAGATCTGTGCGTAACCCGTGCGTACGATCATTTCTAAGCAAAGAGTGGGATTCATCAACTTCAACTTGAACTTGACTTCGTGCTTACATCTACGCACATTTCGGACCTGGCGTACCTCGCGCCCAGTGGTAGAATATATTATTACAACAAGGAAATGAGCTTCTGTGCATAATAACACTGGATGTTCTATGAACCGTAGTTCATTATAGTTCATTGTAAAATAGCAACAGTAGTGTAATTATGGTCAAAACCCTATAAATAGCATTTGGAATAATAGATCTTTCTCTCAGAATGAATGCAGCATGTCATATATGTTACGATGAATTGAAAATGGGGGACCCTGATGTAAACAAGACGAAAGTCTTTCTCTGGTCTGCATCCCCTTAACAATTGTATGTATTGAGCTGTACTGTACTGTACCCATTCTGCAATCTGTTAATAAAGTTCTCATTCATTCATTCATTCATTCATGGTTTATATAGCGTTATCGGAATATACAGGGTGTAGGCTACTGACTGACTGCGCTCCGCGTAGCTTGATTGATTGATTGATTGAAAAGTTTATTAACAGATTGCAGAATGGGTACAGTACAGTACAGCTCAGTACATACAATTGTTAATTGGGGATGCAGACCAACTTTCGTCCTGTTTACATCAGGGTCCCCCATTTTCAATTCATCATAAATCATAAAGCTCAACTCGTTATTATTTTGCGCACAGACCGCCGAAACACGGGAACGTTTTGATTATATTTAAAAGGCTTTACGTTAAACGAAACAAGTGGAATTTCGAAGCTGTAAGCAGAATAAGTCATATGAATATAGTGTTCTTCCCCCTTTTTACTGTACAAGAAAGAATAGAAAACGCATTGCAATGACACCATGCAGATAGTGGACAGACTATATGATGGAATTCAAGTTCATGTATTGAAAGGCAGGATACATCATACATGCAGTGAGATTCATTGTTCTTGTATATGCTCTCGTATTATATTGTTTATATAGGCTACCCAATACTGACATCAAAATAGATTGTAGTAGTATGCCTCTAGAAATCATGCAGCAGGTAGAAAATTGACGGGAGATCCATCGCGATTTGGAATAGAATTGAGGAGAACTTTAATCCGTGGGTATTAATCAAACAACACGGGAAAAGGCAGTCATATTCCAGCGCGGTCTTTATTAGCCGACAACAAAATAGATGCCTCTAAAAATCATATAGCCAATCGAACACAACTAATAAAGGCATTCATATTGTACAGCACGGTTATAATGACACACAACACAACCAACGCCAAACAGTGGTCAACGAACGGTCTTTATTAGTATTTTGAGCTGTCCAGGCAGAATTGCAGCAATGGTCTTAGGGAGCCGTTGATATCTGACATCACCGTTTACAAATCCGCCTTTTATTTATCCACCTCCGTTACGAGGACCTCCACCTCGGTGTCTGTGTAGTTTCTCTTTTTCGTTCACTTTGCCATCCTCCAACATTCCACGCACAGGGATTCCCTCATGGTATTTGAAGGGGAGGGCCTGACCATATTTGGTTGGTCGGGGCGGTTTTGGTATGCAAATACGTGAAAGCGTGCACGAGCTGCGGCGCAGGGCCAAGGTGGGATTCATCATGACAGATGTGCGTAGAGCCTGCTTACGCACGTGTGATGAATGCCGACTTCCCTGTGCGTGCGCTAGTTCTAAATTCCGTGCTTACGTGTGGAAGTAGGTCAAGGTCAAAGTCCACGTTGATGAATGAGGGCCCTGGCCCTTTCAGAGAAGCTGCAGCTGGACGCTGACATGACATTGAACAAGGCCATCAGTCAAGTGAAACAGCAGGAAACTGTGAAGCAGCAACAGACTGTGATGCGGGGCGGGTCTACACACACAGAGGAAAGAAGAGAGGTGGATGCGATCTCTCGTCCATTCAAAAAGAAAGAGGCATATGGTCACAAACAAACAGAGTATACCAGAACAAGACAGCCAGAGACAGTCAAAAACACAGAGAAGTGTCAGAAATGTGATCGATTTCCCCCCCATAGCTGGAGAGAATGTCCAGCTAGCAATGCAGAATGTAGGAAGTGCCACAAAACAGGGCATTTTGCTGCAGTGTGCCGTTGCGCACAGCCAGTGTATGAGATGCTAGAGGAGGGAGAATTACAACAGGACACCCTTTTTCTAGGAGAAGTGAAGGATCATGTCTCTGGCTGGCACACAGACATAGAACTCAATGGAGAAGTGATCTCTTTTAAAATAGACACAGGAGCAGCAGTCACTGCTATCCCCACCAGGCTATATAAATATAGCAGAGATGGCCCCTTGATGGCAACAGATAAGAAGCTATATGGGCCCAATAACATGGTGCTGCAGGTAGCAGGGCAAGTCACATGCCAGCTCAAGAGCAAAAGTGGAACGGTTGCCCAGCCGGTATTTGTGGTAGATTCTTTAGTCAGACCCTTATTAGGCCTGCCAGCAGTTGAAGCCTTGCGACTGGTAGAGCGGGTTGATGAACTGGAGGACCCAGGCGACATTTTCAAGCGTAAATTCCCCACAGTGTTCGCAGGCCTGGGGGGGTGTATCACTTCCGCAACGGATTTAGTCGGATTTCGGTTTCCGGGTTCGCCTGATTGGCCGCGACGGCCACGTGACACACGTGGCACGCCCCCGCGGCAGCGGCAGCGTTGCCGAGCTGCTGTTTAATAATATTGTCGCGTTGTGGAAAGCAGGATGAGAGAGCGTAGATTTCAGTGTGTATCATTCACGCGTGGCACGCCCCCGCGGCAGCGGCAGCGTTGCCGAGCTGCTGTTTAATAATATTGTCGCGTTGTGGAAAGCAGGCTGAGAGAGCGTAGATTTCAGTGTGTATCATTCACGCGTGGCACGCCCCCGCGGCAGCGGCAGCGTTGCCGAGCTGCTGTTTAATAATATTGTCGCGTTGTGGAAAGCAGGATGAGAGAGCGTAGATTTCAGTGTGTATCATTTAATCATTTATCATTTAACATTTGAAAGGCATACATTAGAGGTACACCTTACTGTAAATTGTACCTCATCCCATTTCTGCTTTGCACTATAGCGTATTGTATATTAGTACATTGCATAGTATATTGTATATTGTATGGTAACAGTCTCTGGAGCGCAACAGTTTTTGCACTGCAACTCGTACACCTTACTGTAAATTGTACCTCATCCCATTGCTGCTTTGCACTATAGCGTATTGTATATTAGTACATTGCATAGTATATTGTATATTGTATGGTAACTCAGTTACTTCTATTCTGCATCGAACATTGTACATATGTCTACTGAACAGCGTGACCTCTATTTTTACTTCTATTTTACATGCTATACTATTTTATTTCATACTTATCTTGTCTAGCACAGTCTCTAACAGTAACGGTAAGAAGCATTTTGGATAAAAGTATTCTGTACTTCTGTATGACAACAATGTATGCCTTTCAAATGTTAAATGATAAATGATTAAATGATACACACTGAAATCTACGCTCTCTCATCCTGCTTTCCACAACGCGACAATATTATTAAACAGCAGCTCTGTCATTGAAGTGGGAAAAGTGAGCATTAAACAGCAGCTCTGTCATTGAAGTGGGAAAAGTGAGCATTAAACAGCAGCTCTGTCATTGAAGTGGGAAAAGTGATTAAACAGCAGCGCGTCTGCACTCAGAAGATGGCGCGACAATATTGCTCTGGCGTTGAAGTGGGAAAGCGGCAGTGAAGTCCGCGCCGTGCGCGCGTCAACACACAGGCAGAGGCAGAGAGGGGCGCGTATAGCGGCGCGTGTCACGTGGCCGTCGCGGCCAATCAGGCGAAACCGAAATCCGACTAAATCCGTTGCGGAAGTGATACACGCGGCCTGGGGAGGCTAGAGGGGGATTACTGCATTCGCCTGAAGGAGGATGCAGTACCATACGCACTACTCCACGCAGAGTGCCTATACCACTAGCAGACAAAGTTAAGGAGGAGGTGGAGAGAATGGAAAAGATGGGAGTAATTTCAAGGATAGAAAGGCCAACGCCGTGGTGTGCGGGTATGGTACCCGTGATAAATCCCACCACTGGGAAAATCAGGATCTGCGTGGATCTGACTAGACTCAATGAGGCGGTATGTAGAGAACGACACATACTACCATCAGCAGTCATTGGCTCAATTGAATGGGGCAAATATCTTCACTAAGCTAGACGCACGCTCAGGTTTCTGGCAGATCCCCCTATCAGAAGAATGCAGAGAGCTCACCACATTTGTTACTCCGTGTGGCCGCTTCTGTTTCAATGTCCTGCCGTTCGGGATCAGCTCTGGTCCAGAACATTTTCAGAGGCGCATGTCGCAGCTCTTGGACGGGCTGACGGGCATAATATGCCACACAGATGACGTGCTGGTATGTGGCGTAGATAAGGCCCAGCATGATGAGAGGCTCACTGCGGTCCTGTCCAGGCTTCAGGAAGCCGGTCTGACCCTAAATGAAAAGTGCGTGTTCGCACAGACAGAGGTGGTGTTCCTGGGCCACAAAGTCAGTGCAGGGGGCATAGCACCAGACCCAGAGAAAGTGAGGGCAATCGTAGACATGCCCGCTCCACAAAATATCGCAGACGTGAGACGGTTCCTGGGCATGGCCACATACATGGGAAAGTTTGTACCTCTTTTCACCGACACTACCAAACAACTACGGGATTTACTGGTGAAAGAGAATGCCTGGGTGTGGGGAGAGGTGCAGCAGACAGCCTTTGAAAAGGTGAAGTCTGATCTGGCCTCAGATAGGGTGCTAGCACAGTACAGGCCAAATGCTAAGACAAGAGTGTCTGCAGATGCATTATCTTTTGGAGTGGGAGCAGTCCTCACCCAAATGCAGGACAACAAGGAGTGGCGCCCGATAGCCTATATCTCACGCAGTCTTTCTGACACAGAGCAGATATATGCCCAGGTGGAGAAGGAGGCGCTGGCAGTAACATGGGCATGCGAAAGGCTCAGCTCGTATATAATAGGCCTTCAATTTACAATAGAGACCAACCACAAGCCACTGTTGGCTCTGTTAGGTACGAAGGCACTAGATGACTTACCCCCTAGAATCCAGCGCTTTAGGCTTAGACTACTGAGATATACATACCACATAGTCTATGTCCCAGGGAAAGCGTTGATAACGGCAGATGCATTATCAAGGGCCCCAATCGTGCGCACACTGACAGAGGAGGAAAGAGAGCTGGAAGGAGAAGCACAGGTGTTTGTTGAGGCAGTACAGCAGGGCCTACCAGCGTCTAAGGCAAAGCTGCAACAGATTGCTGAGGAACAGCAAAAGGACTCTGTCTGCAGACAGCTTATACAGCAGTGCAAAAAGGTGTGGCCAAGACAGGAGGAACTGCCACAGCAGCTAAAGCCCTACTGGATCTACCAGAGTGAGCTATACTGTGCAGGAGGCCTTTTAATGAAAGGACGGAGGATAGTAGTACCAGAGACTTTGCAAACAGAAATGCTGGCACGTTTACATGAGGGACACATGGGGATATCTAAGTGCAGAGCGAGAGCAGAGCAGTCAGTGTGGTGGATGGGATTAAGTAGTCAGATCGCTAAGGTAGTAATACAGTGTGAAACATGCGTGAAGAGTCAGACACGGCATCCAGAGCCAATGATGCCATCGACATTGCCTCAGCGGCCGTGGCAAAAGGTAGGGGTGGATATGTTTTACCTAAAGGGCACCACCTACCTGTTAGCAGTAGACTACTATTCAAAGTATATTGAAATAGAGAAAACCCCCATTACCACAACTAAAGGAGTGATCGAGGCGTTAAAGGCCATGTATTCCAGACACTGGGTCCCAGAGGTCCTGCGGAGTGATAATGGTCCACAGTTTGCGTCAGCGGAGTTTGCCGCATTTGCCACAGATTATGACTTTGCTCATGTGACAAGTAGCCCGTACTTTGCCCAGAGCAATGGAGAGGCAGAGAGAGCTGTCAAGGCGGCTAAGTCGCTGTTGAGTAAGAATGAAGACCCACACAGGGCACTGTTAGCGTACAGAGTCACACCATTGCAGCATGGACCATCACCTGCTGAGCTCCTGATGGGCAGGAAGCTCCGCTCCCCACTGCCACAGGCGCCTGCCCACCTGAAACCACAATGGCCCAAAACGAAGGCCTTTCAGGAAAAGGACTACCAACTGAAACTGAGACAGACACAGAACTTTAATGAGAGACACCGGGCCACACAGAGGCCAGAACTGAGACCAGGTCAATCGGTGTGGATCTCCACCTAAAAACGGCCAGCTACGGTGCTCAGGCAGGCTGACACGCCACGCTCCTATGTGGTCCGGGCAGGAGAAGAGGTGGTGAGGAGGAACAGAGCTCATCTGCAAGCTCTCCCTGAGCCACAAGAGACACAGACTCCACAGGAGGAGCAAACAACGGAGGAGGAAATAGCACCAGGCGCCCTGACTAGAGAGAGAGAGAGTACAGGGACTAAAGTGAGAGACGTTCCAAGACGGCAGATAAAGCCGCCAGAATGGCTCAAGGACTACGTTCAGTAAAAAAAAAAAAAAAAAAAAGGGAGTGCTTCACCTTACAGCTAGAAGGCACTTACCTGTATTATCTATCTGTGCAGGAATGTTATGTAATGTTACATCATTATGGTTCTATTTAGAGTATTTCAACATATACTTGAGGATGTTAGGTTTATTCCTGGAAGAAGGAGAGAGGTAATGGATGTCTGTAGTAGATGTCTGAATATACTTGAGGATGTTTATACTTGAGGATGTTAGGTTTATTCCTGGGAGAAGGGGAAATGTAGTGGATGTCCCTTATGGGCATCCATAGCTGTTGCTGTAAGGCGTGGCGCAGGCGCAGTTGTGTTAGATAATAAAGACGTTACTTGAAATGGCCACGCTGTCCGAGTCCTTATATGAAACACCACCTAAGCATTACCACAAGCGCTTACTTATGTGACAATCCGCTCCTCACCTCCATCCAAAGTCCCCTCATGAACTGCCTTCTGCTCCCATCTTGTGGCCTGTTGCCGTTACTGTCTCGCCCTTAGCCTTTTCGTGTCTAGTCCTATCTGTGTTCATTAATCTGTTCTCTGTCATGTTCACTACTCTGCTCCCTGTGTGTCTGCTATCTGCGTTGTTCCCCTGTCTAGTCTAGCACCTTGTCTCCTGTGTCTGTATCTATTGTTATTTAGTCCTGTCATGTATTCTAGTCTGTCTGTAAGTGTCCCCAGCTGTCGCTCGTTATCATCACATCCTGTATATACCTTGTTTCCTGGTGGCGTCATTGTTCTGTTTACCTTGTCTATCGTACTTTTGCTACTGCCTGAAGTCATTCAGGACAAGGAGAGTACGTTAGCTTCTTTATTGCGACGTCAGCAACATGAGTGTGACTCTAACGTAGGCTAGTAGCCAACTGCCCATCAGGACCCCGTGTGTGGGTACTTAAACAGAAAGGTGTGCCTAGCGCGCCTGTCATAAATGACATATTCAAGGCATGAATATTACATCCTCCTTCTTTTAAAGAAAACTGTATAAGCTACTAACAAAGACTGCAAGTAAAGAAAATATTATGCATTACTCTGTAAGACATTCTTTGTAAACATTAACCAGGTGTGTTAACAATATGTCAGGGCCAGGCAATATAAACAGGTAAGTATTAATATGTTAGATATAAAAATATATACTCTTGTATCAAAGGTATTACAGTTCTTACCGTGTGCACTCTTATTATGGAACAGCCTGCTTGAATATTGGAACATTTCAACAGGTGAATAAGGTATGTAATCAAAGCTTAAAGTATACTCTGTCTCAATGGTAGTACAGTTCATACCATATGAAAATCTTATTCACAGAACAACCTGCTTAAATATTGGAACATATTCAACAAGGTGAACAAGGTAAGTAAGTCAGCCATTTCAATAAACATTAGTAGGTCTAGCTGACTTGTCATAGTATCTCTTTTGGTGCTGTTGTCTCTGCACTCGCTTGTCATGTCATCTTTGGGGCTGACTACCCCTGGCTGCAGCTGTAGGTTGGTGCTTGGGAGGGTTGAGCGCAGCCTGCGGCTCATCAACAGCTGTGCCGGCGATTTGAAGTTGTCGACTGGGGTGTTACGATATTCAAGGAGACTTAGGTAAGGGTCTCTTCCGTCTGCTTTAGCCTAGTCCATGAGTGATTTTGCTGTCTTTACGGTTCTCTCCGCTAGTCCGTTGCTCTGAGGATAATGTGGGCTTGACGTGACGTGTGTAAACTCCCACGACTTGGCGAATGCCTCGAACTCCTTAGACTTATATTGTGGTCCATTGTCTGAGACAATGGTCTCCGGGACACCATGCCTGGCACAGGCTGCCTTTAGCTTGTGGACTACAGCTGCTGATGTGGTGCTGTGGTGTCTAGTTTGAAGAACCTGCTGTAGTAGTCGACGGTCTGTCCCTACAACCTGCCAGGGACGGTCTGGGATGCGATGAGGCATCATGGGCTCTTTGGTGTTTGATGGGCGGCGCTCCTGACATATTGAGCACTTTTCCACGATTTGCTCTATATGCTTACCCATTCCAGGCCAGAACATGATGTCTCGTGCTCTCAGTTTGCATTTTTCCATGCCCATGTGGCCTGCATGGATCTTGATCAGCATCTCTCCACTGAGGATGGTAGGGATGACTATTTTCTCCCCTTTGAAGATGATTCCATTAGTTTTAGATAGTTCATCTCGGTGGTTCCAGTATTCAGTGATGTTCTGGGGGCATTGTTTTCTTTCCTCAGGCCATCCCTCCATGATAGCCTGGCTAAGCAGCTTGACCAGACTGTGTCATTGTCTGTTGTTTCTCTGATCTCCTGTAGTCTGGCGTCGTGTACAGGTAGGCTGTTGTACACCATGTGTACCTGAAGGTCCATCCCTTCACTGAGTCCGTCGTCGTGAGAGGCGAGTGATTTCCTGGATAGCGTGTCGGCAACTGGGATATCCTTCCCAGGGCAATGCACGATTGTGAAGTTGTAGCTGTAGTATCATTCTCTGTAGCCTTGGTGGGGCTGCAGCGATAGGCTTCTTCATGATCGACTCAAGGGGCTTGTGGTCAGATTGCACCATAACATGGCGACCGTAGGCATATTGATGGAAACGTACATCTCCTTTTCGATTTGTGCGTAGTTGACCTCGCTGTCTGTGAGTGATCTGGATGCGTAGCTAATGGGCCTTCCTTCCTGCATCAGCACAGCACCCAGCCCATACTTCGATGCGTCTACCTGCAAGCTGAGCTCCTTTTCAGGGTCAAAATAGATGAGAACTGGCCCCGGTTCACTGGTGAGTATGTCTTTCATTTTCTGGAATGCAGCGTCGTGCTGTGCGTCCCACAGGAACTCATTTGATTGTTTCAGCAGCTGTCTCATGGGTGCGTTGATCTCGGAGAGGCTCGGAGCGAACTTGGCCAGGTAGTTGCCCATACCTAGCACGGTCTCCAGCTCTGCACGGCTCTTTGGCGCCTCCATCTCCTATATGGCAGCTATCTTGCCTGGGTCCGGCTTCACGCCGTCAGCTGAAAGAACGTGCCCGAAGTAACTCACTTCAGTGGCTCCAATGGTGCATTTGTCTGCATTGAGCCAGACGCCTCTCTCCCGTGATCTCTCTAGCATTGCATGGAGATTCTTGTCGTGCTACTCTCTGGTCGCGCCATAGACGAGGATGTCGTCTACTATAGCTGCTACTCCGTTTAAACCCTCTTATGTCTCGTCGATTTTCCGTTGGAATTCATCCTGAGCAGAGGCGAGTCCAAACGGTAAGCGTAGGAACCTGTACTGTCCGAATGGTGTGTTGAACGTCGTTAGCTTTGATGATTCTTGAGAGAGCTTGATGGACCAGTATCCTGATCTTGCATCTGTGAGGATTCGGTGGTGGTGAGGACCCAATAGCAATCACAGGAACGAGGAAGAGAGACAGGCAGGACACAACGGGATGTAGTTTAACAAAAGGCTTTACTTGTATTTACACAAGGCTTAAACTACAACAAAACAAGAATAGTACCTCAGCATAAGCTGGCAGATTACACGATACCAAAAACCCGATAACAGGGTACAAACGTGGAGAGCACGGAAGGGTACTGTGTGGAATCACAAACATTGATAGGATATGATATGATAACGAACCAACAGGGGAGTAACAGGAAAGGACAGAATATATAGGGAGACTAATTACAACGAGTAACACCTGGACAGACAACACATGCTGACAAACAATGACACCAAATATATGACTAACAATACATACAAATACAAGAGACAACATACTAGACCAGACCGGGAAACAGAGTGGGTAACAAAGACAACATCACAGAGAATACATTGAACATTAAAGACATTTGGAGGATACACATGAATTGTCAATAACAGAGGCAGTAGGGGGAGTAGCGGGAAAAGTCCACTAGAGGGGGGTGCAGGGCAGGGTCTGGTGGGTGCAGGGCAGTGTCTCTGAGGTGCAGGGCAGGATCCCTGAACTGGCGGGGGAACGGAGCCAGGCTGGACAAACGGATCCTGACAGCATCCAGTACACTGAAATAGCGGGCACCTCTTAGTCTGGGTGTGATGTCCTCTAGTGTCGGCAAAGGGTAATGCGGGCGCTTGATAGCCTTGTTTAGCTCCCTTGGGTCCAGGCAGATTCTGAGCTTGCCTGTGCGTGGTTTCTCAACGATGACTAGTGCACTGACCCACTCCGTTGGTTCAATGACCTTGGTGATGATCTGTGTGTCTTCCATATGTTGTAGATCCTTTTTCAGGCGGCTACGCAGGGCGATCGGTGTCCTTCTCAGTGGGCAGACCACTGGCGTGGCATCTGGGTCTATATGGATGTGACACTCTCCCGGGAACAGTCCAATTCCTTTAAACACATTGTGATATTCTTCCATGATGGTTTGTTTGTCTGTGTATGCAGTGACTGACAACACTAGTTTAATAAGGTCCATATTCAGGCATGCTTGTAAGCCTAGAACTGGGGGTGCCTGAGTGTCTACAATGTAAAAGTCCAATAACATGTCACACTCTTTGTATTTACAATTCAACGTGCATGTGCCCTTTACTGCGAGCTTCTCTCCACCATATCCTGTCAGTCTGCGTGAAGTAGGCTGGATTTTGCATTTATCTTGCAAGCTGTGATACTCTCTCAAGGGAATTACATTTACCTGTGCACCTGTGTCTAGTTTAAATTTAAGCTCTGTGCCCTGCTTTCCTATTTGTATGTCTGCAAAAGCTTGCTCTGTTTCAGCAAACCGTCTGTCTGTTACGGTGTCGACATATACTTCGTCTGACTCTTCGCCTGACTCAGGGCGCATGCTCACCTCGTGCACTGACTTTTTCTGGAAGCTACCTGCCCTGCAAACTTTAGCAAAGTGGTTCCATTTTCCGCATTTCATGCATTGTTTTCCTCTTGCCGAACAGTTCTCTCCTTCCTTGTGTGCTCTGTTTCCACAGTATCCACAGTTCCTACATGTGTCTGTGTCACTTGCTTTGTGAGCTCTCTCTGTCCACTCTGTTCTGGGGCGATACCTCTGAGCGGCATTCTTCTGCTCATGTCTGTGCACTTCGTGCACGAGCTGCTCATGCGCGCTGCTCGTGGCGCCAATAAAGCTTTTTATCTGAGATTGTGCCAGCTCGTGAGCTCTAGCTACATCTATTGCTTTGTCTAATGACAACTCTGATCCGACATTTAAAAGTTTCTCTCTTACTTTTGCTGAGTGTATGCCAAACACTATACGGTCACTAACCATCTCATCATTGTTCACATATGCACAGTCCTTCACGAGCAGTTTCAATGCAGTGACAAATTGTTCAAACGACTCGCTAGGTTGCTGGGTTTTTTCATGGAATTTGTACCTAACGAAAATCGTGTTCCTTTTTGGAATTACGTATGCTTCGAAATTGTCATAGTAGCTTTTCAATACCTTTGCTTCCTCTGTACTGAGAATCCATGTGTTGAAGATGTCTCTCCCTTTTTCTCCACTCCAGTCCACAGTAACAGGTAGCTACATTTTTCATCCTCTCCTTTCTTTTTTAACGGGCCCGAAAACATTAGCTCTGCGTGCTGTCTGAACTTCTTCCATTCTCCCGGCAAGTCCAGAGAGTCCCAATTCATCCGTGGCGATGGAACCCTGTTGAAGTCCATGTTGAATCCTCTACTCTGACACCATGTCGTATTTATGCTTTAGATAAATAATCATTCAGGACAAGGAGAGTACGTTAGCTTCTTTATTGCGACGTCAGCAACATGAGTGTGACTCTAACGTAGGCTAGTAGCCAACTGCCCATCAGGACCCTGTGTGTGGGTACTTAAACAGAAAGGTGCGCCTAGCGCGCCTGTCATAAATGACATATTCAAGGCATGAATATTACAGTCCGTGACAGAAAGGATGGCCTTGCTGTGGCAGCTCACCTCCGTCAGGGAGTGGAGCCCGGAGCAGGCGCCACAGCTGGAAGAGCAGGGCCGCATGCTCAGACTTTTGATGCAGGCGCTCTGGTCCCCTGCCCCCAGCGAAGCCACTGCCACCAGCATGCCCTCCCCCGCAAGTGAGGTCCCTATTGCTACTGCAGCTAGCAGGAACTCTACTGTTAGCTTAGCCCCTGTAGCTAGTGTAGCTTCTGCAGCTACCCCCCTAACCCCCTCTGCTGGCACAGACCCTACTGCTAACAAAGCCTCTGATGCTGGGACCGCCCCTTCGGCCGGCATGGCCCCTGTGGTTATCTTAGCCCCTGTAGCTATTGTAGCTTCTGCAGCTACCCCCCTAACCCCCTCTGCTAGCGCAGGCCCCACTGCTAACAAGGCCTGTGATGCTGGGACCGCCCCTTCGGCTGGCATGGCCCCCGTGGTTAGCGTAGCCCCTGCCGCTAGTGTAGCCTCTGCAGCTACCCCCTCAGGCCCTCCTGCTAGAGTAACCACTGCTAGCACCTTAGCCTCTCCTGCTAGAGTAGCCCCTACAGCTAGCACCTCAGCCCCTCCTGCTAGAGTACCTGCTGCTAGCACCTTAGCCTCTCCTGCTAGAGTAGCCCCTATTGCTAGCATCTTAGTCCCTCCTGCTAGAGTGACTCCTACTGCTAGCACCTTAGCCCCTGGTCTACAAGATACACTATACGACTAAGGTACCCATGTACATGTCAAAATACTTCCCAAAGGTCAGTGAATACCACGACCACAACACCAGAGGAATTAAGCTCAACAAATCATGTTAAACCCAGATTCGGCTCAAACAAGGGACTAAATACGTTTTGCAATTATGCCACATCAATGTGGAACGCCCTACCCAAAGCTGTAAAGGAATGTGAATCCCTACCCACATTCAAAACCGCTCTTAAAGAGCACCTACGGGAGGCTGCAATTCGAAACTGGCCACCGTAAATGTCCAAACCCCCCCACCCCCTCCTAATAGACAGTCTCCACCGCATGTTCTCTCCCCGCTGTATGTATATTTCTCTCCCACCCACCCACCCCCTCCTAATGTACAGTCCCCTCCCCATCATACTCTGTCAGGATCTATGGGTAACAGTACTGTATATTTGAATACCGTATATGTCACAAATGTATCAGTACTAAATACCTCTATGTCCCTATGCCATAAATGTCATGTATGTTGTGTATGTCATAATTGTCAATATGAATTGAAAATGGGGGACCCTGATGTAAACAAGACAAATGTCTTTCTCTGGTCTGCATCCCCTTAACAATTGTGTGTATTGAGCCGTACTGTATTGTACCCATTTGTACATTAGCAAGCTTTCCATTTTTTCACAAAATGAGTTCCCTTCTACCACTAACATTATTGTTTAAGCATTTTTGGTTGAAATAAAGGTAGTTATAAGGTTTTTAATTTGTCGTTAAAAAGGACTACAATTACCAGTAGGCAGCCTGTTGTTCACTAGGCAGCCTGTTCAGTGCTGTCGCCTGATCCACGTCACGGCCAGCAAGCTAGCTAACGTTAACGTTACCTCGCTAAACGTACTAGACGTTAGCAATGTCTACTGTCGTTAACCATTTTAAATCGCAGCATGTAGAGGTGTTTCGGGGACCGAGTAAAATGTGCAGGTCCTCTTCTCAGACCTGTGCACTGCATGCATCATGCCGGCTAGCAAGCTAGCTAGCTACACGTCACGGCCGGCTGATGCCACGATAGCTAACGACCTTATAACTACTACTGTCGTGTCCATAAGTTCCCTGGCAGAATACTTTGTCTGTGAGGACAAAAGTAAATAAGAACGATATATATAACGCTGTATAGCATATTCTCTAAAAAGTATACAAAGAGGAGATAACCATTTTAAATCGGGGCATACAGAGCCCGCCGTAAAAACAATAACGTTATAAACTATACACAATATGTACAACGAAACAATGATTTACATTAGTATTTACAGTGATTTAATATGCAGTGAATACAAATAATGATAACGTGGTTGTTGCTTTTAGAAATGGTGTTTGGCTTCATCTGATAAATGGATATGATCACCAGAGAGATACTAGCCACAGATTCAGGGTCAGTTATTTTCCCATTGTACAAATTGTTAAGCTTATCGAATGTAAGGGCAATCTGATCCTAGGTCTGTGACTAGTCTGTGAGGAGGCTACGCTGTGGTGACGTCAGTCAGCAGCGTCAAATAGCAGTGTAGTTTCCCAGCAAACGAAAACATAAACGTTGTTATTTTGCTACCTTTACCATTAATTGCGAATATTTTCATGTTGAGCTATAGATTGTGGATAAATACGCACAGAAAGGTACACCATGCCAACGTTAATGCTTTATTTATCTAAAACTAGCCGATTTAGAAATGGTCAATGGGGAAATACATTAAGTGCAACAGAGGGTGGATCAGGAAAAAATGAAAATGACGTAACCACTACACTTCCCTATAGAATAGAATAGAATAGAATAGAAATACTTTTATTATCCCGAGGGAAATTTGACACTGCAAATCGCTCAACATTAAACATTTAGACAGAACAGGTCACGAATAAGAATAACAAAACCAATCAAATTGCCTAAGAATAAGAATAGAATAAAATAGAATAAAATATAAGAATAGAATAGAATAAAAATAGAATAAAATGTACAGTAAAAATATACTGAAGTCTACAGTAGGTGAAATATTGCACAGTGCTGTTTCAAAACTCAGAGTCCAGGAAGATGGTAACTGTCACTCTGTTAGGTAGTGTGAGCCTAGCACTGAACATGCTCCTCCTGTCAGCCAAGTCTGTGTATAGTGGGTGGGAGGGGTTTTCCCTGATGGCCTGGAGCTTAGCAAGGCTCCTCCTCTCCGCCACCCTCGCTAGGGAGTCCAGCTCCACCCCAACCACGCTACTGGCCTTCTTGACCAGCTTATCCAGCCTGTTTGCGTCCCCTGCTCTCAGTCCGCTGCCCCAGCAGGTCACTGCGTACAAAAAGGCGCCCGCCACCACCGACTCATAGAACATCCTCAACATCCTTGTACAGACATTGAAGGATCTCAGCCTTCTGAGGAAGTAGAGTCGGCTCTGGCTCTTGTACAGTGCCTCTGCGTGTTTTGACCCGTTCAGTTTGTCGTCGATGTGCACACCGAGGTATTTGTACACCTCAACCATGTCCACATCGACTCCCCTGATGGAAACGGGGTCACAGGTGCACTCCTCCTCCTCCCCAGTGTTAGTCTACTACAAATAAACACAACGTTTATCTTCTGTTAACTTGGTTTATTCAATCAACGTGCATAACACCAATACAGAGCCATTAACGAGCAGTGGACCTCATGCCCCTGGTTGACACAGACTAACTGCGCATGCGTTTCACAGCCACAAGAGGGCAACCTAGAGACTACCATATAGCCAGTGGTTTAGACGCAAAGAGATTACATGTTAACAATCGCATTCTATCTTTTTAAAGAAATAAACTAAACAAAAATAACTTTACATTGCATGAATCATAAAACAATCATACAGTGACTTAAAACAAACAAAATTAAATTCCCTGAGTAGTCAACATAAATTAGGGAAACGTTTGAGAACCAAATACATAAACAAAGGTGTTTTCAATGTTCCATTTCAACAGACACTTTAACCCAGATCCCATTATCCTTCACTGAGTGCTTTTAAGAGCACAAGAGCCGAAGCTCCCTTTTTTGTGAGACAGTCAGCGAGCTGAGATTTTGTGTCTGACCAACGCACCTGCTTTATCCTTTTGCTTTGTATGAGCTCCTTAACACTTTGAGTGCCAGCCATGAGAAATCTTGTTAGTTCATGCCATGCGTTGAGTGCCAACCGACGAGAAATCTCGTTTTTAATCGTTATTTTTTTTATTATCGATTTCCATTCATTTTTCATCAATCTAGCCTCACGTTACCAGTGGGGATCTGTCTGAGCTCGAACAGGGAAAATACCGCCCCCTATCATCTCTCCGGATGGTATTGCACCCCATTGGATTGGACTGAATGAAATGGATGGGAAATTTTTTTTCCGGATTCCACATTTTACTTGTCAGGCATGTAATCCGAGCCGATCCCATTCATTGCCCACCATCAGAACAGTGTGGAATATGTCTTTTGACCACCCAGCGTTGGATCAATAAACACGATCGATATTTGGAATAGCGATCAGGAATTGGAATAATCTTTTTGGAGAACATCTGATCTGAGGTAAGGAATCTATTTTACCAGTTTTGGGATAATCAGAGCTGTTTTCACCTATATATCAACATGTCCCATATGTGTGTGTGTGGCTGTGAGTGTGTGTGTGCTGATCAGGAAATAAGATAATCGATTTTTCAGCCCGCTTCTATAGCGTGCATAAGTACACATATACTATCGATAATCTAGCGTTTATTTGAAAAGGATTCATAAATAGGCTGAAAAATTACAACGTGTTTTGTGTATTACAGTAAAGCGCGATTCCTGCAGAATAATTCTTTTTCCTGAAAGTTTAAAAAAACGAGCGTTTTTCAAAATGGTGTAAAAAGGAAATTAACCGATTAAAAAACAATCCGTTTTGACAATGTTGACTGCAAACAAGTCATTGATAAGCCACGGGCGTATTAGACACATAGCCATAATTTAAGATATAGTTTATGCGTTCGCAAATATGATCGCCCTCCATTGACTACAGCGTTGGCACTCAAGCGCCTATTTCTGGCACCCCCTGCTGGCACGGAAAGTGTTAATGCTGCTTATTTCCAACCTGAGTCTCTTCTCTGTGACTTGTTTTGTGGACTTGAGCGCATCGAACAGAGAATACTTCATAATGTTTCATGCAATTAAAAAGTTAATATATATATGATGATGATGCACACACACCTTTACAGTGTTTTGTTTACCAGTAGGATGTTATAACATTGCTGATAATAAAAATTATAATTATTTTCTCACAGTAGTGTGTGTGTATTTTTGGCTAAAGTGGATAGAAAACACAGTACTGTGCAAAAGTCTTAGGCACCCAAGAGTTTTTATATAAATTGTCTTAGATATTAATAAAAAAAATGCTGTATTAGTTTGTCTGTAGACTACTCTTTTAGATTTTTAGAAACTTTTAATTAAAGTATAAATTTTTTTTATCCACTTTTTCTCCTGTTTTTCTGTGTTTTTCTCCCATCCCAATTTAGTCGTTATGCCAATTCCCCCTCCCCTTCCTGGTTGTTGCTCGCATGTGCCCCCCACTGGTCGGTCTAGGGAGCCCTGAAGTCTATCAGATGCTTCCTCCGAGACATAGGAGACAGCCAGCAGCATCTTTTCACCTGCCAGCGCGGACTCTCATTGGTGAGGTGTAACGTGTGGGAGGTCACACTACCCTCACCATCTCCCTCCCTCGCTGTGCAGGCGCCCTGACCGACCTGTAGGAGTCGCTGTTTACAACGACCAGAATACCACCCCACCGGCTTCCCTCCTGCTGACTCTGCCAATTGAGCCAGTATGACGGCCGGCCAAGCCGGAGGCAACGCTGACAGCCGGATTCGATACCAGTGTCTCTCGCGTTGGTGACGAGCGTTTAGTCCGCTGCGCCACCCGGGCGCCCTTAATTAAATTATTTTTGAAAAGCATCTTCATGGTTTAATGCAGCCATATGTTGCAGGGACTATTTTAATCGTCATGTTGGCGTGACTATGCTTCAAAGGGTTAAATCAAGCATTTGTAAGTGCTTTAGAGGAAATGTCAAAATATCGTGATGTATATCGTGTATCGTGACATAGCCAAAAAATATTGTGATATCATTTAGAGGCCATATCGCCCAGCCCTAGCTCAAAGCTGTCCAGAAGGTTGGTAAGCTCAATAGCCTTGGAGTCGTTATTCTTATTTATATGAATATTCAGATCTCCATGTATGATTAATATTTCACATCTAAGGATACCGACTGAGATTAGCTCTGAGAATTCCTGCAGAAATATTGATGAGTAAGGCTAGCCTAACCCCCGTTACCCGAGACACAATCGGTGTGGTCACTTTGGTCCCCACAGCTAGCAGAGTCTCTGCAGCTAGGTCAGCTTCTGCACGTAGCTTAGCCCCTACCGCTAGTAAGGAATCCCCTGCTAGCGTAGCCCCCGGCGGCTAGCGGAGCCTCCGTTACCAGGGTCACACTCGGTGTGGTCACCTTGTCCCCCACAGCTAGGACTGCCCCTTCAGCTAGCTTGTCCCCCGCAGCCAGCACAGCCCAGGAAGCTAGCACGGCCCTTACTGCTAGCTTAGCCCCCGCTTGTGCGGCTACGCCTGGTCTGGCCGCTACACCTGAGTCCGGTTCTGCGCATGGCCCGGCCTCTACGCCAGGTCCGGCCTCTACGCCCGGCCCTGCCTCTACGCCTGGTCCGGCTTCTACGCCTGGCCAGGCCGCTATGCCTGAGTCCAGTTCTACGCCTGGTCCGGCTCCTACGCCCGGTCCGTCCTCCACGCCTGGTCCGGCTTCCACGCGCGTCCCTGCCTCTACGCCCGGTCCGGCTTCTACGCCTGGTCCGGCCGCTACGCCTGAGTCCGGTTCTACGCCTTGTCCGGCTTCTACGCCCGGTCCGGCCTCCACGCCTGGTCCGGCTTCCATGCCCGGCCCAGCCTCTATGCCCGGTCCGGCTTCTACGCCTGGCCCGGCCGCTACGCCTGAGTCATGGGTTATTTTCTCCACCCCCCTGCTCCAGATCTCCCGGTCCTCGTCCCCTATGTCCTGGTCTCGACCCCCAGTTTTTTCCACGGTCCCAGCGCCCCACCTTGCCCGTTCCCGGGCGGTCTTATGTGCCGTCTGGAAGCAGCCCGTAGAGGGGGGGGTACTGTGACAATCCGCTCCTCACCTCCATCCAAAGTCTCCTCATAAACTGCCCTCTGCTCCCATCTTGTGGCCTGTTGTTGTTACTGTCAGTTCTCGCCCTTAGCCTTTTCGTGTCTAGTCCTTGTTTACATCAGGGTCCCCCATTTTCAATTCATAGTGACATTTATGACATACACAACATATATGACATCATGACATTTATGGCATAGGAACATACATGACATACAGGTATATAGTACTGTACACATTGGAGTGGATGTACCCGCTCTAGTCTCCTAAGGTGTGGGGGGGGGGGGTGCAGAAGTACACCTTGTGTAGCTTGTGACGAATTACAGGAAGTGAGAAGGACTTGGTTAGTCTCCCTTTGAAAGGTCTCTGGTCGTACACATTTGTAATTTTCATGGCCTGTCATTGGTCCTGTTCCCCTAGGCATTTCTGTGCACCCATCCCCTAGGCATAACCCTGCACCAAGCTCAAGTTACAAGCTCAAAATGTTTTCAAGTCATGTCTAACTGACTATTCTTTGAATTGACAGTGATGTATGTAGACATATCTTCTCATATGATAGATATGATATGATATGATATGATAACAATAGATCCATTCTAAGATTTCTTTTGTTTGGATGATTCTTCATTATGTAGACAAAAATACATCATTATTACATGAAAACTGCTTTTAATTGGGTGGCTTTACTTTTATTTGCCAGAAAGCAGGTCAGGAAGTATTTTACAGTTGGATAATGACAACTCTACAATCTGATATCTAGTTGTTGCTGGTACGCTTAACTCATTCAGCGCCGTTCACACATATATATAGGGTGGCCAAACGTCCCGATTTGTGTGGGACAGTCCCACATTTCAGCCCTCTGTCCCGCATGCCACAAGAGAAGAATATTGTTCCGCATTTCAATAAGTGTCCAGCAAAAAAATATATATTATTATTATTAATAATAATAATTGTTTTTGTCCTCTCACTAATCCCCAAAACATGCACTAATGCACGCACCGCAAGTACTACATATGTAACGTTATGTAACATAGCCTATAGTCTAACCAGCACAAGCGCATTATAGTACCTGGCGCGATCTGTTTATTTCCGGTCGCGGCAATAAGCGCCAGGTACTATACAAGCTGTTATTGGCAGAGCAGAATTCACATCGTTCTACAGGTCTGCATCGTCTACCTCGAGAAGTGGTTCGATTTCTCCGATGAGAATTATCTGAAGGCTCTTTCTGTCATGTCTCTAAAGAGAAACGTGAGCTTCACTGACCTGTGCGCTACAGCTGAAGCCCTCAAGATCAACGGCATGTTAGACATGGATGCGCTCTATGAGGAGTTTTGTTTAATCGTTCCACGTCAGAAGGATGTGGTGGAGATGGAGGCGACTGTTGGAGTGAAGTGGGGGCTGCTGTTGAAGGACATCCAGACCCCCAACCTGACCCAGTTCGCTTCATTCTTCCTCAGCATCCCGGTCACGAATGCGTTCGTAGAGAGGTTGTTCTCCCTGATGACCGGCGCATGGACGGACCAGAGGAATAGATGCAGTGTGGAGCTCGTGAAGAGAGAAATACAAGTCTAAACTAATTTCTCTCTGACATGTGCAGCATTTTATAAATTTGCTCTTGGTCAGAAGAAGGCTCTACTGGAAGCTGCACGGTCCAGTCAGAAATATAAATTCCTCAAGCACTAAGGCACTATGGTGCTGGTGCTCTCCATGGTGCTGAACATTTCAGAGGCACATTCTATGTTCGAGACGCAAATCGCGCAATGCGAAGGCCATAGTGTTTTACAGCCATTTTTAGCCTATCCTACTGTTCCCCATAGGATATTATTTTGTATATAGTTGTTTCCTGTTAGGCTGTTGTTCACTGCTGTTTTCATTTGTATATATATGTATTTCACTTAGAGCAGTGGTTCCCAAACTTTTTTGGCCGTGCACCCCCTGTCACCTCCCGACCTAGCTGACGCACCCCCGAATGGGTTTCTGTTAGAAAAAATTGTTGCACAGATTTTATTTTTTATTTTATCTCTTCCCACGGCGACTATGGATAGGGAATTTCTTTATTTAATTAAAATGTTCACGACAACATGGATGCATGTACTCTGCCAGCATGTTTAATATCCATAATACTAAAGGTTTGACTAAGATTTGTATGAAATTTTATTGTAATTTTATTTTTTATTTTTATTTTTTTTAATTATTTTATTCATTTACCACCATTAGCCTTTTCATGTCACGCACCACCTAGAGGGCGCTCGCGCACCACAAGGGGTGTGCGCACCACAGTTTGGGAACCACTGACTTAGAGGATAACACTCTAGGCCATAACACAGGCCTACTAATGCTCATGTTAATTCATCCTGTATATACCCATTTACATTTAACCTGTTAATTAAAGTTTAAAAAAATTAAATGTATATATGATAAAAAAAAAACTATTAAAAGTATTATCATTTTAATAATTGTACAATTTTGTCAGATTATCATTGAATGAAAAATGAAATGTTTGTAGTGTTCTGCACAGGTTTAGAATCAAGGAAGCCACTACCAGTGTAGACAATGTAATACATGTATGCACTTCAGTATACCATTACAAGAGAGATCACAGGGTTCATGTATCTTAACTCTATAGCCATATAACCGCTAGGAGTCGGTAGGTAATTTAACAGCATGTTGGATTGTGGTATTCTTCTATACAGTGATTATGAGTATTATAAGCAATTAAGAAGACACAACACTATTGTGTTTTTAATACATTAAATGCTTATATTTGGATCAAAATGAATACATTATGTAAACATGATTATTGTATACATATTCATTACTGTCCCGCAATTTCAACAAATGTCCTGCAAAATCGACAAGCTGTCCTGCATTTGGATCATATGGATTTGGTCACCCTACATATATACGCGTTTGTCCGCCAATCGAATAACGCCAACCACATATATATACGTTATTGGATCGTTATTTCTTTTATTCGCTATTTCCATTCATAAATCATCCAGGTAGGCTGTGGTACTGTGTGGCAATGTGTCTGAGATCGCAACGGTCCAATACTGTATGACTGTGTGTGACTCTGTGCGTCATTGAAAGTCATCCGGGCGGAGTTTTCTTGTAACGTGGATCAATATCTTCACCCAATCGCATTGAATCGCTTTCGGGACGCCAGATTCATTATGCTGTTGGGGGTTATGGCGTGGGCCAAATGGACATACGATCTAGCAGATGGCAAGCATGTGCATTGTTTTCTTTTTTTTATCCACTTTTTCTCCCATTTTCTATTTTTCTCCCATCCAAATTTTCGTATCATCCAATTCAACCCTCCCCTGTCTTTGAACGCTGTTTCATGCCTCCTACAAGCCGGCTGCAATGTGGACTAAGTCATACATAGCACGAGTCCCCTCCGATACTCGAGGTATCAGCAGTCGCATCTTTCCACCTGCGCGGCTCGATCTTTCAGCGTCAGGGGTCTGGGCTTTGGAGGGGCCCCGCCCCCGTCGCTTCCTGATTCTACTGCGCAGGCGCACCAACCGACCTGTAGGAGTCGCTGTCCACAACGCCCGATCCCCACCCATCAGTTTCCCTCCCCCTAATACTGCCAATGTGTATTAGTGCGGACGACCAGCTAAACTGAAAGCAATGTGGAGCGCTGGGCTCGAACAGGGAGGCGTACCTGCATGTGCATTGTTTTCATAGCCATCGCCCTGATCAGCGTATGCTGTTGTACTAATGAATGCTGTTATTGACAATCAATTAATCAGAAACATGCATGATGGAACATAATATACCGATCATATGCATTTGAATTTTTTATTGTAGCGTGTATAGGGACGAAATGCCAATGGATAATATATAATACACATCGCGGCCTATTACTAGCCTCCCAGGAATTACCCCAGACCACTCTAAAACCATACTTATATTCACCACGGTATAAAACGAGAATGTATGGATGGAAAAAAGATTCCTTTTTCACATCTTGAACGATAGATACTCGATGTCAAATGGGCCATAGTATTGCATATATAGCTATAATATTTAAATAGTTATAGCCCTGCAAACAAGGTGAGCGACTCCCACCGTTTACAGCACTGGCGGTAGCTACTACAGGATGAGGCTAATGCGTGGCGTCCAATGAGTTAAAGTGAAACAATATTTTTTATTTACTGTATATTAACTTCACTGAAATGAAATGTAATAATCATTTTGGCTCTTGTCCAGTAGCATTTTGTTTGCACGCAGGCTTTCTGGTTTGATCATACTAGGCTGTTAATGGAAATGTCCAAGCAATTAACAATTTGGTGTTGATTAATCAGTAATTTGGTGTGTCTTTGAATTTTATTTGGAAGTTTGCCATTGTACCTACTCACTGGATCTTTGAACAAAGCAACCTATGAGTTGTGACCTGACCTAATATTTTGGTCCGTCGTTTTATTCAAGAAATATTTTTTTTGTTATTTGTAGAATATATGACTATACAGCCACTATGCCACAGATAGAATTATAATGTTGGACACCAGATGTCAAAAGATGGAGCAAATAGTTTGTCTTTGTAATCATGGCAGTTGTGCAGATCTTCACATGAATAAATCTGGCCTGTGCTGCTCGTGTATTCAGTGATTCTTCAGCCAAACACATATTGTGTTTGACTTGCACATTAATAGAGGCTGCCTCACCATGCCAAGCAGCTGCATATTAGGACCTATTACGTGATTTCATAGCTCTTAGAAAATTGCTCCTATTCACAACGAAACGGCTGAGGGAAGGAGGGGGTGAGGTGGGTGGGGTGAGGGGGAGCCCCCCCCCCCCCCTCCACTCACTCTCCCCACCCCAACACACAATCATGTCTTTTCAATTGGCAATGGCAAGGTTGATGACAACATGACCATTGTATTATAATGATAACACCACAAAGGCATCTTCCCCCCTCATCAAGGCTTTTGGAGCGCGGCTGCAGATACAATGTAATTCACTGCTCCGTTGGTGGCGCTGATACCATTATGCGGCGTGTCGGCACAGAGGGGTAATCACTGTCTTTCCTGAGAGGAGGCCAGGAGAAAAAAAAGGATGGGCACAAAAGGGGGGTTTAGATGGAGTGATGATGACAGGGAGGGGGAGGCCGAAACTTACAATTAAGACTGCCGTTAGCGTCAATTCAGAGGTGTCAGAGCCCCACTGTGCACCGTGCTCCTTACGTGCTCTCCACTCGCACCACTGTTTATTTACCATGCCCACCAGTCATTATAATTAATATGTAATTTAGTTCAAGGCGTTCCTATTTGCCGGGTTGTTGAGTGTGCGGCTGCAACATTATGGAGTCTGCGAGGAGAGTGGAGGCAGGGGATGAAACATGGCAGCTAAGTGCTATTGAATGACTGACGTAGAGAGAGAGAGGACAGCGGAGGAACTTTGATATCGCCAGTCGCACACGTTCATCAAGTTTTAATTAGGTGTCACTGTGGGGGGGGGGGGGGGGGGGTGTAGGGGGGAGCAGCAGCGTTAATGCCTAATTTCAGCCGTGCACGACCACAATGTTTAATTAGTTAAGTGGCGGGAAGCACATGGTCGTGGTCCTGAGTTGTGATTACAGATTAAAATTAAGTGTGTGTATTTGAATCTTGAGCTGATTTCAGAAAATATATATATATATATTTAACACTGGTCGGAACTAGCTCACACTGAAGGTGATATCTTGAGAGTAATCATGTCTTTAATCACGTCTTTCCCCCGGTAAGCCCAGGCAGACTTATTAGACACTATTGACTTCACACAAAACGCCAAGATCAAGCTGGAATTAACCTTCCAGCATGTCCTTACTGCTCTGATTTGAAGCTGACAGTGATTTGTATTGAGTAGCCAGTGCAGATATTGTATTCCAAGTATATTCTTGAAAGTAAAGAAGATGCCAAATCTATGGTTCTAGGGGGGATCGCGTGCCTTGATGTCTGAAAGGATGAAGGTTAAAGAACACACACACTCACACACACACACACACACACACACACACACACACACACACACACACACACACACACACACACACACACACACACACACACACACACACACACACACACACACACACACACACACACACACACACAGATCTTCAGGAAACAGTTGACTAATCTCAATTTCACCAATTTATTTTGGCCCTGTCAACTTAAGGCCTAGTGCCCTTCATCAGAGCAACTCTTGTGTTATTAGTATGAACAGTATGCATTGCATGAGATTCATTGTTTAATCGTGATGGCGGTGAAACAACAAACAATACACTCCTTGAAGGTGTAACGAGATTGCGACCAGTCAGTCACAGCCCTTTGTTATAAACTCCCTCCTAAGTTAAATACCCACGCTTCACTACGTGAATTGGGTTTGTTTCATGCGGCAGCTAGATAAGACCAGCGTAGTTTCGTAATACCATGGTCTTATCACGTGGTGCTGGTGAGCGGAGTGGTTGGCAGTTGGTGGTTGGCGTTTCAGGAGACAAGTTCCCAGCGTGAAGTTGGATGGTTTGCTTGGGTAAAGCAAAAAAGTCAAATAAACCATTCTTAACACTTTGATCGCCATGGTTAAATTCATAATTTACCATCCCTAGCCAGCTCTATTTGTCTATGGAGAAGTTCCCCTTCTTTGCAGGGCTATAACTTTTTAAATTCTATTGCTAAATTGACATTATTATGGCCCATTTAATGTCCTATATCCATTGTTCAGGGTGTAGCAACGTTATACTTTTTCATTCACATATTCATACTAAAATATGGTCTAAAGTATAAGTATGTTTTTATCGTTTTCTGCAGCTTTCTCCAGAACTTGATTTATAGCCCCAAATGCATTATATTGATGATCAAATACAGTTTGGTAGCGATCGGTGCCAGATAAAAAATTTCAACTGGAGGTACTTCTAGAAGTTACTACGTATGATCTGATGATGACCGGATGGGCGGGGGGTCGTTTATAATTCCGTGGGCAACGTTATATCATTCACCTAGTGTGGGTCATATGATCATCAGAGCAGTTTATATGGAACACGTTAGAAAATAACGCTGGATCTTACCGTATCTTCCTCGCGCCGTTGCACGATCAGCTTGGAGTAGACAGTTTTCGATTATGGGATGTTGATCTAGATGAACCATTTCCAGGTTGTATAATACTATATACGTCCAAATAACGTTGTTTATTGAGTTAGGGCGAGCGATTGATTATCCAGTGTGTCGAGATAGAGTCCGGCTAACGATCGCGAGTGCCCGGACGAAATATAGATGAGCACTTCCTGTTTGGCGCGTCACTTCCTGTTGGCCGATCTGCCGATCGGCCACCAGATGGCGCTCTTGAACCGTTAGAGAGTTGAGTGGAGATCAGCAGTATATCTCAGGACCCCGGAGGAGAAATGTGATTTCGATCACAGATTTTTGAAATATTGATATCAAAGACGAGTTACGGCGTCTTCGGCAGAATGAGCATGGCGAGCAAAGACGAGTTACGGCGTTCCCGGCGATTAAAGTGTTAATCTTCACGGAAGAAAAACAAAATAATAACACTCATATTGTTTTGATTGTGTTTCTGTTTGAACTGTTGTGCTTGTTGAGTGTTTCTGTCTGGTGTCTTTGTTCCTGCTCGGCATCATTGAAAATGAGGGTCTCCCTACAGAGTCTTAACTAAAGGTTTGAATGGGCGGCTGGGTGGCGCAGCGGAGATTGCGCTCGTCACCAATGCAAGAGACTCCGGTCTCGAATCCCGGTGTCAGCATTGCCTCAGGCTTGGGCCAGTCGTCATACTATCTCAATTGGCAGAGGTAGCGGGTGGAAGTCGATGGGTGGGGATTGGACGTTGTGGACAGCGACTCCTACAGGTCGGTTGGGGGATGCCTGCACAGCAGAGACAGGAAGTAGCGGGGGTAGTGTGAGCCTCCCATGCGTTACACCTCGCCACTGAGTCCGCGCTGTCTGGTGAAAAGATGTGACAGGCTGCCTCCTCGTGTACCGGAGGGGACACGTGATGCAAGGCTTCTATCCTCCCTACGACCGACCAGTGGGAGGCATAGTCGAGCAACGTTCAAGACAGGGGAGGGGAGAATTGGAAATACGAAATTGGGATGGGAGAAAAAGTGGATTAAAAAAAATTAAAGGTTTGAATGAAGTGCCTGCCGGTACCTAGTGACCACCTGCTATAAAGACAATGATTTCCTTTCACCTTGGGTGAAGCAAAACATTGAATAAATAATTCTTAACACATTAATTGCCAATAACGAGTATACCATGCGTTGAGTGCCAACAACGAGTAAACTCGTTTTTATGATCGTTATTTCTTTTATTCGCTATTGGCATTCATAATTCATCCAGGAAGCCTCCGGGAGCCAGCTGGACCCTGTCTGATATTGCAACGCCTCAATACCGCCGCCTGGTGGATTTCGGGCGAGTTACACTCTACTCTAAACCGGAAGTGTGGCTCTGTGCATCGGGGAAAAAGCTCCGCCAGAGATATGTTGTTACGTGGATCAATATACACACTCGAGTGCATGGGATCGCTTTCGAGACGCAAGAATCAATATGCTTTCGGCGTTTATTGCGTCATACAAACGGAAAATGGATCTAGCAGATCGACGTCAAATAATTGGAATCTTTTTCCTCCAGTCTCATCAGGCACAGGTAAGAGGAACCTAACGTTATTTCCAGCTCGATTGTCCATGTATTTCATTGCAATCTGTCCGATCAACGTATGGTGTCTTACTAAAGAAAGCCGTTACTGACAATCAAGGAATCATAAACGACCCCCCCCCCCTTTCCTTCACGCATGATGGAGCATAATGTATAGCGATCATATGCATTTGAAAATTGTAATATAGCGTGTATAGCAGGGGTCAGCAACCTTAGGCACAAGTGCCCCCATTGGCACGCGGTATCTTAACCAATGGCACGCTAGCAAGTGTGTAAGAGAGGAACCTTTTTGGAAATGTTATTTATGGTAGTTTGACTGATATACCAGGGATATTTCAGGGTCAGAGCCAATCAGAAGTGTAAGTCTGTTGTTGTTTGCCGAACATTAAACATTGCTGAGTGTTAAACGCCACTTTGAGACCAAACACGAGCAAACTTTAAAGGATGAGGCAGACCAGGCTGAATGTGTCCAGGTATGACAAGCAAGCATCTCATAAATACGGCAGCATTCTTGTATAGCGCTCGTTTATAATTATGAGAGGAAAATGGTTATTAAAACTATTGCTATAAGTTATAAGTTTATTTGGATCCCCATTAGCCACAGCAGTGCTGGGGCTATTCTTCCTGGGGTCCATAACACATAAAATACAGTTACAGACTTATACACTCACAACATTTACATGTCATACAGACAATTAAAACAACAATAAAACCCCTAATCAAATTCATAATACAATACAACAATATATACGCCTTATGAATTCATAATACAATACAATAATACCTACTCATAATTAATTCATAATACAATACAGCATAATATACTATTTAGCTTTTACATACATTATCTATGTTCATATCAGCCAATTATACAATATTTTAAAGGGGAACTATCTTATAAATGGCCTTTTTGAGTGTTTAGCATTGTTTCCTAGCTATGTGAACTTATATTAATATGATCTATGTCTCAAAATTCTCATATTGGCGCATTCTTCCAATTCTCCTCTCACAATATTCACTAGGGCTGGGTGATATGACGATATTATATAAATATCGGGTACAGTTCATTAACGATACACTTTTTTAACGTATAGTGGATATCGTGATGTTTTGCCCAAGAGGATTGTGTCGCGTCAATCTGGTCCACACCCGTTCAAACTTTTGAACAACGCCGCCCCCACACACACTACTGCATCAAAGTTACTACTTATTATTAACAAAGGCATTCGTTTTGTGGCATTAACGTTATATAGTTACACATTCAATAACATCAGCGTATTTACCCAAACATAGCAACGTCCGATGACGACATAGATAGCAAGCGTTACTGTTCATATCTCAGCCCGTGCTGAGTTGTGCGTGCCAATTCTGCGGTCTGTTAATAAAGTTTTCAATCAGACAGATGTATGGAAAGGCTTTTATTATAACATTCGTTGCAATAAAATTATTATGGCTTGTTTAGTCATGCTGCGGTGCGCTGGTAATCACTCGTCGGCCACGGGGAGCTGTTGTTGTCGTTGAGCTGAGCTCTCATCAAAATCAATGCGGACAAAAGCGGAAGTAAAAAACGCATAGCGCTTGCCGATTGGTGCTAAGAACAGCAGGGCGGGTGCAAGCAGTGTGACGTAATTGGCAGACTCGACTGTCAATCAAAATTATTCTGTTGCCGGCTGAATGATTGAATGAATGAAAACGTTATTAACGATTGCAGAATGGGTACAATACAGTACAGTTCAATACAACAACAGTGGACTGGAGGATGAAGACCAGAAACAGACTTTCGGCTTTTTTACATAAGGGTCCTCCATTTTCAATTCATCAAAACATTTAGAGACATACAAATATACAGTAGTTTCATAAAAATGCTAAAATGCTATTGATTGATTGATTGATTGATTGATTGATTTAAAACTTTATTAACATATTGCAGAATGGGTACAGTACAGCTCAATACATACAATTGTTAAGGGGATGCAGACCAGAGAAAGACTTTCGTCTTGTTTACATCAGGGTCCCCCATTTTCAATTAATCATATTTCATATCTAAATCATATAATATCTCATTGCTAAATATATGCAATATATAATTTAATAATCCAATAATCTAAATCTAATATATAATATAAAAATGCTAAATGCATGGGTATTTTATTTTGTCTTTAATGTTAGCTTGCAAACTCAAATACTGTCTTGGTAAGCCTCATAATGAATTGTTTGGGGAAAAAAAGAAAAACATCGTGATGTGTATCGTGTATCGCCGAAAGGTCAGAAAATATCGTGATATCATATTTAGGCCATATCGCCCAGCCCTAATATTCACCCTCACTGAACTGAGTCATTTGAAAATGTGCGCGATATGTGATGTCATAAAGACACCGCTGCATGTTAATGTTCAGGCGGCGGGACCCGGCGCAGTGGTTTAGGAGCCCAGGCTCAAAACGGCTCGAGATCTTGAGGTAGAAAAATGCTGTTTTTGAGGACTTGATTAGAAATACAAAACAATGAATAAAAAAAATATATATATTACAGAGGTGTTCCATAGACTCACAGGAATTGTGTAAAAGTGCCCAAATAGTGAAAGAAATAGTAAAATAGTTCCCCTTTAATAATATATCCCTATCAGACACATGCCTTTTCATCCATATATACCTATCTCTTTATCAGACACATACATTTTCATTTACGTACACACTATCTATTAGGGAATGTCAATTTCTTTGGTTGAAAATGTTGTTTTACCACGATTTTGAAACGGCATTTACTATTCTCCTGCTTAACATGTCTGGGAAGAGAGTTCCATTCCTGCATATCACGGAACATGACAGTTCGCTTCATTGCATTCGACCTCACTTTTGGAAGTGTAAAACCTCGTTTTTATATGCACATTGCCTATATGGATGGAATAGAATTACAGATCTGTTGGAGATAAACATTTTGATGTGGTGTCATAATTAAACTTAATGTTAACTGTTGATATGGCACACTAGTTAACAAAAACATTTAAAAATGGCACTTTGTATCAAAAAGGTTGCTGACCCCTGGTGTATAGGGACGAAATGCCAATCGATAATGTATAATACGCGTCTGGGCCTATAGCGCGCGTTCTAGGAATTACTGCTATACAGTCTAAAAACATACTTATATTCTCGACGGTACAACACGACAATGTATGAATGGAAAAATATAACGTTCCCACATCCTGAACGATAGATACCAGATGTTGAATGGGCCATAGTAATGTCGATATAGCTATAATATTTAAAAAGTTATAGCCCTCAGCGTCATTCTGCACGCACTTCACTTCGTGCACGAGCACTGAATAAAAAATTCCACATATATACATAACCTTACGTTCTATTTCATTATGGTTGCCGCTCAGCGTCATTCTGCACAAGAGGAGCTGAGCGGGAGCCAAAGCTCGACAAATATACCCCGCTGAGGCCCCCCACAACCATCAGACCGGGGAGGACCGAGCCCCCCGACCCTCCCTAATGGAGGGATACCCTCCCTATTGGAGGATGGGAGGGAGACATATCCGACCGTGCGAAGAGGAACTCAAGCAACTCAACGCACAGGGTGAGCAGACCGTGGCTTGACCCCACGACTACGCACACGCACAACCCGCATGCCACCAGGGAATGAACGGAAGGAACAACCCTCGTTACTGCCCCCAAAATCACGGGGTCAAGAGCAAACTCAACCCTGTGGCAAGGCCGTAGCAGCGGAGCTCGAAGGAAGACCCAGACCCACAGAAGGGACTGGATCCCCTGGAAAAAAGGGGGGCCCGGAGAAGTCAATGACGCCAGGCATCAAGACCCCACCAGGTGGTCACTTAGTGACACCGCCCCCCACATCGCCAGCGTATTCGAATAGGGCCCCTCCAAGAGTGGGCCCTTTCCCCCCAATAGTACACCGCCTGGCACACTGACCCTGCAACACAGGCAGTCAGCATGGCCGTAAAGCACTCAAAAAAGGTTAACCAACGGAAGCAGGCAGCGCACCGGGGAAACCAGGCAGCAGGCTGTAGACCTGAGCCTGGAGCACTGCGGACGAGACAGGCGCCAAAGGGGTCAACTGAAAACAGCCCCCCTGGCGGAAGGGGCGTATGCTGGCGTTGAGCACCATGACAAAGCCTCCATCAAAAAAAAACCACCCAGAGGGGTCGAGGCAGAGAAGGCTGACACGATTGGCAGACGTCATGAACGTGCAGGGGCACACTCAACCGGGTAACCCGGGAGTTGACTCTGCTCCAACACACCAGAGAATCAACCACCCTCTCGGTACACAGACAGTGGTTGTTCCTATAACCCCCAAGAAAAAACTCCAAAACACTCCTGCGGGTATACACCAGCTATACCGCAGTACAAGTGTTTCAGTTTCCAAAAAGGGTTATCCCAGGCCTACGGTTTCAACGAAACATTACTTCGGACCGGGCCCGGCGGCTTGGGAAGCACACAGGGTTACCAGAGGAGGTCCAGAAGACCACCCCAACAGCCCCCTCTTCGCCATGCGTGAGAGAGGAGCGAAAGAAAGGAGAACCAGCCCCTTATAATAGTGCCAGGTACAACATGTACCCAACAAAGGGTCTCCATAACGCCTAACCCTGTGACACCCGGGCCGACCCGGCATTTTTCCCCCTGAAAAAAGCCCCAGTCCCTCAGGGTACCAGAACAGCAGATCTGCATCCCCGGCGGACAACGGGTTAACTGACCTGGACCAGCGTGACCAGAACCAGTCCTGTGCCCTAACCACGCCGACATGCCTACTCCAGGAGAAGGGGCAGATATGCGTGTTGATCTTAAAACATGAAAAGAGGGCGCCACCCAGACGGTCCTGTTTATACCGCGCTCGGTGGCCCACCCCAAGGGCGTGAGACCCCTCTACCTATGTTCTGATCTATTCCGTTAACATCCCCCAGATATCAAATCAAATTTATTTATAAGGCCCGACAAGATAAATGCAAATAAATGAAAGAATATGAACGAATATGAACGAGAATGAACGAGAATCCGTCGAGACCCAGTAACAGGCTCTCGGAAGAGGAAAAAAATCCCCCATCCCAGTTGCTTTATAAAAACGCTGTTTTAATAACAAGTAACCAAGGCGTACTAGCCACCCGCATGATTCTTAACAGAAACACCCCGAGCCAGCACTATGTATGCGTCGGGACCCAAAACATATCAATGGACAGTCTAACCAGACCCCACATTGATCCTTCAAGGCGCCTGGGAGAACGACAAGAAGGTTGTCGTGCTTCATATTCTCCACACTTTTTTATTAAAAAGGAAAGAAACACCGACTGACATGAATCCCACGTGACGCAGCCGAGGGTAAAAATTGTTAAAATTTTTACATCCCGTCATCCCCACCATAGAGGAGAGACGGAACTCCTCAGAGAGACTTCCCACGTGAGCCATAGATTGAAAAGTCACGGTAACATTGAGTCATGTGACCAACCGACTCAAGTTACGCGTATATCGAGCGTAGTAGAACAGTAAGTTCTTACGCTCTGCCCCGACAACTTGACAACAACAGACCCTACATACGGGTCTAAACTCACGGAAGTCATCGTCCAATAGCAACGTGCCTAGTGACGTGTGCTATGACGGGGGGAAACCCAAGACTCAAACGCCTGTGATGGGTGCAGAGTCTGGGAAACCCTCCCCCCCCCCCCCCCCCCTCCTTGCCAAGCCGCCTAACAGCTTGGCCCTGACTGAACGAAAAAAGAGTCCAATAAACCCCCAGAAGAGGGAAGGAGGGGCTTATCCGGCACCCCCTCACAAGCCCAACCCTTGCATACGACAACAACAATAGCCATATGATACCTTTAGTAGCAATGCTAATGAATAGCGCAAGCTAATACAATGCACGCTAACCACAGACACATCTGTGAACAGGGTTTATAGCAAGACCAAGTTGTGTGTGTGTGTGAATCCTACACCCGCATCCATGTTGTAAACACAGAAAACATTGATAGAGAGAGAGAGCGGCTGAGCCGCGGTACGTTTTCATACGAGCATTACTGCAAACCAACACAATAGTGTTGCAGCTCAATATCACTGTGTAAGCAACAGAGCACACAACTAACCTCTACCTTTATGTGGAGATTCAGGTCGAGGCAGAAAAAACCCTTTTTCAACCGAGTGTAGGCTGCAGGCCTTGCTTAAGCTCTAACATGAATGTAACATCTAGCCCTCCTATCAACCCATACTAGCGAAAGATTCACACGTTGCAACCCCATCATATGTTTGGTGAATAAACACACAGTTTGTTAACAAAAAATACAGTCCCCCTTTAGAGGGGACTCTTTATTTTCGAACAAAATCATAGAGGGGCCGGGAAGGGAAACAGGGGGGGACCACAGAGGGAAAAAGTCACTGAGTCTTAGCGACGCCTGCCACGAGCCGCTCGGGGCTTCCCACCCCGTGGAGCCCCGGAGGGACGGTAAACGATCGGCGGCTGGTCTTGACGATCCCTACCGTCACCTCCAGGCGTAGATGGGCCGGCTGCAGTGGCGGAGGCGCCCTCTCTCCTCCTGGCCTTCTTCGCTGAAGGTCCAGCAGTGGCGGTGGTGGCAGCGGCGGCCACGGCGGAGGAACCTCGACGACGCGGCGGCCGTCTGACTCCACCGGCAACATCGGGCGGGGGGAAATGAGGCTGGAGCACGGAGCGTTCCTCCTGCATCTCCCTGCAGGTTGAGGTCATCAGCTGCAGTGCCGACCCGAATAATCCAGCCTCGGAGAGGGGTGCCGTCAGAAGGGGAGTCCTCTTCTTCTCCGGCACACGCACCTGCTCCAGCCAAAGGTGGCGCTGGATCAGAGTGGCCAGGGCGCTCACTTTCCCAGCGGCTATAGCCTGCGGCTGAGTCAGATGGGCGAGCTGATCATGCTGTAAATCAGTCAGCTCCGTGCCCCCCGTCAATATCCCGGACATGAATCTCGCCAGCTGCGCAATGTTAGAAGCGGCAGTTAGAGATTGCGTTCCGGTGATAAATTACTGGTCGCTCCAAAATGCCAACCGCCTCGCCGATTTCCCTTGGGGAACCGGCTTCCGTAACGGCTCCCACACCACCTCCGGACAAAGGAGCGCCGCCATCGGCCTATCAAGCCGTGGCACGCCCTCCTTCATGCCGTTTACCAAACCCGCCACCCGCGTGACTTGCACGTAGGCGGGAGTAAGGCCCATGATGTGGGAGACCACCTGGCCCTGACGGACATAGGCCGCCATTGAGGGGAAAAATGTGTAGACAACGTCCACCCCTCTTACCGGGCGACGTTGCCATAGATGACCTATGAGATCATCAGGGACAGGAACAGGCAGTGGCTGCGGCAGCGGCACGCCGTTTGCGACTGCCGCCATGAGCTCGGGAAACAAAGCACGCAGTTCCCCCTGCATACTTTCCTCCTCCAAGCCCGCGTCCCTCACATACAGCAGACTACTGGTCAAGGAGCCACATTCTGATGTGGCTGATAGTAGGGCATCCCGCCGCCGAGTCGGAGGTTCTAACCCAACACCTGCGGACGGGGAACCCCAAGGAGACATCTCACCCCCCTCCAGTGTTACCTGGACAGGCAGGGGACATGTCTCCACCGGGCCTTCAAACAAGAACCCGTCCGCCTCTATCATGTAGTCCTCTGTCTCCATCGAGCATGTAGAGACCGACGCATCCTCATCTGGCTCCAGCAACTCACCAAAACCAGGCCGTTCGCGTCTGCAAGCCACCATCTTGCGACGGGAGCAAGCTGACGCAAAAAGTTTGCGTCTCAAATCCCCCGCAACCAAAGGAGCCGGCCGCCCAACAGCGGACGACTCCCCGGAAGCAGAGGAACCAGAGCCGGAACCAGGCCATCGCACAGGAGACAGCACTGGTGCACCAGCTCCTTGGAGAGGCAAACTACCCATCGGACGCCTACCGGGCGTGGCTGCCGACCACGAGAGAGGCCTCAACCCCGCTCCAAGACGCACGACAGAGGCGGCAATGGAGAACCGCTGGTGAAGAGTGGCGTTGCGAGCGCGACCCTCCGAAGTAGACATTATGACTTAGCTTTTTTCTTTCGAAATATATGAGAGAAGAAAAAATTTAAACACGTCTCAACTTTCTTCAGCTAACAACCTCGTCAAGTGTGGGATCTACCGAAGGCACTTCCTTGTGGTGAAAGTGAAGAAGGAGGCGAGTAGGTGACCACACACCTGCTTATGAAGGTAAGCGGATAGGGGTGTGGCCAGACGAATGTTGGGATGTAAAGGTACATTGTGGAATTTTTTATTCAGTGCTCGTGCACGAAGTGAAGTGCGTGCAGAATGACGCTGAGCGGCAGCCATAATGAAATAGAACTGCGTCAGGTCAAGACTGTGGTTGATTGTGATTGTTCCGTGAAGGAGCTTGTGTTTTCTGTAAAATTTGCTTTTGTTGTCTTAAGGGACCTCTTGATACCTCAACTTCCATAATGGCAGGGTATATTGAACAACCTCCACGCCTAATACTGCACACAACATGCACATAATACTGGATACAACACCTATTGCTCCTTGTCTGTCAGTCTCAAGTCCACATAGTAACCATGAGGTCAACATTTAGAGGTAATTGACCATATCCACATGGCGGCCATATTGCTCAGGGTGGAAACGAATCCCAACCTTAGCATAACATAAGAGCAAAATGGCCGGCGTGTGAATATGGTCAACGGTATTGTTTTTTATCGTATTTTTTAATGCATTGGTTTTATATTCATTTTATCCTCTCCCTCTCTGTCTGTCTGTCTGTCTGTCTCTCCATCTCTCCCTCTCTCTCTCTCTCTCTCTCTCTCTCTCTCTCTCTCTCTCTCTCTCTCTCGCTCTCTCTCTCTCTCTCTCTCTCTCCCTCTCCCTTTCCCTCTCTTTTCTTCTCATAGTTTCTCACAGGGTCATTGAAGAGGTCAACGCCATTCAGGAGAACTTAGAGATTGAAAGGACTTGTAGACAGAGTGTTGAAGCCCTGGCCTCCAAGGTACTGTTGATCCAACAAGATAATTTATTCAATACTGTCCAAACATAACAGGCAAAGGAGGATTATGTGAAGCATAACAATGAGATATTAATTCGAAAAGTTTTGAGTGTTGAGTTAGAATAAACTTTGCAAATGTAATACAACTAAAGTTGAAAATAAAGGAATATCTTATCTTAACTTAAGCTTTAGCGACATTCCAGTCATAATTCATGTAATTGTCATCTCAACAACACAAACTCTTGTCTTACACCATCACCTTGTCTCCCCCACCACCCCCCCATACTGATTCTTTTTTTGTCAGACAACGTTTTCTTGTGTCAGAATTGCTTTTGATTCTTCAAAATATGAGTTGTGATTGAAGGTGGATTTTACAGCCCACTGGTGGCGGAATCATCACTGTAATAATTTCTCATGACATTTTTTAACAAAAGCTCCACGTGGCAGGCAGCATCAGAGAGGCTGGTATAGAGGGGACTCCTCTGTCTCCTGCTTGTTTTAAACAAGACTTAGATGACCAATAGCAATACATAGGACTGTAGTTTAAAGAAAATGATTAAAGTTTGCATTACTTTTATTGAACATTCCTATTATACTGTAGTTATACTGTATTCTACTGTATACCTATTATACATTTGACATATATATATTTTAATCTTTTAAGATAATATATTCCTTTATTGATCCGCTTGGGGAAATGCAGGCATCATAGCAGGTCCAGGGGTTAAAGGAGGCGGTGCCACGGCTTGATAGTCCGATGGCATCTATCCTTTGCCCTGAGATGGTGTTGGAGCCGAAGAAAAAGTCACTTCCCAAGGGGAAGTCGGCTAAGCAGTTGGCTGTCTGGAGTGACCAGGCCTACATCGCCTCGACTCAGAGCCTAGCTGCGACGTCCCTCACTATGGGGGGCGGGGGGGCCCGGATCTGATGTTTGTAGGGGACCTCAGCGGGTACATCTGGGCTCTCCGCTCTGCTCCGCTCTTGTGTTCAAATAGAGCAGAGCGTAAAGCCATATGAAATATAACGAAGGTTATCCTATAACCCTAGTTATATGAATATGGCAAGCGCTCTGCTCTGACTCACTGAGGACTGATGACTCACTGATGTGTCTTCCGTTTCGGCGGTGAAAGACTGGGGAAGGAGCTAGTAGTATGGCCATGACCCCACTTATATGTGAGCGGATGTGGGCGTGGTCAGGCAGGTGTAGGTGCATGCATGTGGTTGAAAGGTTTCATTATAGCATATGATTAAAGGGACAGTTCCAATAGAGCAGAGCGCTCGCCATATTCATATAACTAGGGTTATAGGATAACCTTCGCTCTGCCACTAGACTAAAACTAGACTAGAAACCTCTTGAATCTTGAATCTTGACTAAACCACCCACCCACCCACACAGCAATACTATGATTATGGTTTGTTTTTAATGTTTCACAGTTATGGTTAAGATATGAAGTTAGAGTTATGGTTATTTTAACCTCTTAAATCCGATCGGCCGATACCGGTACGAGATTTATTTCAGGTCATAAATAGATCAATACAGTCCGTATTAGGTAATGTTGCGTTTCTTTTTCAAATGTAGCCAAGAGTAAAGATCCCAACCCTATCAAAACAGCAGTCAAAGTGTATATTTTAAGCACTACGTTTGTTTACCAATGACTTTAACCTCTTAACTCTTTGACTGCCGTGCATCTTGCTTATCTTTACAGCTAGATTGCCAGCTTGATAGTCGTTTCCGCGGTCGTTTCACTATGTTTGCGAAGCTGTGTGTGTGTTCTGTATTATAGCTGTGGAGACATGGTGTGGCTCATTTTGACAGACATTACTTGTAGTGCAACATGGGAGAAATAGCTTGTTTCTACTCGCTGTAGTTTGTAGTTTATTACACGCTAAACATCGCGCATTTCCAAGAAAATCCAGTATTTTTTCATAGATTGCGAGATAAAACGCGTTATGTGCAATAAGCCCAAACTGTTCTGGTTGATCCCCTGAAACCCCAAATACTCCCAGATCAAAGGTATATGACATGTATATATGTACCTTCACAAAATCATCAAGGGGGGGGGGGGGGGGGGGGGTCGTTTTAACTCAAAACTGATTGTGTTTGCTGAGCATGTTTTTCGTCCGGTGAAACACAGAACTGTGATTGTTAGAAAAACACGTTTCAGATTTGGTAAAATAGACAGAATGTAGTAATGTACCTTACCTTAGCCAGAAGGTATTCCAAGAAGAAGAATTCCAAGTGATCGCATCGCCATCGCGATTACCAGTGTATATCTATTCACGTTTCGATGGTCAAATACGCTTAGGCAATGGAATTTCGAGGTGATCAATGTGAATTTCTGTTCCAGCAGGAGGAGGGGCCACTACCAAGAAAGAAAAAAAGTGAGGTTGTGTATCAACCCCAAGCCATTGCAGTTCAGACACGGACGATACCGCCACCTGGTGATAGTCGATCGGCATTGCAATTCAAACATATACAAACGAGCCAGGGACGGCTAGAATGATCCGGATAAATGATTTAGAACGGGTAGCAGAGGGAAAAGATCAAAGGATCAAAACCCGAGATATCTCGGGTCTGGCAGCCAACGCATGGCGAGTTAACCCGAGATATCTCGGGTCTGGCCATTAACTCAATCAGCGCCAGACCAGAGGATAGTTGGGTTATCTCGCCAACCGTTCAGCGCCAGACCCGAGTATAGTCAGGTTTTCATCGTTATTTCTTTTATTCTATATTTCTATTCATTTCAGGCACACAGACATCGGGGTTAACATGGGTAATCATGCTGAGATCGCCAAAGTGCAATACCGGCCGCATCCTTCCAGGTGGCAGTATCGAGCACCCTTTGAACCCTTATATCTTGGCCTGTGTTACGTTCAAATCCCTCCGGGCGCAGTTTTTTTTGTCAGGCGAGTCGAGCGGTTATCCCGATCGCATTGAGAAGCGTCAAATGCCCCCGATGCATCTGTTGTGGTGGATTATGTTGGCGACACGATGGACACCAATACTGGGACTCGCGATCAGACAATTGGAATATTCTTTTTGGGGTACCTCCTAGTTAAGGTAAGGACTATATGACATCAATCCTGCTTTGATCTAACCATGATTTCACCTCGATCGCAACGTGTGTGTGTAACATTACTCCACAACATATGCCTTTGGTGACGCTCGAAGCATCAAAACGATAGATAGTTGATGTCAAATGGGCCATAGTATTGTATCCATACTAATATAGAATATAGATATAGCCCTGCAAACACCGCCACTTATTCCTATCTCTTAGAGCGTTGGCGTGGTAGGAACAAAAGATGCTCAAGTCTGTGGCGTCCAAAGAGTTAATGAGTTAAGCCCTAGCCATATTTTCAGAAAATATGTGGGTGGTCATGCCTGCATCTATTGTGCAATAATACAATAACAAAATAATAAAATAGACATAGAAAAACACAGGTAAGACACAAGATGTGCATGATAAAAATAGACATGAGAAACTGGTTCCTATGTACACTACTATACAATATACAATTTTAACTCCGTAATTTTTATACTTAATGTATCTAAACTATACTATACAATACCTCATTCCTTTAAAGTGACTTTTCCATTATTTAAAGTGACGTTTTGTTTAAAGTGATTGTTTAAAGCGGTTGCCGCATGAGTGTTGTGTGTGTGCTCATATGTACTTGTGAGTGGATAGTTCAGTGTTCATTGTTCTGATGGCCTGGGGGAAGAAGCTGAGCCGGAGTCTCTCTGTTCTCGTAGCGTTTGTACGTAGGCGCTTGCCTGACTGCAGTAGCTTGAACAGGCTGTTGTTGGGGTGGTGGGGGTCTTTCATTATTCTGCATACATAAGTAAATGGAAGATTACTTCTACAAGGTCAATTTGCATGTTCTTGGTATCTAGGGACATCTATGGATCTCAGGATATGTATTCCCAGTGTCAGAAATAATGGGCCTCTCTTATATATTTTTCTTATATTTTTTCTGTCTGTTACTGTCCATTCATCAACCCGTTCTTAATACGTCCAAATCTGTTCTTATCCAGGTGTGTTGAATGAAGAATCCCACTCATTCTTAAACTGAAATGCGCATTCCCCTTCAATTCATTTGCATACAGACATATATATAAATAAGCATGGCTGGCAGTGCGCAGTCCAGTGCATGCTCCAAGTCAGACTGAATGGCGCATAATGGAGCCTCTCTCTCTCTCTCCCTCTCTCTCTCTCTCTCTCTCTCTCTCTCTCTCTCCTCTCTCTCTCTCTCTCTCTCTCTCTCTCTCTCTCTCTCTCTCTCTACCAAATCCATTGTGAGACAACTGAACGCAGTATCCGCGTCGCATGTAACAAGAGTCTCTCTCTTTTTCTCTCAAATAGCCAAATATTACACTATAAAAACTAACTGGATAGTTGATTTAACTTCATTAGCTGAAATAGTCTAAAATCATTAAGTCTGCTATAAGCGTCAATATGTGACCTCCTAGACCAGGGGTCAGCAACCTTTACTCAAAAGAGCCATTTCCCCCCCTCCCACAAAATAAAATTCCTCTGGAGCCACAAAACCAATTTACCCGTAAAATGAAGATAACACAGTGTATAACATTTTATATATAGTTATCCCCAAGCATACCCCACATTTTGCATAAAACGCCTGACAATTGCATACCCAAAGTAATTTGCGATTTATTATACTTCATACTTATAGCACACAGTTTGTTGCATTAATGGAATTATAAAGCAACAAAAAGAAAATGTTTGACTTTTTATTGCTGTTTTTACCTGTTATAACAAAGGAAAACCTCAAACTCTTATGAAGAGGAGAAAAAGGACTGGCTGTGTAGACCTATTTTTAAATAAAACACAGAAGAGGAGACAAAATACTGGTGTCTGTAGACCGAGTACCCTGAACTATTCAGGTATATTTGAGTCCTTCCCTTATTTGTGGAACATTTATAAAATAAAAAGTAGTCCACTTTGAAAAAAGACTACCATGTGTAGACCTACTTTGAAATAAAACCATGAACTATGCAGCTTTATTTGAGTCCTTCCCTTATTTGTGGAAAATCTATCAAATAAAAAGTAAATTAGCAAATTTCTCACCACATATCAGGCATACAGGTAAGCTTGCAGAGTTAGTCGTGAAAGCAAATTAATCTGTCCACGCTGAATTAAACCCTCTATTTTCCGCAGACTTTCCTTTTTTTGGATTTATCCATGGTTAGCTTACTGGGGGGTCGGAAACTCAAGATTAGCCACTTGCAGACGGCAGGGTGACGTACTGTATATTTTAGTTGATGAAATATTTTAGTTGACTAAATATTTTAGTTGATGAAATATTTTTTCATTTCAGTGTCACAGTATAACATCGATCTCCAAAATAAGAGATAAAAAAAAAGAAGAAAAAAAAATATAATAAATAAAACATTTAAAAAAAATTTGACCAGGGAGCCGCAGCTGATTGGCTAAAGAGCCACATGCTGCTCCGGAGCCGCAGGTTGCAGACCCCTGACCTAGACCCTAATCAGTCAGGCTTCCGGACTGGCCACTCCAAAGAAACGGCCCTCATTGCGGTCACAGAGGCACTTCACTTAGCAAAAGCGAAAGGCCTCTCCTCTGTCCTGATTCTCCTAGATCTATCTGCAGCCTTCGACACAGTCAACCATCAGATCCTCCTCGCGGCGCTCGCAGGAATGGGAGTGGCTGGCTCTGCGCTGACATGGCTGACATCATACCTCAATGACCGCTCCTACCAAGTGTCATGGAGAGGGACCCTGTCGGCCACCCACCCCCTGTGGACGGGTGTCCCCCAGAGCTCGGTCCTAGGACCCCTTCTCTTCTCCCTCTACACTAAATCACTGGCTAACATTATCACGTCTCATGCCTTCTCGTATCATTGTTATGACGATGATACTCAACTCTTCCTCTCCTTCCCTCCCTCAGATATCCACGACCACGTCTCTGAGCGGATCTCGGCCTGTCTGTCCGACATCTCCGCCTGGATGATGACCAACCACCTCAAACTGAACCTAAGCAAAACAGAATTGCTCCACCTGCCGGCCAAATCCTCCCCCCTGACCGACCTTTCCATCACAGTCGAGAATGCAGCTGTGACCGCGTCCCCGACCGCCAAGAACCTTGGTGTTTTCCTCGACGACCAGTTGAACTTCTCCGCTCACATCGCAGCGACAACCAGAACCTGCAGATTCCCCCTGAGCAACGTCAGAAGGATCCGCCCCTTCTTGACAAAAGAAGCCACCCAACTCCTCGTCCCGCCTACCTCCGGTCAATGGTCTCTAACTACACACCCTCAAGACTAGGGTTGGGCATCGTTTGGATTTGAACGCTTCCGGTTCCGATTCCGATTCTCCATATCGATTCCAGAACCGGAAGTTAGGAACCGGTTCCTATTAGAACCGGTTTTCGGTGCCCAACCCTACTCAAGACCCCTACGCTCTGCATCTTCTGGCCGTCTCAGACCCTCTCCTATCCGAGCTCCGGGAGGATCATCAAGGAGAACCTGCCTTTTCTCAGTCCTTGCCCCACAATGGTGGAATGAACTACAAACCCCAGTTAGGACAGCCGAAAACCGTCCAATCTTTCGCTGTTGACTAAAGACGCACTTCTTCAACCATTATCCAAAAAAAAGACAAATCTAACCCTAACTAACCTTACTGTCATGCACTTGTCCTAATAAACTAACCTACACTGTAGCACTCAACACTTTGATGAACATTGTTACTCAGCTGATAGAGTTAACTTGTGCCCTTCCTGATGACTTGTCGTACAGAACGTCTAAGTCGCTTTGCATAAAACCGTCAGCTAAATGACTAAATGTAATGTGTGTGTGTGTATGTGTGTGTGCGTGCGCACGTCCCATTTCTGGTCTTTGGAAATTTTGTGAGGTCAGAGGAGTTTGAGTGTATGCGGTGACAAGTACAATTTACTTTTGAGTGTCCATAATTAACTATTAAAATATCTGCGTTTTAACACTACCACTTTATATATATATACGTTTGATGTTTATTTATTTTTACTGTTTGCATACGAGGTGGTCCGCAAATGTTCTTGATAACAATCTAGTGGTCCGCATAAACAAAACGTTTGGGAACTACATTTTACATTTACATTTAGTGATTTAGCTGACGCTTTTATCCAAAGCGACTTACAAGTTCTGTACGACAGGTCATCAGGAAGGGTACAACTCTATCAGCTGAGTAACAATATTCATCAAAGTGTTGCGTGTTACAGTGTAGGTTAGTTTATTAGGACAAGTGCATGACAGTAAGGTTAGTTAGGGTTCGATTTTTTAAATAAAAAAAAAAAATTATTATTATTTCAGATAATGGTTGAAGAAGTGCATCTTTAGTCGACGGCGAAAGATTGGACGGGATTCGGCTGTCCTAACTGGGGTGGGTAGTTCATTCCACCATCTTTGATGACCCTCCGGGAGCTTGGATAGGAGTAGGTTTGAGGCGGCCAGAAGATGCAGAGCGTAGGGGTCTTGAGGGTGTGTAGTTAGAGACCATTGACCGGAGGTAGGCGGGAGCGGTTCCCTTTGCCGCACGGTATGCTATGTGACCTCCTAGATCAGGGGTCAGCAACCTTTACTCAAAAGAGCCATTTCCCCCCCTCCCACAAAATAAAATTCCTCTGGAGCCACAAAACCAATTTACCCGTAAAATGAAGATAACACAGTGTATAACATTTTATATATAGTTATCCCCAAGCATACCCCACATTTTGCATAAAACGCCTGACAATTGCATACCCAAAGTAATTTGCGATTTATTATACTTCATACTTATAGCACACAGTTTGTTGCATTAATGGAATTATAAAGCAACAAAAAGAAAATGTTTGACTTTTTATTGCTGTTTTTACCTGTTATAACAAAGGAAAACCTCAAACTCTTATGAAGAGGAGAAAAGGGACTGGCTGTGTAGACCTATTTTTAAATAAAACACAGAAGAGGAGACAAAATACTGGTGTCTGTAGACCGAGTACCCTGAACTATTCAGGTATATTTGAGTCCTTCCCTTATTTGTGGAACATTTATAAAATAAAAAGTAGTCCACTTTGAAAAAAGACTACCATGTGTAGACCTACTTTGAAATAAAACCATGAACTATGCAGCTTTATTTGAGTCCTTCCCTTATTTGTGGAAAATCTATCAAATAAAAAGTAAATTAGCAAATTTCTCACCACATATCAGGCATACAGGTAAGCTTGCAGAGTTAGTCGTGAAAGCAAATTAATCTGTCCACGCTGAATTAAACCCTCTATTTTCCGCAGACTTTCCTTTTTTTGGATTTATCCATGGTTAGCTTACTGGGGGGTCGGAAACTCAAGATTAGCCACTTGCAGACGGCAGGGTGACGTACTGTATATTTTAGTTGATGAAATATTTTAGTTGACTAAATATTTTAGTTGATGAAATATTTTTTCATTTCAGTGTCACAGTATAACATCGATCTCCAAAATAAGAGATAAAAAAAAAGAAGAAAAAAAAATATAATAAATAAAACATTTAAAAAAAATTTGACCAGGGAGCCGCAGCTGATTGGCTAAAGAGCCACATGCTGCTCCGGAGCCGCAGGTTGCAGACCCCTGACCTAGACCCTAATCAGTCAGGCTTCCGGACTGGCCACTCCAAAGAAACGGCCCTCATTGCGGTCACAGAGGCACTTCACTTAGCAAAAGCGAAAGGCCTCTCCTCTGTCCTGATTCTCCTAGATCTATCTGCAGCCTTCGACACAGTCAACCATCAGATCCTCCTCGCGGCGCTCGCAGGAATGGGAGTGGCTGGCTCTGCGCTGACATGGCTGACATCATACCTCAATGACCGCTCCTACCAAGTGTCATGGAGAGGGACCCTGTCGGCCACCCACCCCCTGTGGACGGGTGTCCCCCAGAGCTCGGTCCTAGGACCCCTTCTCTTCTCCCTCTACACTAAATCACTGGCTAACATTATCACGTCTCATGCCTTCTCGTATCATTGTTATGACGATGATACTCAACTCTTCCTCTCCTTCCCTCCCTCAGATATCCACGACCACGTCTCTGAGCGGATCTCGGCCTGTCTGTCCGACATCTCCGCCTGGATGATGACCAACCACCTCAAACTGAACCTAAGCAAAACAGAATTGCTCCACCTGCCGGCCAAATCCTCCCCCCTGACCGACCTTTCCATCACAGTCGAGAATGCAGCTGTGACCGCGTCCCCGACCGCCAAGAACCTTGGTGTTTTCCTCGACGACCAGTTGAACTTCTCCGCTCACATCGCAGCGACAACCAGAACCTGCAGATTCCCCCTGAGCAACGTCAGAAGGATCCGCCCCTTCTTGACAAAAGAAGCCACCCAACTCCTCGTCCCGCCTACCTCCGGTCAATGGTCTCTAACTACACACCCTCAAGACTAGGGTTGGGCATCGTTTGGATTTGAACGCTTCCGGTTCCGATTCCGATTCTCCATATCGATTCCAGAACCGGAAGTTAGGAACCGGTTCCTATTAGAACCGGTTTTCGGTGCCCAACCCTACTCAAGACCCCTACGCTCTGCATCTTCTGGCCGTCTCAGACCCTCTCCTATCCGAGCTCCGGGAGGATCATCAAGGAGAACCTGCCTTTTCTCAGTCCTTGCCCCACAATGGTGGAATGAACTACAAACCCCAGTTAGGACAGCCGAAAACCGTCCAATCTTTCGCTGTTGACTAAAGACGCACTTCTTCAACCATTATCCAAAAAAAAGACAAATCTAACCCTAACTAACCTTACTGTCATGCACTTGTCCTAATAAACTAACCTACACTGTAGCACTCAACACTTTGATGAACATTGTTACTCAGCTGATAGAGTTAACTTGTGCCCTTCCTGATGACTTGTCGTACAGAACGTCTAAGTCGCTTTGCATAAAACCGTCAGCTAAATGACTAAATGTAATGTGTGTGTGTGTATGTGTGTGTGCGTGCGCACGTCCCATTTCTGGTCTTTGGAAATTTTGTGAGGTCAGAGGAGTTTGAGTGTATGCGGTGACAAGTACAATTTACTTTTGAGTGTCCATAATTAACTATTAAAATATCTGCGTTTTAACACTACCACTTTATATATATATACGTTTGATGTTTATTTATTTTTACTGTTTGCATACGAGGTGGTCCGCAAATGTTCTTGATAACAATCTAGTGGTCCGCATAAACAAAACGTTTGGGAACTACATTTTACATTTACATTTAGTGATTTAGCTGACGCTTTTATCCAAAGCGACTTACAAGTTCTGTACGACAGGTCATCAGGAAGGGTACAACTCTATCAGCTGAGTAACAATATTCATCAAAGTGTTGCGTGTTACAGTGTAGGTTAGTTTATTAGGACAAGTGCATGACAGTAAGGTTAGTTAGGGTTCGATTTTTTAAATAAAAAAAAAAAATTATTATTATTTCAGATAATGGTTGAAGAAGTGCATCTTTAGTCGACGGCGAAAGATTGGACGGGATTCGGCTGTCCTAACTGGGGTGGGTAGTTCATTCCACCATCTTTGATGACCCTCCGGGAGCTTGGATAGGAGTAGGTTTGAGGCGGCCAGAAGATGCAGAGCGTAGGGGTCTTGAGGGTGTGTAGTTAGAGACCATTGACCGGAGGTAGGCGGGAGCGGTTCCCTTTGCCGCACGGTATGCTAGGTCGAGGGCCTTGAAGCGGATACGTGCAGCAATGGGGAGCCAGTGCAGGTCCCTAAGAAGTGGGGTGACATGGGCCGACTTCGGTAGGTTTGAGATCAGGCGGGCCGCTGCGTTTTGAATGAGTTGAAGAGGCTTGGTGGCAGTGGCCGGGAGGCCAGCTAGCAGTGCGTTGCAGTAGTCGAGGCGGGACTGTTGATTGGACGAGGAGTTGGGTGGCTTCTTTTGTCAGGAAGGGGCGGATCCTTCTGACGTTGCTCAGGAGGAATCTGCAGGTTCTGGTTGTCGCTGCGATGTGAGCAGAGAAGTTCAACTGGTCGTCGAGGACAACACCAAGGTTCTTGACGGTCGGGGACGCGGTCACAGCTGCATTCTCGACTGTGATGGAGAGGTCGGTCAGGGGGGAGGATTTGGCCGGCAGGTGGAGCAGTTCTGTTTTGCTTAGGTTCAGTTTGAGGTGGTTGGTCGTCATCCAGGCGGAGATGTCGGACAGACAGGCCAGAGACGTGGATATCTGAGGGAGGGAAGGAGAGGAAGAGTTGAGTATCATCGGCATAACAATGATATGAGAAGCCATGAGACGTGATAATGTTACCCAGTGATTTAGTGTAGAGGGAGAAGAGAAGGAGTCCTAGGACCGAGCCCTGGGGGACACCCGTCCGCAGGGGGTGGGTGGCCGACAGGGTCCCTCTCCATGACACTTGGTAGGAGCGGTCATTGAGGTATGATGTCAGCCATGTCAGCGCAGATCCAGCCACTCCCATTCCTGCGAGGGCCGCGAGGAGGATCTGATGGTTGACTGTGTCGAAGGCTGCAGATAGATCTAGGAGAATCAGGACAGAGGAGAGGCCTTTCGCTTTTACTAAGTGAAGTGCCTCTGTGACCGCAATGAGGGCCGTTTCTGTGGAGTGGCCAGTCCGGAAGCCAGACTGATTGGGGTCTAGGAGGTCATTCTGTAAGAGATAAGCAGTAAGTTGGTTGGATACAGCACGTTCAAGTGTTTTAGAAAGGAAGGAGAGAAGAGAGACAGGACGATAGTTACCTATGACGGTGGTGTTCAGGGTTGGTTTTTTTATGAGGGGTGTGACTCTGGCTTGTTTTAGGGAGGTGGGGACCACCCCTGAGTTGAGTGAGGAGTTGATGGTTGCAGTTAGGAATGGGAGGATGTCCGGTGCTATGGTCTGGAGGAGTGGGGAGGGTAGCTGGTCCAGCTGGCATCTAGTCGGACGGTTCGATGTTACCAGTGTCAGGGTCTCGGCTTCTGTAATGGGAGAGAAAGATGACAGAGTGAAGGATGAGGTTCTCGATTCAGTGTTTGGAATGGGTGGGGGTTGGGAGAAGGAGCTGCGGATGTTCTCCACTTTTTCCTCAAAGAAGATCGCAAAGTCTTCGGCAGAAAAAGATGAGGGAGGAGGGGGTGGGGGGGGGGGGGGGAGTGAGGAGGGAGGACATGGTAGCATGCAGTTTGCGAAGATTCTTGGCAGAGGCCTCGATCCTATGGTGAAAGAAAGAAGCTTTGGCATTAGTAATGGTTTTGGAGAATGTTAACAAGAGGTTGTGATATGTGTCGATGTCAGCTGTGAGGCGTGACTTTCTATACTTCCTCTCAGAACTACTGATCTAGAATCTAGATGATCTCTAAATATGCATTCTATGCGTACGGCTTGGGCGGCCAGAGCATCTAACTGTTCTAACAGCATTTAACATTTATAATCCATTTCAGAAGCAGAACGCATGCAATAAGTTATTATTATTATTATTATTATTATTATTATTATTATTATTATTATTATTATTATTATTATTATTATTATTATTATTATTATTATTGAAAAGTTCTGGGTAAGATCAAAATAAGAAAAAAATGCTAGTTAACCTCTTAACTAATTCGGCGCCAGCTATTAGTTAGGGCCCGCTGTAGCTAGGCCGTGCTTTAAACGATAGGACTGAGTCACCTTGTTTGTAGAGCTATAACTATATTCTATATTATAGCTATGGATACAATACTATGGCCCATTTGACATCACCTATCTATCGTTCTATATGTGAAAAAGAATGAATTTTTCCATCCATACGTTCCTGTGTTATACCGTGGTGAATACACATTGACATTTACATTTAGTCATTTAGCTGACGCTTTTATCCAAAGCGACTTACAAGTTCTGTACGACAAGCCATCAGGAAGGGCACAACTCTATCAGCTGAGCAACAATGTTCATCAAAGTGTTGAGTGCTACAGTGTAGGTTAGTTTATTAGGACAAGTGCATGACAGTACGGTTAGTTAGGGTTAGATATATATATATATATATATATTTTTTTTTATTCAGATAATGGTTGAAGAAGTGCGTCTTTAGTCGACGGCGAAAGATTGGACGTGATTCGGCTGTCCTAACTGGGGTGGGTAGTTCATTCCACCATTGTGGGGCAAGGACTGAGAATAGGCGACTTCTCTTTGATGACCCTCCCGGAGCTTGGATAGGAGTAGGTCTGAGGCGGCCAGAAGATGCAGAGCGTAGGGGTCTTGAGGGTGTGTAGTTAGAGACCATTGACCGGAGGTAGGCGGGAGTGGTTCCCTTTGCCGCACGGTATGCTAGGTCGAGGGCCTTGAAGCGGATTCGTGCAGCAATGGGGAGCCAGTGCAGGTCCCTAAGAAGTGGGGTGACATGGGCCGACTTCGGTAGGTTTGAGATCAGGCGGGCCGCTGCGTTCTGAATGAGTTGAAGAGGCTTAGTGGCAGTGGCCGGGAGGCCAGCGAGCAGTGCGTTGCAGTAGTCGAGGCGGGAGATGACTGTTGATTGGACGAGGAGTTGGGTGGCTTCTTTTGTCAGGAAGGGGCGGATCCTTCTGACCTTGCTCAGGAGGAATCGGCAGGTTCTGGTCGTCGCTGCGATGTGAGCAGAGAAGTTCAACTGGTCGTCGAGGACAACACCAAGGTTCTTGGCGGTCGGGGACGCAGTCACAGCTGCATTCTCGACTGTGATTGAAAGGTCGGTTAGGGGGGAGGATTTGGCCGGCAGGTGGAGCAATTCTGTTTTGCTTAGGTTCAGGTTGAGGTGGTTGGTCGTCATCCAGGCGGAGATGTCGGACAGACAGGCCGAGATCCGCTCAGAGACGTGGATATCTGAGGGAGGGAAGGAGAGGAAGAGTTGAGTATCGTCGGCATAACAATGGTAGGAGAAGCCATGAGACGTGATAATGTTACCCAGTGATTTAGTGTAGAGGGAGAAGAGAAGGGGTCCTAAAACCGAGCCCTGGGGGTCCCTCTCCATGACACTTGGTAGGAGCGGTCATTGAGGTATGATGACAGCCATGTCAGCGCAGAGCCAGCCACTCCCATTCCTGCGAGGGCCGCAAGGAGGATCTGGTGGGTGACTGTGTCGAAGGCTGCAGATAGATCTAGGAGAATCAGGACAGAGGAGAGGCCTTTCGCTTTTGCTAAGTGAAGTGCCTCTGTGACCGCAATGAGGGCTGTCTCTGTGGAGTGACCAGTCCTGAAGCCTGACTGATTAGGGTCTAGGAGGTCATTCTGTAAGAGATAAGCAGTAAGTTGGTTGGATACAGCACAGAATATAAGTATGGTTTTAGAGCGGTCTAGGGTAATTCATGAAATGCTGAGTTATAGCCCTATTCGTTAATTCCACTATAAACGTTGCCATTTCTTGCCTGTATACGCTATTATCCCGAAATCAAATTTATATCATAGGTATTATGTTCCATCATGAATGCATGAAAGGGGGGGGGGGGGTCGTTTCTGATTATTTGATTGTCAGCAACGGCATCCGTATTCAACACTAAAAACGCTTATCAGCCCAATCGGTACAAAAGTATTGCAGGATCAAGCTAAAATTGATGTCAGATCGTTCTTACCTGTGATCGGGAGTATTCCAAAAATAATATTCCAATTGTTTGATCGCCATCTGATACATCCAATGTCCATTTGGCCCACGGCATAATCCACCACAACATATGGATCGGGGATATTTGACGCGCCTCAATGGAACCGGCAGAACGGCTGCCCTCGCCTGACAAGGAAACATGAAACTGGAGACGTTTGGCCACTACACAGGCCAAGATACAAGGGTACAAAGGGTGCTTGATACCGCCGTCTAGTGGGATGCGGCCGGCATTGCAGTTTGGCGACCTCAGACTCATTCCCTATGGTAACACAGAGGTCAGTGGATGAATAATGAATAAAAATATCGAATAAAGGAATAAACGACCAAAACCCGAGAAATCTCGGGTCTTGGCGCCCAACACATGGCGAGTTAACCCGGGATATCTCAGGTCTAGCGCCAAATGTGTTAACAGGCATCCAGAAAATGTAATCTTTTTTCATTGAACTTGAGGACTGCATACTTTTTTTGCAAAGCTTATCTTTATACTTTATACCAGGGGTCAGGAACCTTTTTGACTGGGAGAGCCATAAAAGCCAAATATTTCCATAGAGAATATTTCCGAGAGCCATATAGTATTTTTAACGTATAATAAATTAAATATGTCTTATTTTTAATGCGACTTCTGGTGCTGCATGGTTTTGCTGATGGCCTTGTAGTTGAGGCTTCCATCAGTTAAACGTGAGCGTAGGTTGGTCTTAATATTCCTCATATGCGAGAATGACTGCTCACATGCATATGTAGAGCCAAACATGGTCAATACGGCAATACTCACGCTGCATTGTGTGGTATGTCACAGGAAGCTCGTTCCAAGTTTTAAGAATCAGCTGGTCTTCAGGTTGAAGATTTTTCATTTCTGTCCACTTCCGCTCTGCTCGCTGTCGCGCAAGACTTTCCAACTCTCCATCAAGTGACTTGAACTTACTCATCCACATGTCTGATGCCTTCAGGTCAGCAACTTCCAGCTCAAAGTCTCCGATAGAGACCCCGGGGATGCATGTCAGGTCGATTTTGTCCACTGCACACACTCATGTGGATGAGTGATGAACTTGAAAAGACCAGTGCGCGCACGAAATTCTCCAAAACGTGCTTTGAATGACTGCAGGAGATTGGACGTAAAGCCAGCTAGCTGCTGGAGATCCAGATGTTGAGTGGAGTCACTTGTTAAGCATGCATCTCTAAATTGTTGCAGTCTTTCAAAGTGCAGAAGACGACCTGTTTCAATGTCCCTGAGAAAGACTTCCAGCTTGCTTTCAAATGCAAACACTGCGTGTTGAAGGGATGAGATTGTATGTCCAATACCTTGCATTTTCACATTGAGCTGGTTCAGATGGCCAGTTATGTCCACGAGATAGTGAAACTGCAGGAGCCAGTCAGTGTTGTCTAGCTCAGGATGCTTGACGCCTTTCATTTCAAGAAAAGTCCGGATTTCACTCAGGCAAGCTGCAAAACGGCTGAGCACCTTCCGCCTTGACAACCAACGCACGTTGCTGTGTAAAAGCAGACCGGGATAATGATTCCCAACTTCTTCTAACAGAGCTTTAAACTGGCGATCATTTAAAGCTCGGGCAACAATAAAGTTGACCACTCGAATGACCAGCGACATCACCTCACCAAGCTCCTGGCCACACGTCTGAGCGCAAAGCGCCTCCTGGTGCAGGATGCAATGAAAACTTAGGATGGCTCTCTTTTCATGTTCACGGAGAAGCGCTACAAATCCTTTGTTCTTCCCCAACATACAGGGTGCACCATCAGTACAGACAGAAATAAGTTTATCCATCTGTAGTTTTTTTTCTTTAGCAAACTCCATGAAAGACGTGAATAAATCCTCTCCTCTTGTTGTCCCTTTCATTGGCAAAACAGCCAAGTTTTCCTCACGCAGTGCGTCACCTGCAGCATACCTGGCAATTATACTGCACTGAGATAGATGGCTAACGTCTGTTGACTCATCTAACGCGAGAGAAAAGTATGTCCCGGCGTTTATGTCCTTAATTTGTGTTTCCTCGACTTGATTTGCCATAATTTTTTTGTATTTTATTTTTGTATTATTTTTTAAACAAACATATAAACAAACATGACAACACACGATAAGATATACAAGCATTCCCCGAGACTATTTGATAACTATGAAGTGGAAATGATACCCAATGCACTATCAGATCACTGTTATTTACTCCTAAAAGGAACATTTGGTATACTATCTTCCCGAGCCCCAAGATGGCGATTTAACTCGATGCTGCTTAATAACAAGGGATTCATTACACAACTCAAAGAAGCTCTTACAGTATTCCTACGGGAGAATGCAAACTCGGTGCAAGACCCCAGAATAATATGGATGTCGGTAAAGGGAATGATCAAGGATTTCACTGATAGCTTTTCCTCCAAAATGCGCAAGAATCGATGCACAAAACTGGCTGAACTGGAAACGCTTTACTCAACGTTATTTAATTCTTTACAATACAACAACTCAACTCGACTAGAAAATCAAGTTAAGGTACTAAAAAAAGAGATCAATGCCATATACAGACAACAATCGGAAATACAAATACGTAGCACAAGACAACAGCAGTACTCCCAAGGTTCTAAACCCAGTCACCTACAGTATTAGCCATGCGATTAAGAATTAATGCAAAATTTGCAGATATAACTACCATTAGAGCACAACAAGTACTTGAAACAGACCCTGAAAAAATAAACGATACATTCAAAGAATTCTACTCCAACTTATATAAATCAGAAACGACCTTTGATCAAAACAAAATAGACACATATCTTAATCAAATTATTCTCCCTAAACTTTCAGAGGATGACGCTAAACAGTTAGAAACACCGATCACACTAGAGGAACTCAAGAAGGCCATATCCGAAATGCAAAGTGGTAAGGCTCCTGGAAGAGACGGTATCCCACCAGAAATGTACCTCTCTTGTTGGGACATAATTGGACCCTTATTACTAAATATGATCTTATACTCAGTCAAGGAGGGGAACTTCCATAAGAACGACAATATTGCACTCATAACAGTCCTTCTCAAAAAAGACAAAGACCCCACCGAGTGCGGTAGTTACAGACCCTTAAGCCTCCTCGGAACCGATATCAAACTGTACTCTAAGGTATTAGCCATCAGATTACAAAAGCATATGACGTCTTTAGTTCATCCGGACCAAACTGGCTTCATAAGAGGCCGCCTGATCACTGATAACATAAGACGAATACTGCACGTACTAGATGCCGACAAGGACGACACCATACCTAAGGCGATGCTGTCCCTGGATGCAATGAAAGCTTTTGACAGGCTGGAATGGTCGTATTTATGGGCAGTATTAGAGAAGATGGGGTTAGGTAAAGGTTTCATTGATATGATTAAAGTAGTATACAAAGACCCATCGGCCATGATTACAACAGGTATAATCACCTCCGGAATATTTCCGGTATCACGCTCAGCTAGACAGGGTTGCCCTCTTAGTCCCGGACTATTCGATCTATCATTAGAACCTTTAGCACAATATATAAGACAATCCCAATCCATAGAACCAATTATAATCAAGGGCACACAACATAAAATTAGTTTATATGCGGACGACGTGATACTGTTCATGCAAAACCCCAACACCACACTGCCTCATCTGCTCAAGTTGATTGAGAACTTTGGAGATTTATCGGGATTCAAGATAAATTGGCCGAAGTCGGCTTTCCTTCCACTTAACGCCCCTGCAAAAAAAGATATAACCTTCACAGGAGAGATACCTATGGTAAAACATTTTAGATGTTTGGGAGTGGAAATATTCCCCACCATAAGACAAACGGTGAAGCACAATTACACAAAAATCCAAAACAAAATCAAAGACGACCTTGATAGGTGGGCAAAACTTAAAAACTCAGTACAGGCACGGATATCAATAGTTAAGATGGACGTACTACCTAGAATCAACTTCTTCAGCTCAATGCTACCGTTACCCCCTCCAGAGGGTTACTGGAAAAAATTACACGCCTCCACATACAAATTTATTTGGAATAACAAACCACCACGTATAAAAAGATCCACCGCACAGAGAAATAAAGCAGACAGTGGCATGGCATTTCCAGATTTTTTCCACTATTTTAAGGCGTACACATTAAGACCATTGACAACATGGTTTGATCCCCAAGCATTAGTATCCTGGAGAAAATTAGAAGAAAACATAGTAGCCCCACATAGACTGAAGGACATAGCATACACTAAACTATAAATCAAGCATTGCGAACGGAAATTTGGCCCCATAATTACTCATGCGATCCGGATATGGCGTGAAACACAAAAAAAATATCCTAACCCACATAAATGGCACAATCATACTCCCTTATTCAATAACAATGCACTCTTGATTGGAAAACGACCTATAAGATTCCCTATATGGGAAAAGCAAGGCATACACTCATTAGGGGATGTTTTTAACAAACAGGGTTTCTGTAGTTATGAAGAAATACAAAAAAAATTTAATCTCACCAAGTCCACACATCTTTTTTACTTACAGTTATTGTTATGTTTGAAGACTCAAGGTGTTCCATTAACGAAACCAATTGAACACCACAGATACCACAAATTCTTCTATAAAAGAGAGACATCAAGAGGTTTTGTTTCAGATTTTTATCATCAATTACTAACGTCCTCATATGAAACCCTCCACCTAGACTCCGTCTGGAGGAGGGATATACCGGACCTGGAAAGTGATTTTGATTGGCAAGAAGCCTGGGCAAATGTTCGACTCACATCAAGGAACCCGGATCATCAACAAATCAATCTTAACTATATTCACAGGACATACTTGACTCCTATAAGACTGAAAAAAATGGGTCTTATACAAGACTCCAAATGCTCCTTATGTACAAATGGGGACGAGGGGACATTTATGCACATGTACTGGGACTGCCCACCAGTTAAGATATTCTGGAAAGAGGTGACCCAGCAATTATCAAATCTCTTAACTTGGAATATACCTGTACACCCCTCTGTATTACTGCTGAATGATGTTTTTGAGTGTGCAGTACATCCACAGCTAAAGAGATTGGTTTTATCGGGTATCACAGTGGCTAAAAAGCTGATAGCATCACGATGGTTCCAACCGGAAAAAATGTGCCGAAAGGTCTGGATTATAACATATCTCGATGTGATCTATCAAGAAATATCTACAGCAAGAATTTTGGGTCTCAATGAATCCAAAATGACATTGTGGTTAGAAGTGGTGGAGAAAATAAAAGCTAGCATATAATGGTAATGTCTGGTTAGGAGCGAGGGAAAATGGATGGATTATCCAATGGGGGGTCCGGGAGGGGGGGGGGGGGGGGGGTACGAGCATATGTGTGTAGGTTTTTAGATAACAGGTATTAAGGGTATATCCTATATAAGACAATTAACTAAAATGTGATTTCATTGGATGTGCACTGTCAACTAATGCTTGTATATCTTATTGTGTGTTGTCATGTTTGTTTATGTGTTTGTTTAAAAAATTATAAAAAAAATTAAATACAAAAGATATACAAGCATTATTAACAGTGCACATCCAATGAAATCACCATATAGTTAAATGTCTTATACAGGATATACCCCCAATACCTGCTATCTAATACCCTACACACATATGCTCTAGCTCGTACCCCCCCCTCCCGGACCCCCCATTGGATAATCCATCCCTGCTGGACGTCAATTTCGTGTTCAGTGCCGGTTTATATCATCTCATCATCACCACCCACGCTATGCGTAAAATATATAGGTCCGTGGATATCACGCTTAAGAGGCCGTGCAAACTGCAATGGAATACGGGGCATCTCGCGCGGCTAAGTGGCGCAGTGGGCAAGGCACTCGCCACAAACGCAGGAGATGCTGGGTTCGAGCCCAGCTCTTGGCGTTGCTTCCGGCTTGGCTGGTCGTTCATACTAATACAATTGGCAGTGTTAGGGGGTGGCAAAGCCGGTGGGTGGGGATCGGACGTTGTGGACAGCGACTCCTACAGGTCAGTTGGTGCGCCTGTACAGCAGAATCAGGAAAGTATCGGGGGCAGCGTGAGCCTCCCACGTGCTACTCTTCGCCACTGAGAGATCGCGCTGTACAGGTGAAAAGTTGCGACGGCTGCCTCCTCGTGTACCGGAGGGGACGTCCACATTGCAGCCGACCAGTGGGAGGCATGGTCTAGCAACGTTCGAGACAGGGGAGGGAAGAATTGGATCATATGAAATTGGGATGGGAGAAAAATTGAAAAATGGGGAGAAAAAGTAGATAAAAAAAAAGAATACGGGGCATCTCTCTCTCTTTACCTAATATTTTGATTCTATCCTGACATCTTTCAGTTGGAAGGGCAGTCTATATGCGCAAAAATGTTAAATAAAATTGCATAAAAATGGCACCTTTTTATGAGGCACAGAAGGGCAGGTGCTCAAGCACCCCTTGGGCTCTATGTGTGCACGTGCATGAGTACAGTCTATAGCTACTATATCCACACGATTGGGTTTAGTTCTTATTTATTTATTCTTTGTCATTAGTGTTTGTGTAGTGCTTTTATTTATTTTTGGACACCACAATGCCCCGTTGAGTCATGACTATAAATGTAAAACGTAATTGTTAACTCATTCGGGGCCATCCACGTAATATTACGTGTTTGCCCGACAACCGTTGGGTGCCAGCCACGTAATATTACGTTTTTGGTTAGTTTTTCTTTTTTTTTCGATATTAATATCCTATTCACTGTCACAGAGCTGCATTTTGGCTGGAAAAGGCATATTGGGACTCCGAAAGTGCAGTACCGGCCAGATCCTGGTAGTGGTGCTGTCTCGAGAATGCAGTAACCCCTGTTGCAGACCTGTTTACGCTCCGGGTGGACTTTTTTGTTGTAGCGAGGACTTCACTTGATCGCATGGAATACTTCTTGGGATGCCGAATTTATTATGCAGTAAAGGATTATGGCATGGGCCAATGGACATATGATCTACCAGATGGCGATCAAATAATTGGAAAATTCTTCTTGGAATCCAACCGGCCAAAGGTAAGAGCAATTTTTAAAGATTTATTTTTTGGCGTTTTATCGCTTTATTACTACTGGGCAGTCCAATAGGGAGAGACAGAGGAGAAATGGGAGACAGAGTGGGGGGAAGACATTCGGGAAATAACGACGGATTCGGGAATCGAACCCGGGTCGCCCGTGTCGCGGCTGAGCGCGATATGTGGTTCGCCACTGGGGCGCCCAAAAGGTAAGAGCAATTTGATGTCAATTTCAGCTTGATCTTGCAAGGATTTAATAGCCATCCCCCAGATCAGCCTATGTTGTGCTAATAACAAATGCCGTTATTGGCAATCAATTAATCAGAAACGACTTCCCCCGCCCCCCCCCCCCCCCCCTTTCATGCATATGCATTTGGATTTTTAACTGTGTCGATAGGGACAAAACGCCAATGGATTTAAAGTAGCTTAGCGCCTTATAAATAGCCTTGCAGGAATTATTCCAGATCATTCCGATATAACACTCATATTCACTACGGTATAAAACGGGAATGTATTGATGAAAAAAATATTTCTTTTATGCATCTTGAATGGAAGGTTCATACTGTCAATTGACAATGATATTGGATACATAGCTATAATATAAAATATAGATTTAGCTCTACAAACAACGTGACGCACAGTGAAAAGTTGTAATGGAAAGCTGGCCTAACTACAGCATGGCCCAGTCTAATAGCTGGCAATGATTGAGTTAATGATACAAATATTGTTGTATTTATCATTATTATAATTATTAAATTCTGAGGATGTCTGTGATTTCTCCCAAATGAAGCCATTACGAACACGGCGCACACCAGTAAATCAAGTTCGTAGCTACGAACGAATCTCCGAAAAGAAACCGTTCGATCATGCCAAAATTGCCCCAAGAAGTTCGTAAGTCCGTCCAAGCATGAGGACCATTGTACATTTTCATAAATACGTCACTATATTACCTATGGCTATAACATAACATGCAATATGTGCTGCTCTATGGAATGCATCCGGACGCAATGTTATAGGTGCAGAGAGTACAGAGATGACATTATAAATACGAGCTTTGTAAAAGCTGCGTTGTTCCCATATCTCCTTCCATCATGATGACAGTAGCAGAGAAATAATAAAGACATCTTTCTTGGTCCCTGTGATAGACGTCTTTTTATGAGGAGTGTTTACAAATTAACAATAATAATAAACTTTATTTGTATAGCATCTTTCATACAGAAACTGCAGCTCAAAGTGCAAACAGAAAAAAGACAGGCATAAAATGAGCACATAAAGTGCAGACATAAAATCACAGTTTTTAACATTAGGATCTAACATCCCAACAGGCCACCTTGTTTATGGTTTGATTCAGTTTTAAATAGACAATAATAAAAAGAGTAAGATAGAATAGACAGAGTAAAATAGCGCACATAAAGTGCAGACATATAAATGAATGTTTCCAATAATAGAAACAAGATCAGATAATCTTTTTTAGTGTTTGCCCTTTGTTGCCATAATAGTCAGTGTGGACACCGCGGTTCAGAATCAAAAATAGATTTGTGAAGATTGAATTTTAACAGTCGTTTCCATCAAATCAATTTGTATGGATTGCAATACAAACCGTGGCAACAACATTATTTTGTGTCAAATCACCTTTCCTCTTTTTCCCCCCATGCTGGCTCAATACAAGACTTTGCCGTGCCTTTGTGAAGGGGGACACAAACACATGTGTGCCATAACATAGCTGGTTATGTCGACTGGAAGGAAAAATAAACTGTAAAGAGGCTACACTGGGGCATCAATTTACACCCTCCTTCAGCTCTGACAATAGGGTTTTGTCATAATGTGGTGGCTAAAAGCTGCATAGCAGTCTTAACACGCTGCTCTTTAGCAGTCTGGTCCCTACTCTAGCTTGTTTTCCTCCTCTCCTCCTTGATAACCTGTTGAGTTGAGATGCATCCTTATTCACCCTCGTCCTCGCCATCTTGTTGTTATATTGTACGGTAGGCTACTGTGTGTGGACACTCACTGCCATAGCTGCTATGTACTATGCTACTATACCTATACTACGACCTACCATGCTAATATGTCTGTTACACTATGCACTCCTGAGTGTAGCACTCATGTTCGACACTGTGACAACCTTAGCTGCCAGAGTTGTACCCTTCCTGCTGACTTGTTCACAATTTGCAAGTTGCTTTGGATAAAGGCGTCAGCTAAATGTAAATGTAAAAACGATGCAGTCACAGAAGTGATGGTCTACATTTAGAGTGATGGTCAATACCTATCCACACCTGTCTGTATTTAACTGCACATAGTCCTTTTTACATATCTGAGAAGATACTATATCTATATATGTACATATCCTACTCTTACTAGTTACGCTGCTGGACAGTATTACTACTACCATACTGACTTGTCTTTACAGCTGTACATATTATACTACAACTCTGTACATACATCTGATTAGCACTACACTCAATAGTACTAATTTGTATATTTTGTATACCATTGTATATTAGCTGCTACATTTGCACTCTGGTTGGATGCCAAACCTCTTTTCATTGTACTGTACCTGTGATGTATAATGACAATACATTTAAATTGAATCTAATCTAATCAATGTGAAATGAATGAATGAATGAAAACTTTATTTAACAGATTGCAGAATGGGTACAATACAGTACGGCTCAATACATACAATTGTTAAGGGGATGCAGACCTGAGAAAGACGTTTGTCTTTGTGCTGTAGGAGAAGTTTTGACATAGGACACTGTTCTGATCAGAATGTAAAACATTGCCTTTGTATTGAAATTGTATTGTAGTGATGAATGCAATAACTCTCAACCCTAGACATTTATATTTTCTGTCTCATTTACATTTAAATAAGCCCCAAAATATTTGGGGGGGTTTAACCAGAGGGAGACAGGCAAATTGAGCTCAGCGCTAATGTCCTCGTGTCCAGTGATGGTCATTTTGCCTGCCAACTGTTCTCCCCCCGAGGCCAGCAAAAGAGAAAGGAAAAGTTCAATCTGATCAAACTCCCCAACATTTTGAATTAAAAAGCAATGAAGGAGGGCGCTGTCTATTTGCAGCCAGTCAAATCAGAATGCAATCCTGAGGCTTGACATTTCCGCGTTGATCTGTCTGATCAAAGGGAAGATTAGGGGGGCCGTGGCTTGGTAATAGTGACCTCCGCCGAGCCGCCGTAGCCCAATGACACACGCCGGCCTTGATTTCCCTTGAGTATGTAATTTTATACATCGTCTCTCATCAATGCTAGATTATTATCAAAAGAGTGTGATGCCATGTTATGTATTGTTGATAAAAAATTATAATAATAAAAGATGCACTCTGAAGGGCGTCATCAAAAGAAGGAATTGCTGCAATCTGCTCTCCCCGGGACGCCATTAATAAATGCCTCTTTTATGGCTAGCCTTTTTCTATCTCTGGGCACTCTTCGTCCTCAAGATGACATCAAGAAATATGCATAATTGGCAACCATCTCCATTAGTGTTTTTACTTAGTGGTGGGGGATACTTAATTGACACATATGGTCGTCTTGATGGTAGAATCTTTAGAGAAGGCATTCCAGCGGGGCCGGTTCAATATGGACGCCTCGTATAGAACTGATAAAATTGCATTGGATGTGAAAAGGAGGGCGCCGGGTGACACTGGCGCAAAGTGCCGTGCAGAAATGCAAAATAGACGTGCATCCTATTGGGAACTGTGATTACATCTAAAAGCTGAGATATTTGGTGCCTTTCCCCGTGCAGCTCTAATAAGATGTCTCTTATTTCACGCCTCGCTGTTGCATCTGCGTGCTTCCTGGCACAACATGTGATTGAAGAGACGAAGGAAATGAGGAGATAAGAACAACTGGCGTATCCTCCGCTTTGCCGGCTTATTATCTTTGCTCTTTTCTAGCTAGCTTAATAAAGAATGTCCTTGTGACACTATCAACATTTAAATACAAATAAACATACTATAAAATGAGGGTCCTATCATATTTTCTTTTGTTGGCGTTAGCTAATGTTTAGCGGGAGGCCAGAAAGAATATGTTGCACAGTCGGATGTCACTTCTGTGAGAATTGAGAACAAATTAATTTAATTTTCAATGAAAGGCTGGTGACAGTTGTTATCGTTTAGTGTGAATGGCAGACTTCAGTGTCATTGTCTTGCTAGCTAGTGTTGAGTAAACAATTTCTGTGAAATGATGATGCATTGAATGCAGATTGCTTTTGGAAATTTCAAATATAGTTTTTGAACATATCAATTAGGGTTACATTTGCATACATTCGTGAAGAGTTTGATTTGTAGATGGAAAATATCTTATTTTCAACTTTCTTACCCCATCAGAAATTCAAATATCGGGTGGCTAAGTGGCGCAGTGGGCAAGGCGCTCGCCACTAATGCAGGAGATGCTGGGTTCGAGCCCAGCTCTCGGCATTGCTACCAGCTTGGCTGGTCGTTCATACTAACGCAATTGGCAGTGTTAGGGGTGGGAAGCTGGTGGGTGGGGATCGGACGTTGTGGACAGCGACTCCTACAGGTCGGTTGGTGCGCCTGCGCAGCAGAATCAGGAAGCAACGGGGGCGGCGTGTCCCTCCCACGCAGACCCTCGCCGCTGAGAGATCGTGCTGTGCAGGTGAAAAGATGCGACAGCTGCCTCCTTGTGTACCGGAGGGGACACGTTATGCAAGGCTTGGTCCACATTGCAGCCGGTCTGTGGGAGGCATGGCCTAACAGCGTTCGAGACAGGGCAGGGTAGAATTGGACGATACGAAATTGGGATGGGAGAAAAATAGAAAATGGGAGAAAAAGTAGATACAAAATATATATATATATATAGATTTGAGGGCGGTGAGGCTATCCATTTGTTTATGTCTGGATTACGGATTGAATCTTTAAGGCTTCTTGCCTTTGCTTTTGCTCTTGCTTTTGTAAGTAACACAAATGATTAAATACCATTATTATCCAGCAATCACTAGGATTGTTTGATCCCGAAATAATTCCGTTGCTCTCTGTATCTCTGGTTCACTTATACTCTTTCTCTATTCCTCCCATCCATACCTTTCTCTCCCTCGCTCCTCTGGCAGTTAAACCGTCAGAACCGGTCCCTGAAGAGGAAGAGCATGATGCTGTTTTCTCATCTCAGCCCAGAGACCATTGCTGAGATAAGCCTGGAGGACGACCAGGAGGAGGAGGAGGGTGAAGATCCAGGCAGCAGGGTCTGCCTCTCCGTCCAGTGCCAGGCCACCATCTCAGGTACTGGGTCTTTCCCTCATCAGCCACCATCTCTACCATCCAGCAGTTATTGGGATATGTCATCTGCAGTTCCTTTAGTTTCCCAGTAATATAATCATGAGTAGGTTGATAATGGGTTGGATTCACATGGCACTTTTTCCATCACACAGTTCATGGCTTTCTGCATCTAAAGGGAGCAATTATCACGTCACTAACGATAAGCCCTGATTCCGAAAATTGGATCTCCATGTATATCTTGATTCACACAAAGACCATACATGTGTTGTGTGTCAGAGTCTTAACCTACTAGCCATTAGAAACCCTGAGATCTGCTTCCTGTACCTGTACAGTATATACACATCCTTTTCGGACATGTAATACTTATTTATATATTTATTTATTTTCTTATTGAGAGTGTTTTCAACATGTGTTTTCTGTTCATTTGAATGATTATTAATCGTTTGTTGTTATATGTTTGAAGTAAAATCAGTTAAATTCAATATAAATGCTATATTTAAATATATACATGTATATATAAATTATATTGTGGTGACTCACTTATCACGCACAATTGGTGCAGACATTCACTGGACTTGAGGAGCGGAGTGAGTGCTCCTTTAAGCCTGGGGATTCTGGGAACGGGGTGTGTATTTGGTAACCTATATTATGTCACCTGTCAGCTGTCACTTTCGAGTAGTAACGTTAACGTCTCTGCACTCTGTTGGATGTATGTAATTTATGTTGGGAAGTAAAAGGAAAGACTCGACTACCGTCTCCCGTTTCATCCTTTCTTGCGTTCCCACATTGGTGACCTGAAGTACGCGAGTGATTATTACATCATGACGGACGGAGAAGTGAACATTATCTACGCCGCAGCAATTAAGTTACCCGACTTCTGGCATCACAGCCCCCGACCCTGGTTTCAGCACATTGAAGCTCAGTTCGAGTTGAGAGGAATATCACAGGATGTTACTAAATATGATCATGTGGTAGCAGCGTTGAATGCCCAGACGACGGCCCGCGCTATGGGGCTGCTGGAAGCTCCGCCAGCTGCCGGCAAATATGACGCTATCAAGGCATTCCTTTTGCAATTATTTGAACTGTCGGAAATTGAAAAGGCAGATAGTCTATTGTCACTCAGCGGCCTCGGCGACGGCAAGCCGTCCGAACTGATGGACAGGATGCTGTCCGTTTTGGGCTCGGCAGATACCTCTTTTTTATTTAAACATGTTTTCATGCGTCAGCTCCCAGCGCCTGTGCGCACCGCTCTGGCCAGCTCTCCCGTCTACTTCACCAAGGACTACCGCGCGCTGGCTGCCGAAGCGGACAGGATTTATCTCGCCAACCGGCAGCAGTTTGTGCATGCGCTGCTTCCAGCCTACCACCCACCTACCCACCTAGTGGACGCTGCGGACGCCGCTGCAGCAGTGACTACCCGTCGCCAGGGTAACAGTGGATGGTGTTATTTTCATAACTGGTTTGGCGCCAGGGCCAAACAGTGTCGCCCACCGTGCAATTACAGTGACCAGGGAAACGCCAGGGCCAATGCTCATTAACAGCCATGAGCGTTGGCGGAGGCAGCAGGCTGCTATTTATTAAGGACACCTTATTTGGCCGGCGACTACTAGTCGACTCGGGCGTGCAACGAAGCATCCTGCCTGCTACAGCTGTGGACACTATGGCTGGGGGCCACGGTCCCCCCATGGACGCTGCTAATGGCACGCCTATACGTACCTACGGAACCCGGTATGTAGAGGTGTGTTTTGGCGGGCGCCGTTTCGGGTGGGAGTTTGTCATGGCCGCTGTGTCAGTTCGTCTCCTGGGCGCAGACTTCCTGTGTGTGTTCAGGCTGCTAGTGGACATTACAAACTGTCGCCTAATCGATGCTGTCTCCTTTGCTACCTACCCGTGCACGCTGGGAGGGCCAGGGACACTAGGTCTGTCCAACATGCTTGGTGCCGGGGATGTATATCAGTGCCTCCTAGCGGAGTTCCCTATCCTCACCACGCCTACATTTTCCTCAGCAGTCGCTAAGCATGGCGTGGAGCACTATATAGCCACTGTCGATCCCCCGGTCTATGCATGCGCTCGGTGCCTTGACCCAGCTAAGCTCTCCATTGCCAGGGAGGAATTTGCAACCATGGAACGCCTTGGAATTGTGCGCCGTTCTGACAGTCCGTGGGCCTCCCCCCTGCATATGGTCACTAAGGCTGATGGTGGGTGTCGTCCCTGTGGCGATTTCCGACGCCTAAACAACGCCACGACCCCGGACCGGTACCCCGTCCCGCATGCGTGAACACTTTGGGCAACCAACATGTACTTCCGCGTTTCTCTGATTGGCCAGCGTTGGCCAGCGCTCTCCTTCGTGAATACCAGCCGCTCTACGCTCGTTTACCCCCTCATGAGTCACGTGAAACACTGCAGACCACTGATTGGTCAGAAGAGAGATGTGTCACTCGTTGGAGGCTCTCCAGAAAAACAGAAAGCTGCCATCTTTAATGTCTCGCGTAGGATTTCATTTGCAGCAGGAACAAGTGCAATAAACAAAAAAGGATACAGTCACTGTGTATTCTGCCTCATTTATTGATGAAACAAAACCGACATCAACACAATTTGCCACCGAGCGGAGAGTTTAGTCTCACAAAAAGATCGCTGACTTGTTAAGCTTGTTGTTGTTGTTGTTGTTGTTAGGTTAGGTGTTAATGTTGTGCTAGCGTTTTAGCAATGCTATCGTACATAGCGTGATCAATATAACTCGCTATTGATTGTTTGTACTAGTAACTAATGGTTAATGCTAGTAGAATAGACACAACGTGAGGTAATCACCATCCATTTTAAAGCGGTTATTACCTAATGCTAACGTTAGCAGATAGACGCTAGACTGGTGCCGTTACAGCTTGTTAGCTTAATGCTAACGTTAACGTTAGCAGATAGACACGAGAGCCTAGGTAACGTTAAAGCAATGACAGGTAGCGTTAGCAGAATAGACACAACGAGAGTCTCGTTAATGTTATTATTGATTGATTGATTGATTGATTGATTGAATGAAAACTGTTTTACTCTGGCTTTTTGCCTAGCTCGCGGACATAAATTAGCTATGCTGGAGCTTTCAGCTGTACACCAGCGGCCCCAGCTTGTTAGCTTAATGCTAACGTTAACGTTAGCAGATAGACACGAGAGCCTAGGTAACGTTAAAGCAATGAGAGGTAGCGTTAGCAGAATAGACACAACGAGAGTCTCGTTAATGTTATTATTGATTGAATGAAAACTGTGTTTTACTCTGGCTTGCGCCTAGCTCGCGTACATAGCTATGCTAGAGCTCTCAGCTGTACACAGGGAGACAAGTACGAAATGCGCGAAATGCGCATGCACGCGTTACCGGCGTAGGGGGAACATGTTGGTTGCCAAAAGTGTTCACGCGTCCCGCATATACAGGACTTCTCCGCCCACCTGGCGGGGACCACCATCTTTTCCAAGGTGGACTTGGTGCGGGGATACCACCAGGTACCAGTTCACCCACGGGACGTTCCCAAGACGGCGGTCATCACTCCTTTTGGCCTGTTCGAGTTTCTGCGGATGCCCTTTGGCCTCAAGGGGGCGGCACAGACTTTCCAGCGACTGATGGACTCGGTGCTGCGGGATATGGCATTCATGTTCGTATACTTGGACGACATTCTCGTAGCCAGCACGTCTGCAGAGGAGCACCTGACACATCTTAGGCAGTTGTTTGAGCGGCTCAGTGCACATGGGCTCATTGTTAACCCCGCCAAGTGCCAGTTCGGCCGGTCGTCTATCGATTTCCTCGGGCACAGGGTCTCAGCAGAGGGAGCCGTTCTGCTCCCTGCCAGGGTGGACGCCGTTGCCAGCTTTCCACGCCCCCGCACCGTGAAGTCCCTGCAGGAGTTCCTAGGCATGGTGAACTTCTACAACAGGTTCATTCCCCGTGCTGCTCACCTCATGCGCCCCTTGTATGAGGCCCTGCGTGGTAAGGACCCCAAGGCCGAGGTGGACTGGTCCCTGTGTACCGACAACGCTTTTTTGGGCGCTAAAACTGCACTGGCCAATGCCGCATTACTGGCACACCCATTTCCTACCGCCCCTATCGCCCTCACAACTGACAGTGTATGAACAGTTGGTGGGGGGGGGGGGGGCTGGCAACCGCTTGCTTTCTTCAGTCGCCAGCTGCGGGACAATGAAAGAAAGTACAGCACCTTTGACCGGGAGCTCCTAGGCCTCTTCCTGGCCATCAGGCACTTCAGATTCCTGCTGGAGGGCCGACGGTTTACTGTCTTCGTGGACCACAAGCCACTCACCTTCACCATGCCCAAGGCCACCGAGCCGTGGTCAGGGCGCCAGCAGCGCCAACTCTCTGCCATCGCCGAGTTTACCACGGACATACGGCATGACGCAGGCAAGGACAACTACGTCGCTGACTGCCTCTCCCGGACGGTGGTGGGGGCCGTCCACTTGGGACTGGACTACGCTGCCATGGCTGCCGACCAGGCCACTGACAAGGACATGCAGGCCTACCGAACAGCCGACACTGGGCTAAGGTTAGAGGATGTGCAGTTTGGTATTGCCAACACCACGCTCCTCTGCGATGTCTCCACCGGTCAGCCCCGTCCGATGGTTCCCGCTGGCACGCGGCGGCAGGTATTCGAAGCCATCCATGGCTTGTCGCACCCGGGGTTGAAGGCGTCAACTAAGCTGGTCGGTGCTAAATTCGTCTGGCATGGCCTCAGGAAGGACATCGCAACCTTTGACCATGTCAATGTGGACCTGGTGGGTCCCCTGCCCCCCTCCCACGGGTTCACTCACCTCCTCACCATGGTGGACAGAACCACTAGGTGGCCGGAGGTGGTCCCGCTGGCATCGACCACATCCGCCGAGGTGGCCCAGGCGTTCATTGGGTCCTGGGTAGCCCGTTTTGGCACACCATCTGATCTCACATCCGACCGGGGCCCACAGTTTACGTCCGGACTCTGGACTGCAGTTGAACTGGCCCGGCCCCCGCGGCGTGGACGACCCCCTGCCCGGCCCCTGCCAACTGCTTTTCCCTCTCGTCACCTCATATCTCCTGAATCCCCCCCACACGGCCCAATCCCCACCTCTACCCCTGCACGGGTGATACGGAGTAGTTTTGGGCGCCTGATCCGCCCCCCGCCTCGTTGACTGTGAATGCTCCTTTAAGCCTGGGCATTCTGGGAACGGGTGTGTATTTGGTAACCTATATTATGTCAGCTGTCAGCTGGCTGCTGTCACTTTCGAGTAGTAACGTTAACGTCTCTGCACTCTGTTGGATGTATGTAATTTATGTTGGGAAGTAAATGGAAAGACTCGACTACCGTCTCCCGTTTCATCCTTTCTTGCGTTCCCACAATATATGTATTTGGGTGGTTGACATTTTAGGCTGAAAATAGTTTTTTAAAAAGATATCAGCTATGAGTAATGGAAATCATTCAGTTCTGTTTTACGTATTCTAATTCTTTTTTAAATATTTGTGGTATTGTAGATTTTTTCGAGTAAGAAGACATAAATGACAATTATATTGAAAGAAATCCTAGTTCAATGTTTCTGGAAGCGGTAGATGAAAATGAAATTATAGAAACTACTAATAAATGTAAAAATTGACAGTAATGAAATAGATATGAAAATAGTAAAAAAAAAATGTGATTCATGGGATTTCAAAGCCACTCACGCACATCTGCAATTTATCATTCAAATGGTCGATTTCCGAAAAAAATTCAAATAGCAAAAGTCATACCTCTGTTCAAAACTGGAGATAAACACTACTTCACAAGTTATAGGCCTGTTTCTCTACTTCCTCAGTTTAAAAAAAATATTAGAAAAACTCTTCAACAACAGATTAGATAAATTCATTAATAAACATAATTTACTCATTGATAGCCAGTATGGATTCAGATCAAACCGGTCAACATCACTAGCATTAACTCATTCAGCGCCAGCTATTAGACGGGGCCCGTCATAGCAAGGCGACGCTTTAAAAGACAGGAGTGCGTCACCTAGTTTGTAGAGCTATGACTATTCTATATTATAGCTATGGATACAATACTATGGCCCATTTGACATTACCTATCTATTGTTCAATATGTAAAAAATAATACATTTTCCATCCATACGTTCCCGTGTTACCGTGGTGAATATAAGTATGGTTTTAGAGCGGTCTGGGGTAATTCCCGAAATGCTGAGTTATAGCCTTATACGTCAATTCTACTATAAACGTTGACGTTACACGCTACTATTCCCAAATCAAATCTATGTCATAGGTATTATGTTTCATCATGAATGCATGAAAGGGGGGGTCCTTTCTGATTATTTGATTGCCAGTAACGGCATTCGTATTGAACACTAAAAAAGCTTATCAGCCCGATCTGTATAAATGCATTGCACGATCAAGCAAAAATTTACGTCACATAGTCCTTACCTTTGATCGGGAGTATTCCAAAAATAATATTCCAATTGTTTGATTGCCATCTGGTACATCCGATGTCCATTTGGTCCACGGCATAACCCACCACAACATATGGATCAGGGCTATTTGACGCGCTTCAATGGAACCGGGAGAACCGCTCCACTCGTCCGACAAGGAAAAGTGAGACCGGAGACATTTGGCCATTACACAGGCTAAGATACTAGGTTACAAAGGGTGCTCGATACTGCCGTCTAGCTGGATGCAGCCGGTATTGCACTTTGGCGATCTCAGACTCATTCCCTGTGGTAACACCAAGGTCCGTGGATGAATAATGAATACAAATATTGAATAAAGGAATAAACTACCAAAACCCGAGAAATCGAGTTAAATGGCGAGTTAACCCGACTTATCTCGGGTTTGGCCTCCATTGAGTTAATAGAACTAATTGAAAAAAATCACAAATTCCATAGATTAAAAAAAACATGTAGCTGGAGTAGGGCTGTCCCGACTAAGGATTTGGATGGTCGATTATGATTGGCCAAAATTTGCCGTTAGTCGACTATTGGTCGACAAAAAAATAAAAAAAATAAATATATAATATTATTTTTTTTTTTTTTTTTAAAAGTATCATTCCATTTGGGCTGTGGGGGGGGGGGTGCTTAATGTCTGAAGGAGTCGACTGAAGGCTTCTTGTCCTCTGCAAAAGCATGCAATTGGTCCACTGATGGATACATCTTGATATTTGTCTAGTCTAGTGTGTTCATTAGATGGGTGAAATCCTCTTTCAGTGCCTCTGTGCCTGTTTTTGTAGGCAGTTAGCCTCTGGTATGCGTGCCATTAGCGTTAGCCACGCTTCTAGGCCCTCTTTTCTTTTGGAAAGAATGATAAAAAAATATATATATATATATATTCGACTAAGAGGTTGGCCAGTCGACTACGGCTCCTTTCCACCGATTAGTCGACTAATCAACTAATAGGGGTCAGCCCTAAGCTGGAGTATTATTTATCTCAAGAAAGCGTTTTATACTATAAATCATGATATATTAATCAGGGAATTGGAACGATATGGGATCAGGGGGGTAGTATTGGATTGGGTGAAGCTATCTAAATAAAAGGCAACAATTTGTGATGATGAGAGATTATAAATCTGAATGTTTGGACATTGCTTGTGGTGTCCCCCAGGGGTCAGTGTTGGGTCCAAAATGGTTCATCTTGTACATAAACGATATATGTAAAGTATCTAATATATTTACATTTATTTTATTTGCAGATGACACTAATGTTTTTTTCTGGTGAGAATATCCAGCAGCTTTTAGAGGTCATCACATCTGAGATGAAGAAATAAAAAAATTGTTTGATAGAAACAAATTATCATTGAATTTGAGCAAAACTCAAATGATGTTATTTGGAAACTAGATTAAATACTCAAGTTAAAATAAATTATGTGATTATTGAAAGAGTTTATGAAAGTGCAGGTTCGAGCCCAGCTCTCGGCATTGCTACCAGCTTGGCTGGTCGTTCATACTAACACAATTGGCAGTGTTAGGGGTGGGAAAGCTGGTGGGTGGGTCCTGGTCGTTGTAAACAGCGACTCCTACAGTTCGGTCGGGGCGCCTGCTCAGCGAGGAAAGGATCTAAGGGGGGTAGTGTGATCCTTCCACACGTTACACCCTCTCAGTGAGAGTCCGCGCTGCCAGGTGAAAAGAAGCGGTTGATTGGCTACACATGTGTCGGAGGAAGCATGTGATAGCCTCCACTCTCCCAGACAGACCATAGGGGGTAGGTGCGCAGCGACCAGGAAGGGGATTGTGAATTGGCATAACGACTAACATTGGGATGGGAGAAAAACAGAGGAAAAAGGAGGGGGGAAAAGATCCAATTTTTTTTTAAAGAGTTTATGAAAATAAATTCCTAGGTGTAATAATAGACCATAAAATCTGCTGGAAACCTCACATAAAACATGTCCAAACTAAACTGTCAAGAAGCATTTCAGTCATGGATATTGTGGATAAAAAAGCACTCTACATTCGCTACTGTTCACTAGTTTTACCATATTTAAATTACTGCACTGAAGTCTGGGGAAACACTTATAATTCTACACTACAACCACTTTTTATACTCCAAAAAAGGGCCATAAGGATAGTTCACATTGCAGGTTATCGTGATCACACAAACATATAATTTTTAAGGTAAAAAACATTCAAGTTAAATGATCTTGTGGAATTTAAAACAGCACAATTAATGTATAAAGCTAAATGTAAAGTACTTCCAGAAAACATTCAAGAACTTTTCTTTTTTAATCTGAGGGGAGAACTCAATTTAAAAGTTCTTAGTGTACGCACTACCATGAGAAGACACTGCATTTCAATATGTGGAGTGAAACTGTGGAACAGTCTGAATGTGGTGCTAAAGCAATGTCCAAATATGAGACAATTCAAACTGAATTATAAGGAAATTATGTCCACGAGGTACAGGGATGAGGAAGGGATTTGACATTCACAGGTGTTTACATTATTTAAATTTTTTGTTCATGTTTTACATATATAGTTTTTTTTGCCTATATATATTTGTTTTGTAAGGTTTTAAAGGGGAACTATTTTACTATTTCTTTCACTATTTGGGAACTTTTACACAATTCCTGTGAGTCTATGGAACCCCTCTGTAATATATATATTTTTTTTATTCATTGTTTTGTATTTCTAATCAAGTCCTCAAAAACAGCATTTTTCTACCTCAAGATCTCGAGCCGTTTTGAGCCTGGGCAGCAGAACTGTGTGCAGCTCATCTTGCACCTCTCCATTAACATGCAGCGGTGTCTCTCTGACATCACAAATCGCGCACATTTTCAAATGACTCAGTTCAGTGAGGGTGAATATTGTGAGAGGAGAATTGGAAGAATGCGCCAATATGAGAATTTTGAGACATAGATCATATTAATATAAGTTCACATAGCTAGGAAACAATGCTAAACACTCAAAAAGGCCATTTATAAGATAGTTCCCCTTTAAATTAGTACACTCATTTGAGTAGTGGAAAAGGGGTAGGATTAAATAAGTGTATACTTCTTCCTACTCCTTTTCGAACATGTAAATTGAGTTATGTTTTGCTTTTGTTTATTTATATATATTTTTTCCATTTAAATTTCTTGATCAATGATTTGTTTTGATTTTATATTGTTTGTATTTATTTATTTACATGTTCGAAATAAAGATTTAAAATCAAATTAAACATTTTTTTTTAAGTATAATGTGCTAGTGAGTAAATTATCATATAGCGTGACATGAAGGTTATTCTGTACAAAATGTAAAAGTTGTGTATTTTAATTATGTATGTCTATTTATCAGCATTCCTCATCACTACTATACACATTTCTAGCTCTTCCTTGTGCAAATTAGTTACATTTTGTTTGATTTTTTGTAATCAAAACTCATGGTAAGACCTTCTAATTCATTTTGGAAAACCTTCTTATAAAAACACCAAAATGCTAGAAACATTTGGTTATTAATCTGTCCCATTGATGATTCTTTTAACATTTCTTACCAAAAAGCCTTCATAATATCATAATTGTGAAAGTCACCAAATTATATACCGTCACACCATATGATGAATCACACCACACAACAATCCGTAATGCAAGAACGTGTATTTAATCCATTTAACAAACAACCAAAAATAGTTCAAAGACATATGATTGATACATATCAATATATATAGTATAATCACTTTGAAAAACTGTTTAATACATTGTATAGCACTGGGTCAGGCTGGACTTCCATCTCATGGTTAAATGGGGCTTCTGTAGATGACAGGGTTAAGTTCAAAATCTTTTGTAGATCTCTCTTCTTTGTCCTGTATTTTAACTTCGCATTTCTCCACAATTCTTTCTGTTCTTGATGGTGGTAGAGAATTTACTCAGAATGTTTGTAATTGCTCTGTCAGTTTCTTCTCTTGGTATCTGTAATGAGACCAATTCAAGATAGATAATTTAGAAACATGGACAAAAATTATCAGATCAATTTTGAATTAAAATGTAATTTACTTATTATAATAATCGGGACAACATTCACACTAATGACTTGTTTTCTCAGACCCCATGTCAAATCTTCACCTTTTTCATTCAAGTGTGTGTGTGTGTGTACACTATGATATTTCTAGATATACTGGGCTACCTGTTCTATGGTCTGAGTGTATCTTATTAACTTGACTTGATGTCTTATCATATTTGATAAGTTTAATGGTTCGATTTACTTTTCTCATCTTTTTCTCAGGACCGCCTCTCTCCTTTAATCTCCATATAATCTCCCTGCATTTCCTTGTTCTTTCTGCACTCGCCATCCCTCTACTGAAACCTGTCTCAAACTGAAAAAACAAGTGAAAGGGAAACATTTCAACTACAACATCTTGTTGATAAACAGATTTATTTTGAGAAATGGGATAGTAGGGAGGTAGGTATACCTTGGAAAAAGTGTTTATAATACAGTGACAAAAAGGATAAAATATTCATTAAACTTAAGTATTAGTTGTAAAATATGTATGAAATAGCGTTATATATCTAGTTAAATGCAGTTCATATGGTGTGATGATAAAACCCTGTCACATCATATGATGAAGTGTCACACCATTATGATGTTTCATGAACGTAGCACTCCATTGTGCATTGGGGCTATATGCTAGCATGCTAACAACATACTCATTGGCACATGGCAATATAGATTTAAATTCAGTATGTTGTCAGAGATGTTGTCCTACTTCCTGGAAAGATGAAGGACCCCTCAACCCCAAAGGTTTCCAAACAATTGCCTGTTGAGAAATATGAATATGGCGTCACACCATATGATATCGAATTTTGGTACAAAATATTTTAGTTTAGGGAGCATTCAAAATATTATGCCTGGACTTTTAAAATATCACACTCACAAGTAGACATCTGAGTTGTCAATATGTAGTTAAATAAATAACAATGCATTACTTTTCTTGTTATTATTCAAAATCAAACTTTGTGAAATGTTTGTGGGACAGTCACACCATATGAGCTTTTACTAATTTGGCTGACATTTTTGAATAACTGGAACAATATTAGCATAAATGCTCTGTGCATTCATATAAAACTAAATGTTCTGTGCAATATAACAAAGTTTTCTCATATATTTTTTCATTATTTACTTATCTTTGACACTAAGGCCATGTCACGTCAACCACCCATTTATTAAAGTAGATTAAAGGTACTAAATGTAGGATTTTCAGTACAAAAGTTCTGCAACCTTACAATCCAGCCGGTACATGCTGCTGTCTCAGTTTCTGTCCTCTGTGACTACTTATTCTAATCTTTACTCTTATTCCTTACTCTTTTCTTGACTTCCTTCTTCCACTTTTAGCTTTTATTACCTGCTTTAAATTCGTATGTTTAACTTTGACAATCTGCATTTTTGCTGATTAGGGCTCAAAGTCTTCTTGACAAATACGGGCCTTGGTTCATAATCAACTTGACATACTATTTTCTAGAATATGATGTAATTTCTGTCTTGAAGTTTGAAGACAGTGGTATGCACGAATCCTGCATACTATATAAATGACAATGGATTGTACATGGGTGCCATTCATTCTGGTTTGTTTTTATGCCTCAGAGCTGCAGAATAAATTGGAGTTGACACTTGAGGAGAAAACACATGCTGTTATTGATCTTGAGGCAATAAGAGAGCAGCGAAAGGACATCCTGGAAGAAGTGAGTATACTAAGTATACAGTCTATTTGTCACAATGGATTTGATTAAATCCCTAATAGAGTGTCTGTCTTTCCAAAGACTGCGTACCACAGATTCAGCACCATTGAAACCTGAGCCTGGGAGATAGAGACAGATGACTTAAGGCTAATTCAGGGTTCAAAAGGATTTTATTCGGATCCCCTTTAGCTGATGCACAACATCAGCTACTCTTCATGGGGTCCACGCAAAACGTAAAGACATGACTACAAATAAGACACTTACAGTACAGACAAAACAATTAAAATCTGAAAAGTAACAACAATATTCTTTCTCTCAAACATATTCCTATACATATTCTTATTCATATCCACATATATAATAATTTATACAACGGCATGCAAATTTCTCGATTCTGATTGGCCATTCACACGTCTTTATTGGCAACAATCCACGGTCCTGGGCTCAGGACCCGCCCACAACCGAATCACATAACCCTCCCCGGCTCACTCCGGGAGAAAACAAGATCGCGGACAACAAATGGTTATGTTGAAAGCACCATAACGACTAAATATGAAGCGATTCTGTCAAGGGGAATGTGTTAGTCGTTTAAACAATGTTGGATGATGTAATTGATGGGTCTTGAGTCAATCTAGAACAAAAGAAAAATCGCGGTTTGATTGATAGATTAATTGATTGATTTAAATTTCTACTTCCTTCTTTCTACTGACTGCAGCGTTCTCTCTCACACTGTCCGACGCTGGCGTACCCACAAACACACACACACACATACACACACACACACACACACACACACACATACACACACACACGCACGCACACACACACACACACTGTGACACACACACACACACACACGCACACACACACACACACACACACACACTCCTGTCTGCAACAGCGGGGGAGTCAGACTGAGAGAGAAGCAGCGCTGTTTTAAGTGAGCATGGTCTATTGAATTGATTGATTGGTTGATTGCTAATTTTATTACTGTACCCCTGGTTTCCAACTGGTTAAGTTTAGGCTAAAAGAAATAAATAAAAAAATAGGGCGAAGAAAACATTTTTTTCCTATAGGGCAAAGAAAACGTTTTAATTTGTTTTACCTACTTTATATAGAAGCATCTAAGAATGAAGTTCTATGGAAAGTAGGTCTGCATTCCCTTAACAATTGTGTGTATTGAGCCGTACTGTATTGTACCCATTCTGCATCTGGTAATAAAATTTTCAATCAATCATTCCAATAATACACAGTTGGATGTGTTAGTTGGTTGGATGCACTTCAAGCTGCTTCCACATGAGGCAACTTCTCTCAATCATTCCAATAATACACAGTTGGATGTGTTAGTTTGGTTGGATGCACTTCAAGCTGCTTCCACATGGAGGCAACTTGTCTTTTTTGTAGTTGTGGGAACTACTTTTTCTGGCGGATGGTTTTTTCAATAAATCTTCGATTAATGTGTGTTTATTGTATAGAAATAAGGTTGGATGAATCTGGCAGTTGTATAAAAGCTTTACACCACGTGCAGTCGTGGTTTGTGACCAATAAACCATGCCTAGGGGGGTCTAACGACCCTCGGCTGCGCCTCGGGCCTAACGACCACCCCTAGGCATGGTTTATTGGTCACAAACCACTCCTGCGTGTGATGTAATGCTTAAATACTAAATGCATAAACACTTAATATAAATATACAAAGTGAAATATCATATACATGGTTATATTCCTATACATTACCTTATGAAAGCTTACTTGGGTGTCTGTGTTCCTGGCGTAGGCCGCAGAGATCTTCTCCTGTCCAAAACTAACTGCATGTAGGGCAGCGAGGACACACTTTGCCTCTACTGCTGGCCAGAACCAAGTTGAACACTACTCATACCCCTGCAGACACTGCAGACAAAACATGGCGATACTGAACTGCAGCGGCTCGCACACATGTTGCTGTCCACACAGACGGCGTCATCAGCGACGACGCCTCCCTCGCGGACCAGCTCAACACCTTCTACGCGCGGTTTGGTGACGTCACTGGCGCGCCGGTTCTTGTGGAGGGGGGGGGGGGGGGGGGGCATCCGCGGGGGGGCGGGGACGCTCTCTCATTGACGGTACACAGTGTGAGAAGAGCATTTATGCAGGTGAACACCAGAAAGGCTGCTGGCCCAGATGGAATGACAGGACGCATACTTAAGTCCTGTGCCAACCAGCTATCCCCTGTGTTCACCACCATATTTAATCGATCCCTGGCGGAGTCAGTGGTCCCTGCCTGCTTCAAGATGTCCACCATTATCCCAGTACCAAAGAAACCCTCCCCAGCAGGTCTCAATGACTACAGACCGGTGGCACTCACCTCTGTGGCCATGAAATGTTTCGAGAGGCTGGTCAAGGATCACATTTGTGCCTCCCTCCCCAGTGATATGGACCCTATGCAATTTGCATACAGGCCAAACAGGTCCACTGACGATGCGGTCTCCCAAGTACTGCACAGCACCCTCTCTCACCTGGACTGTCAGAAGGGGGGCTATGTGAGACTGTTGTTCATTGACTACAGCTCAGCGTTCTAGTCCCCACCAGACTGGTGGACAAGCTGATCGAGCTGGGTCTGAGCTCCGCTCTGAGCGCCTGGATACTGGACTTTCTGAGTGAAAGACCCCAGGCGGTCAGGGTGGGGGGTCAGACCTCCAACACCATCACCCTGAGTATCGGGTCCCCCCAGGGCTGTGTTCTGAGCCCCCTGCTGTACTCACTATACACACATGACTGTGTGGCCAAGTTCAGCTCCAACTCCATAGTGAAGTTTGCGGACGACACAGTGGTGGTGGGGCTGATCTCGGACAACGACGAGAAGGCCTACCGGGAGGAGGTTGAGGTACTGGAACGCTGGTGCCAGGACAACAGCCTGCTCCTGAACATTGGTAAAACCAAGGAGCTGATTGTGGATTATAGGAGAGGGCAGCAGGAGACACACACACCACTGAGGATAAACGGGGCTACCGTGGACAGGGTGAGCAGCTTTAAGTACCTGGGGGTCCACATCGCAGAGGATCTGACATGGACAACACACATAGACTCAGTCGTAAAAAAGGCGAAGCAACGCCTCTACCACCTGAGACAGTTAAGGAAGTTCAGAGTATCTGGGAAGATACTCCAGTCCTTCTACTCCGGAGCTGTAGAGAGCATCTTGACTGGAAACATCACTGCCTGGTATGGAAACAGCACGGCTCAGCCGAGCGTACCACAGGTATTGCACTACCACCCCTGCAGGTTCTATACAACAATAGGTGCAAATCCAGAGCCTGCAGAATAATGAAAGACCCACACCACCCCAACAACAGCCTGTTCATGCTGCTGAGTTCAGGCAGACACCTGCGAACACCAGCTACTAGGACAGAGAGACTTCGGCTCAGCTTCTTCCCCCAGGCCATCAGAGCCTTGAACACTGAACTCTCCACACACAAGCACACATGAGCACACATACGACACACACTGTACACGCTCACATACTAGCAGCCACTTTAACATGAGCAAGCACACACTCATGCTGCACACGCCCACACTTATGGCCACTAAGGAAAGGTCACTTTAAAAATAGTATAGTATAACCGGAGATTGTATAAATTAGCATGTACAGAAAGCCTCATCCGTAGCTAACAGTGTATTGCACTACCAAAGGACCTAGCATGTCCTCCATGCTCTGTAAATAACTTATGTACATATACCGATATGCCCTACTATGTTACTTGTTTATTGCACAAATGTTACTTGTTTATTGCACAATGTTGTTCTATTGGATTCTATTATATGTTATTGCACATCGTTGCGGGCAAGACCACCCGCATTTCATTGTATACTTGTATGCCGTGACAAATAAAACTCTTGACTTGACTTGACTTGATCAACAGAGCATTTCTCATCAATAGTCTATTTTGCCGAGTACCTCATGTCTCACACAAGAAAATCGTTTGTGTCAATTTACAATCTAGTCCAATCTTTAGATGACACGCTGTTGCTTTGCCACAGGGCCACTCTGCTCACGTGGGCTGTGTGGCTGCTCTAACCTGTTAACATGGATATTTTCTGGATAAGATGTTTGTGAACACAGGATTTAATTCTCATGCCTGCAAGTTACTCCATCCGCAACTCTTACCCTCAGGCTACAGTACAACACACTGATCAGGACAATTAGAGATAGTCTTTGCTTTCCATGTCTCCTGTTTTAAAGACAATGCTTCCCATAAAATACAGTTGATAGGAGGTAATAGGATATGATAGGAGTCACAATGGGAATGGGCAAACATTTTAATTTCTTTACCTTTATTTACCCGGGGTAGGTTCACTGAACATGGGTGCTCTTTTTCAGCAACATCCCTGCTTCACGCTCACACAGTTCCATGCATCCACACCTTATTATTACCTTGTTATTTTCCCATTCTCTCCTGCAGCTGCTGAGGGAGAAACAGGATAATACTGTTTTGATTGCCGAGACGGTGCGACAAAAGCAGCTCTTGGGGAAATACAATAGAGGTCAGCAGGTGTCTTCTTCTTCTTCTTCTTTGCAGAAATATGTTCACATCTGATTGTACGCTTGTCCCAGAGCGACCACTATGACATCGACGTGCCCCCTCTCCTGCAAAGCAATTAAGACACTTACACGCAAGTGCTCTTGGAGTGGAGTAACCTTGAGTGGTGTTGTATTTTATGGAGGGGGAAATCAAGCGATGTCTGGACCCACCTCAGAATACAGCTAGCAGTGACTTATCCCAAAGCGAAGCATCTTTTTCAAATATCAAAGCCAAATATCCAAAATTCTTTAGCATTTTAGTCATGAACAGGTTTTCAAGTGTTCTTGGTGGCTAGCCAGACTAATTATAAACGTAACAACCACCCCTCAGAATAGGATTTATCACGTTCTTGAATACATATGAAGGTGTCCTATGCAAAGCAGGTAATGTTCAATCTGCATTTTTATCGATACAAAAATGTGTTCCTCAAGGTTAGATTTTTAGGACCGGTCCTTTTCACAATTTATATCAATGATATTGTCTGCAGATGACACTATTTTATATTGTTGGGCTGACTTCATACAATATATGCTATTCACAAGAGCTAAGAAAATCGAATAAAGCAAACTTCAAATTAGCACTTTATGCAGAGTCCCACATTATAAATATGGTTTTCTGGTTTGTGGACAAAACGTGGCTTTCTTTATACAAATAGAACATGCTTTCCCATATTTATTAGAAAAATTATTGTTGAAACTATTACTGTCTGATTATGGTGATATATCACTCTGCTCTTAGATGTATTACTGGTGATTCCTACTAGGGATGTCCGATATTATTGGCCTACCGATATTATCGGCCGATATTGGCATTAAAATGTGATATCGGAAAATATCTGTATCGGTTTTCAATTTTTCTTTTTTTTCTTTTTTTTTACATTTCTATAACATTTATTTACCCAGGCAAGCAAGTAAGAACAAATTCTGATTTTATTTATTGTCAAAAGTATGCATAATGTTATGTTAATTCCACAACAAGACATATGTAATGTTAATTACCTGAAATTATTCCGTTTTTTGGGGGGGGAAACCCTGCATATATCGATATCGGTTGATATCGGTATCGGAAATTAAGAGTTGGACAATATCGGTATATCGGTATCGGTAAAAAAGCCAATATCGAGCATCCCTAATTCCTACAGTACCCATCATCACCTCTCTGTGAGGTGTTTATTTACAAAGCATTCCTAAACAAATTACGAATTTACATTACTTCACTATTATTACTAGACCTCAATGTAGGAGTATATCAAACTTGCTCTCAGGACTGGATTACACTACATGTTCCTCTAGCCAATTCCAAACTCAGTTTTTTTACCTGCTTAATGTAGTCTCTGCATCACTGGAAATGAGGGTATTCCCAAGAAATAAATAAAGGTTGAATGAATGTCAGTTGATATTTCTGATAACTGCAGCAAATAGGCAGTCACATTACACTCTTTTACTTTCATACTTTTATTTCATTCTTGATGTTTGGCGAAGGTTGGAACTAGGGATGCTCGATATTGGCTTTTTTACCGATACCGATATTGTCCAACTCTTAATTTCCGATACCGATATCAACCGATATCACATTTTAATGCCGATATCGGCCGATAATATCGGTAGGCCGATAATATCGGACATAATTTCTAGAAATGTAAAAAAAAATAAAAAAGTAAAAAAAAATTGAAAACCGATACCGATATTTTCCGATATCACATTTTAATGCCGATATCGGCCGATAATATTGGTAGGCCGATAATATCGGACATCCCTAGTTGGAACCTAAATATACCGTGGTGCTTCAGGAATTCTCATTGTAAAGAAACGTGCAGACAGCATGAAAGGAATACACAAACAGTGGATGAAATAGTTTTTATTGTCAAACCTGTGGTCTCTCTCCAGTGTCCCAGTTTGCTGTGGAGGAGTACGAGGCCTTGCAAGAGAACTTGACCCTGGAGAGGGATCTGAGAACAGAAGCCGAGGGTTTTGCCCGAGAAGTGAGCTCTCTGTCTCTCTCTTTCTTTCTCTCTCCCTCTCTCTGACTCTCTCGCTCTTCCTATTTCACTTTCTGTCTCTCTGTCTCTTTCTCCTCCTGGTATAGCCTTTTAAAATGTTTGGAAATATTGTTTATGTCTTTGTATTTGGGACATACACCGAAGAAATGTATTTCTGTTTTAATGTCCTGTCGGGAAATTGTACAGATGTCTGACAAAAATTATAATTGCCATTATTTTGCTTGATATTGTGATCATGACTATTATTGGGATTACATACCTTCCAACATTTAAATAATTTTTTCTAACCCATATATCGTGCCTCGCATATATTTGAATGTATGCCATAATTAACAAGACATGGCTTGTTAATTATCAACGAAAATTACCTGAAATGAGAGATTAACAGGAGAAGTGACAGCAAGAAATCATTACAGGCTAAACAGAGTGCTGGCAGGTATGGAATTATCTTTAACACTTTCAATGCCCAAAACGTCATATGACGTTTTATCAGCCCAATGCCTGAATGCCCACGATGTGTATTATCGTTTTATTTTTTTATTAGCGATCTGATTTCATATTTCATCAACAGAGTCTCCCGTTGGTACAGCAGCTCCTCCAGCAGCTCAGAATGGAAAAAAGCGCCCCCTATGTCTATCCCTGTGTAACTGCAGATCAGTCGCTTAGACTGACCTGGGATCAGTCGATATGTAGAGGCGGAGCCAGCCGGCTCCCCGAGCTGGCAAGCTGTCTGTTCAAGAGCGATCTGCTCGCGGGACGGAAATCAGCCTGGAACATATATTGACAGCAGCCAACACAATAAGCGCGATTGATTTCTGGAATGGCGATCAGGAACTGGAATGATCTTTTTGGAGAACATCTGATCTGAGGTAAGGAATCTATTTTACCAGTCTTGGGATAATCAGAGTTGTATTCGCTGAGATATAAGCATTTGCCCTATGTGTGTGTGTGTGTGTGTGTGTGTGTGTGTGTGTGTGTGTGTGTGTGTGTGTGTGTGTGTGTGTGTGTGTGTGTGTGTGTGTGTGTGTGTGTGTGTGTGTGTGTGTGTGTGTGTGTGTGTGTGTGTGTGTGTGTGTGTGTGTGTGTGTGTGTGTGTGTGTGTGTGTGTGTGCGTGCGTGCGTGTGTGTGTGTGTGTGTGTGCGCGATCGCTTTGAGGAAATCAGAGAATCAATTTTCAGCTTGCGGCCCCAGCGTGCATACGTACACATATACTATCGATAATCTAGCGTTTATTTGAAAACGATTCATAAATAGGCAGAAAAATTACCGTTTTTGTGTATTCTAGAATATTCCAGTAAACGTCTTTTATCATGGAACATTTATATTTTCCTTGAAAACGAGGGTTTTTCAAAATGCTATAAAACGAAAATGAACCGATAAAAAAACAATCCGCTTCGACAGTGTTGACTGGAAAACGAGTCATTGATAAGCGACGGGCAGATTAGACACATAGCCATAATTTAAAACATAGATTAGGCGTTTTTAACGCTAACATTGAAGTGGATGGTGGGCATTCAACTGGTAAATCAAGATTAAGCTTGGGCTCTGAAAGTGTTAATAGCCTACCTCTGTGGTGCGGGAGGGGTTGATCATGTGCTCAACATCTTCATTGCACACAAAATAATTCCAAATGATAGGCAATGCTCTTTAAAAGTACCAATACCTCGTCTTGTAAACAGTTTTCACTTCTTTTAATTTCTTCTCTAACTTTGTTTGAGGCTACCGATGTAAACAACAGGACAGTGCTCACGCACACAGGACCACCTGTAATTAGTCAGACAATGTAGCTGTGGAATTGGGAGCACTTAATTTGATGTAGAAGAGCAGGCAGTCAGAATGGAATGTGTCAACATCGCAGTCAATCATGTTTAATTAATTGCCCAAATATAATTGGCAATATATATTTTTTTTTTTACTCTTTTTCTGGATTAGGATTTTCAGAGGTAAAATACAAAGTTCAGCTCTGTATGCATTACTTGTGGCATTTTGGTGACGTTTTAATATGGTTTTACAAAATTGCAGTTGTACATTTTGTGTGTGTGTGTGTGTGTGTGTGTGTGTGTGTGTGTGTGTGTGTGTGTGTGTGTGTGTGTGTGTGTGTGTGTGTGTGTGTGTGTGTGTGTGTGTGTGTGTGTGTGTGTGCGTGCGTGTGTGTGTGTGTGTGTGTGTGCGCGATCGCTTTGAGGAAATCAGAGAATCAATTTTCAGCTTGCGGCCCCAGCGTGCATACGTACACATATACTATCGATAATCTAGCGTTTATTTGAAAACGATTCATAAATAGGCAGAAAAATTACAGTTTTTGTGTATTCTAGAATATTCCAGTAAACGTCTTTTATCATGGAACATTTATATTTTCCTTGAAAACGAGGGTTTTTCAAAATGCTATAAAACGAAAATGAACCGATAAAAAAACAATCCGCTTCGACAGTGTTGACTGGAAAACGAGTCATTGATAAGCGACGGGCAGATTAGACACATAGCCATAATTTAAAACATAGATTAGGCGTTTTTAACGCTAACATTGAAGTGGATGGTGGGCATTCAACTGGTAAATCAAGATTAAGCTTGGGCTCTGAAAGTGTTAATAGCCTACCTCTGTGGTGCGGGAGGGGTTGATCATGTGCTCAACATCTTCATTGCACACAAAATAATTCCAAATGATAGGCAATGCTCTTTAAAAGTACCAATACCTCGTCTTGTAAACAGTTTTCACTTCTTTTAATTTCTTCTCTAACTTTGTTTGAGGCTACCGATGTAAACAACAGGACAGTGCTCACGCACACAGGACCACCTGTAATTAGTCAGACAATGTAGCTGTGGAATTGGGAGCACTTAATTTGATGTAGAAGAGCAGGCAGTCAGAATGGAATGTGTCAACATCGCAGTCAATCATGTTTAATTAATTGCCCAAATATAATTGGCAATATATATATATTTTTTTTACTCTTTTTCTGGATTAGGATTTTCAGAGGTAAAATACAAAGTTCAGCTCTGTATGCATTACTTGTGGCATTTTGGTGACGTTTTAATATGGTTTTACAAAATTGCAGTTGTACATTTTGTGGTTACGTTTTAATATGGTTTTACAAAATTGCAATTTTATCCCACTTTTTTAGTTCTGGTTTCAAAATAGGACACAGTATTTCCCTTCCATAGAGCATAATTGGTGATTGCATACAAAGCTCTCCTAGCTTTATTACAAAGTGTGTTTATGGCACTGAGTCCAACCCCTAAGTAATTATATGAACCCCTTTGTTCTAGCCTGGTGTTGCCCAGCATCAAGTTATATCTATAGCCTTTTTCTCTAATATCTGGTTCTCCCCTGGAATACCATAATGGTCGTCTTTCCCAGATTGACTGTAAGTGTCCGTTTCTGATAATAGCCTACTGGTCTAGGATGGACAGGTTCTGCTATAAGCCTGTTCTGTGAGGGACAATAGATAAATGATCATTTGTGAAGACCTGGGGCTGCATATTTTTCCAACTTGTAGCTTAGACACTAATATGGTTCACATGGTGTTTCTAGGTTAGCGGGCCAACATTGTTGCCAGTTCAATGATATATATAATGTTGATTTTAAACTATATTCTTGTACGCAGATGACACTATTTTATATCTTTGGACTGACTCCATACAATATCTGCTATTCACAAGAGCTAAGAAAATCTATTAAAGCAAACTTCAGATTAGCACTTTATGTGGAGTCTCACATTATAAATAATTTGGCATCTGGTTTGATGATACATTCACTTTTAAAGTTCATGTTGATAATCTGGTTTAAAATCTGTGGGCAAAACTTGGCTTTCTTTATAGAAATAGAATGTTTAGTAGAAAGATCATTGTTGAAACTGTATTACTTGGATTATGGTGATGTAATATATAGATGTACTGCTGTTACCACACACAATCCCTTAGATGCATTCCTTCAGCATGCTCATTCAGTATACCTGGATGTCCATTCAGATAAATGCAATTTATGGTTTTGACATCAACATGTAATTGGAAATTCTAAGTCCATCCAGTGCATTATTTTTCTTCATCATGAGTTTCATGTATCACTGAAGAACCCTGTAACTTGTCCGCCTCCCTAGATGCTGGTGGAGCAGAAGAAGCTGAACAGACAGAGTCAGATCCTGCTCCAGAGTGCCACACCCGGCAAGGCCCTGCAGACTGCTCTGGGGGATGTCACCAGGCTGACCCAGGACATGGAGAGGCAGAGGATGGAGCACCAGAGGCAGGTCAGCAAAAACCACAGACAGCACAGCACAAACCTAGCGCCAAATACAGACACATGTCACTTACTACAAAATACTGTTCTCTGGTTAAACCTCAAAATGCATCAATGTCACTTTTTCACTGCCTCTACCAATTTTTTATAGTAAACTTTCAAGTATCAGTTTGTTCCAAACCATTGCTTTTACTTCTACAAAGTCTTACAGTGGTTGTTGTCTGTATATATAATGTCTTATTTCAAGACAAGGTTTCTCATTCTTAGTGGAGTCTTGGTGGACAAAAGCACTTAATGGAGTGGTATCCAAGTCTATACACCAGGATAAGCCTTTATGATCGTGGAATTGAATGGGAAATTATTAAGGCAGGCACTAGATCCAGTGTTTGTTTTAACATTGCAATAATCAGCAACCATCTTCAATTTCATATAGTGGGTGACTGAAACCCTGCAGGTTTATTTGTCTCGAACATAGAAACATAAAACAAGTTTAAAAAACAAAAATACTATTTCCATACAATAAGTGTTTGAGAAGGAACAGGGGGAAGTAAAACAACTTATCAAGCCCTGCCCCTTCCTTACAATATTTGACATTATAATTTAATAAAAATAAAAATAATATAATAATAAAAGATTTAATAAAAGTACAGTTTTTTATATATCCAAATATCCAAATGAGAAAAAATAATAGGCAGTCACATTACATCACAATAAATCAAGAACAAAATCCACCATAAAATCCAAATATGCAACACTCCAGACATTCCCCAGCGAAGGTAAGGAGAAACTCATAAAAAACCTAGCAAAACGAAAAAAGCACCACAGGCGACGTGGAGGAGAGAAACCTTAGACGGGACGTTCAAAGGGGGATCCCCAACATGGATGTCGGTGATAATATAGTGTTGCTATGGATGATGATGATTTGCCTAAAACAGGCGAATAGTTGGTACAATAGCAACTGGGGTACATAACAACATTTTTGACAGATTTAAATAGAATAGAGCTAAGAACAACAACAACAAAATAAAAAGCATAGGTAAACGAGCGCTATTATGAAAATAAGACAAAGGCTAAATGTCAAGGCTCGGAGCTCAAAATATCAGAGTCATATTCCATTTGGATGAATGTATGCGTGAATGTATTCCACTCTGATCCATTTGAAGTATGGGGGCGACGTAGAGAAGATCGCACAACCTTGGCCATCATCACGAGCCATCCACCACCTTGGCCATCACCACGAGACATCCAACACCTTGGCCATCACCACGAGACATCCACCACCTCGGCCATCACCACGACATCCACTCACAGAGAGACAGGGACAGGGGTTAGAGCAGACCTGGGCATTGTACGGCCCGCGGGCCGGATACGGCCCGCGGGATGATTCTGACCGGCCCGCGAAAGATTACATGATAATAAAAAAAAATAAACAAAAACCTTTTTTTTTTATTTTTTTTATTTATTTTTTTTTTCGTGTCAACGTTCACACGCACAATATACGCTTACCTAGGATTTGACTTGATTCAACAACAAAGCAGTCGGAGCAATGGCAAGCCGAAAACTGTCGAAAGTGTGTTTTTTTTTCACAACTGAGGTAGGTAGATTACATTTTTTTATTTGCAATTAATTTCAAGGCAACTAGGCAGCAACAATCTCGAACACATGAAAACCCTGAAATAAGTCAAACCATCAGCTGATCACCGGCACAGGTACTCATCCATGTTAGGAGCACTGCATGATGCATTTTCTGTGAGGTTTTGCCCGCTGCTCACTACCTTTTCTCTGTCTTCTTTAAGCCTACTGTTAGGAATTCCCTATTCTCTGTCTTCTTTAAGCCTACTGTTAGGAATTCCCTACTCACTCTCTCTAGCCCCCACCCTCTCGTTCCTTACCCTTAGTGGCCACACCTGTTTGATATTCTATTATCTCTCGCACCTGTGGTGGCAGGCTAATTAGTCCCCCTGTGGGCTTTAAATACCAGGGCTCTTCCCCTCGTTTCGGCGTGGGGTCGTGTTGTATACTTGCCGAGTCATATTTCTCTAAACATCTAGACTCTTTCGGGAGATCCTCTGTCTGCCTATGCTGTTCCATTCTCCGGCGTCGAGATGTTTGCTCCAGCCTTCGCCAGCTGTCGCCGTTGCCTGTGGGGGAGACTGGTCTGCGCTCCCTGTACTTCCACGGGAGGCACCCCAGCGTCCCACTGCAGACCCCCGCGCAGCTGTTCGTCCTGACGCACATCCAGACCAGCGCAGACGCTCTCCAGTCCTCAGCGCGCAACGCGCATCTTCCAAGGACGCTCGAGCTTGGCACGCTCTCCAGACCAGCGCGCAACGCGCATCTTCCAAGAACCCTCGAGCTTGGCACGCTCTCCAGTCCTCAGCGCGCAACGCGCATCTTCCAAGGACGCTCGAGCTTGGCACGCTCTCCAGACCAGCGCGCAACGCGCATCTTCCAGACCTTCGAGCTTGGCACGCTCCTCCGTACCAGCGCACAGACGCGCATCTTCCAGACCTTCGTGCTTGGCACACTACTCCTCGCAGACGCACCCCGAGGCGTCTCTCTGTTCCGACGCGCACACCAAGGTGTGGCGCGCACTCTGTTCCTCGGCTCCGACAGCGGCTACCCGGTGGACGACATCCTCGCCACCGCCACTGTTCCGACGCGCACACCAAGGTGTGGCGCGCACTCTGTTCCTCGGCTCCGACAGCGGCTACCCGGTGGACGACATCCTCGCCACCGCCATTGTTCCAGCTCCCTGTTCCGACGCGCACACCAAGGTGTGGCGCGCACTCTGTTCCTCGGCTCCGACAGTGGCTACCCGGTGGACGACATCCTCGCCATCGCCACTGTTCCAGCTCCCTGTTCCGACGCGCACACCAAGGTGTGGCGCGCACTCTGTTCCTCGGCTCCGACAGCGGCTACCCGGTGGACGATGCCCTCGTCACCGCCACTGTTCCAGCACTCTGTTCCTCGGCTCCGACAGCGGCTACCCGGTGGACGATGCCCTCGTCACCGCCACTGTTCCAGCACTCTGTCCCTCGGCTCGGACAGCCTGCCACCCGGTGGCAATGCCCCTTGCCCTCGTCCCGCTGCTGTCCCCGTACCACTACGCACACGCCTGGGTGAGTTTTGATTGTGATGTCACTCACCCAGCGTAGTGTCCTTGCCCCCGTTCCCGTTGCTGTCCCCGTACCATTACGCACACGCCTGGGTGAGTTTTGATTGTGATGTCACTCACCCAGCGTAGTGTCCTTGCCCCCGTTCCCGTTGCTGTCCCCGTACCATTACGCACACGCCTGGGTGAGTTTTGATTGTGATGTCACTCACCCAGCGTAGTGTCCTTGCCCCCGTTCCCGTTGCTGTCCCCGTACCATTACGCACACGCCTGGGTGAGTTTTGATTGTGATGTCACTCACCCAGCGTAGTGTCCTTGCCCCCGTTCCCGCTGCTGTTCCTGTACCTTTACGCATACGCCTGGGTGAGTTTTGATTGTGATGTCACTCTCCCAGCGTATTGCCTCTGTTAGTTAGTTTGGACATTTCATCTCCCAGCGTAATGCCTCTGTTTTTGGTTCTCACTTAGAATAGTATTTTTGGACTTTACATCTCCCCCTGTGTGTTTGTCACACGAAGATATTATTACTTTGTTCACTTTGTTATTTGGACTGTTCTGCACCTGCTCTGTTTTTTCCCTTTGTGCATTAACTATCTCCTCTGTCCTGCAGAGCGGCCCAGATGATTTCCACCAGTCCTCCCAGTTCCTCCCTGTTTCCCAGCCCGCCTCCGCGGGCCTCAGTCCCCTTTCTAGTTCCACCTAGTTCCTGTTCCCTAGTTCTCCCCTTTCTAGTTCCACCTAGTTCCTGGTCCCAAGTTCTCCCCTTCTAGTTCCACCTAGTTCCTGTTCCCTAGTTCTCCCCTTTCTAGTTCCACCTGGTTCCTGGTCCCAAGTTCTCCCCTTCTAGTTCCACCTAGTTCCTTGTCCCTAGTTCCCCTAGTCCCCGTTTCTCCTGTTCCCTAGCTCTCCTAGTCCCTAGTCCTCTCTCCCTAGTTCTCCTTGTCCCTGGTTACCTAGTCTCTAGTTCCTCTGTCCCAAGGCGTTCCCTTAACCTTCCCTTAGGCGTTCCCTTACTTTCCCTTAGTGTTCCCTTTTCCTGCCCTCCTCTTAAAGGCACTTTTCCTTCCCCTCATATTATATTCCTGTATTTGTGATTCTCCCTTAAAGGGACAGTGCCCTTTTCCCTGTATTTCCCTTTTGTTCAATAAATATCCGTTTCTTGGCAAACCATCATACCTGTCTTGTGTTGTGCGATTGGGGTCGGTTACAAACCATAACATTTTCAAGGCGTTTTCAAGATTTCAAAAAGGTTGAGGATGAAATGCAGCTGGTTTCCTCTCCCTTTACCTGCAGTGTTGATAGTGCACCCACTGATGTTCAGCTTGAACTCATTGACCTGCAGTCTGATTCACTACTGAAAGAGCACTTTAAGTCAGCATCACTGCTAGAGTTCTACTCTGCTCTCAAGGAGGAGAACTTTCCAAACATGAGGAGACATGCTCAGAAGATGTTGGTTCTCTTTGGATCCACCTACATATGTGAACAGACATTCTCAGTCATGACTTTTACCAAGTCCAGGTATACAGATCCTCTCTCACTGATGAACATCTGGCAGCTGTGCTTCGCATCTCCACCTCAGACATGCAACCTGACTTTGATGGACTTGTTAAAGCTCAACAGAGACTGGATTTCTCACACTGAATGAAAAAAAAAAAACTTAAGAACACTAAAATGTGGAAATATAACAAGTGAAATGGGACACTTGATATTTTTTTTCTTTTTTTTGCACAGTTCTGAAAACATTAAATGTTTAATATAGGCATGTAAAGTAAAAAAGGCTACAAAACTGGGACACTTTTCTTTACACAGTTCAGTGACATGTCTTGTTTATTTTGGCTATAAGACGATGTGATGTCTTTAGAAAGCTAAGAAAATCCTTGTTTCAATAGTATATGAAACTCAAAATAATAACTTTATTTGTATAGCACTTTTTCATACATGCCCTTTGTTATTAATGTTTCACATTTTGTTTATCATTTTGGAAATAAATTCTATTTGAATAAATGATATTTTTGAAAGCTAACCTCACCTTTTAATTGCCAAATAATAACATACACTATTACCAGGGGTCAAAAGAATGCCATTTACTGCTTTTTATATAGAAATAAAATGTATATTATGCATAATTGAGTTTGGAATTTTGGCCCGGCCCTCTAACATATTTTCAGTTGCTCATTCGGCCCCCCGGGAAAAATAATTGCCCACCCCTGGGTTAGAGAGTCCCCATGTTTGTAGTGGGTGGACATAGGTGCAATAAATACATGTAATTGTTCTGTTTTTTGTTTTGCCATAGTTTTGTCTCTCCTACCCATGTAAAGCGTCTTTGAGCACCTGGAAAAGCACTATATAAGATAGATGTATTATTATTGTTATTATTATGTAATAAGCATAATATGAATAGAATACATTTGACATTACATTACATTTAGTCATTTAGCTGAAGCTTTTATCCAAAGCGACTTACAAGTTCTGTACGACAAGTCATCAGGAAGGGCACAAATCTAATAGAATAGAATAGACTAGAAGTACTTGCAATGAAGCAGAGCAAAAGATGATCTAGTTAATTATAGTGGATTTAGCCCTTAGTCTACTAAGTCTAGTGAATTATAGAACATGATGGAGCAGCAGATGGAAAGCAGTGACCTGCCAGATTAATAATGGTAAGCATCACATCCTCTGGTTCGCTCTGGCCAACACCAGGACTGATGAAAACCATTATGTGTGAGTGGGATCACTGATCCCTTTTGGCCCAGGGGTGGAGGTGCGCCATACCCTTCATTTAAATAACAATTAGCATGTTATTTAAGGAACTGTGGTGTGTGTGTGTGTGTGTGTGTGTGTGTGTGTGTGTGTGTGTGTGTGTGTGTGTGTGTGTGTGTGTGTGTGTGTGTAGGGGGTTACTGAATATTGACTGGCTCCCACCCAATGCTGTTTAGCAGCAATTGATTGATTGATTGATTGAAAACTTTATTAACAGATTGCAGAATGGGTACAATACAGTACGGCTCAATACAAACAATTGTTAAGGGGATGCAGACCAGAAAAATACTTTCGTCTTGTTACATCAGGGTCCCCCATTTTCAATTCATCAAGACATTTATGACATACTGTACATGACATACAGATATACAGTACTGTTTCATCAAGACATTTATGACATACAAATATACAGTACTGTTTAAGAGAAAGAGATTCTCTAAAAAAAATATATATATACATTCGAAGGGGAAGAAACTGTACATTGGAGGGGGTTAGGTGGGTGGGTGGGTTGGGGGTTTGGACATTTACCGGGGCCAGTTTCTAATTGCAGCCACCCGTAGGTGCTCTTTGAGAGTGGTTTTGAAGGAGGGTAGGGATTGACCAATGATCATGGTGGGAGCTGTTTTGCAGTACCCATTCCAAGTACAAACCCATTCAGTCATTTTTATTTTTCACTGACAGAAAGACATTCCATTTATCACTATGCAAGTGTATTTTTGTTAGCAAGTTGTGGAAATTATATTAAAGTCTGGGTAAAGTGAAAATAAATGTGTTCTGAGTTTGTCACACCACAGGAAAATGTGTTATTAACCACCCACCCACATTTGAATGATTGATAACGTTAATAACTATTATAAAACTCAGCTCAAAAACAGCTCATCTGGCTGCTCAGAATATTTTTCAGGATTGTGCCGGCGTGGACAGATCACGCTTGATTGACAACTCCCTTTCAGCTCAAATGCCATTTTTACCAAATCTTGCAAATGGACCCTACTTGGTAAGGTGAAGGCTGTATAGTTTCATCCCGTTCCCACCTCGGCGGACTAACCAATTTTCACTCTGGGTGAAAGATATATTGGTCTAGATTTAGGAACAAAAAGGTCTCCATTGACAAACTAGCCCGTTTTGCGCAATCATATTTTTATGAGACCTTTCCTCGCAAACGGATACTTGGTCACCACAGAGTTTTATTTGACGTAATTGGTGCGAGTTCGGTCACGTATATTGCGCTCGACCAATAGCAGCTCTCTTTGTTGCCAAGTTACAGACCACAAGACATTGTGTAAACAGTAAAGTGATGTTATCATGTCATCCAGGGTCACGTAGTACATCTCGACGAAAATGGACAAAAAACACATTCTAACGTTCGCAAAATATGCTTCTAAACAATGTTATATGCATATACGCTACTTGCTATAGGCAAGCGATTGAATACAGCTGTGAAACGGGCCATAACGTACATGTTATTAACCATACTGTACATTTAAATCATATCGCCTTCTATCTACACCACAACACAGCATTGCACACACCGATGCATGATGTCCTGTCGGGGAAATAATTCGATAAACCTCAATAAACACACAATCCGTGATGCATGCAGCACATTTGTATCAAAAACACTTTACCTTGTGATTCCCAACCTGCAATATTAAAGATGCTGGTACAATTTTCTACAGATTGAGGTCGTACACAAAACAGTTCAGTGGATAGTATAATGACAAAAATAATAGACCTTTTGATCAAGATAGTTAATCAATCAAAACACTACACCATCCCCTTAATTTGGAATAATGTCAAACAATTTACAAATCAATAAGTTACTCATTAACCTTTTTATTTTCCATTTAAAGACAAAATAGAATGCAGGTACAAAAATAGATTCAAGAGGTTTATTCGTTACATACATACACAAGTTTCAAGTTTGTTTATTATTTATAACAATAAAATACAGGTACTTTACGATGAAATGCTTGTTTCTGTATGAGCCCCTGAGAATGTGCTTCATACAGTACAAAAAAAGTAAGTAAGTAAAGAGGAATATTCAATATACATATATACAATATACACTACAGAGTAAAATGAGTAAACAGTGAGGTGTGTGGAGAGATCAGTGTCAAACTGATCTCAACGAATACAAACAAATCACAGTTTTGCAGACATGTCACGGGAGAGAGAACACCACAGCACTCCCAGGTCAGGTCAGACCTGGGAGAGAGAACACCAGAGCACTCCCAGGTCAGGTCAGACCTGGGAGAGAGAACACTACAGACATGGTGTGGACATTGGTCCCCTACCTCCTGACATTGGTCCCCTACCTCCTGACATTGGTTCCCTACCTCCCTCTAGTGGCCAGACTAGCCTGATGGTAAAGGCGGCCATCTTGTTTTGGTTCCAAGTAATAGAGTTAATATCTAATTATTTGTTATCTTGGGCCATCCCTGTCTGTGTGTGATGTCGTCTCCCTGTCTGATTGTTATGTGTGATTATGTCTTCTGTGTCTAGTTTGGTGTTTTCCTAGTGTGTTTATCAGATTTTGCCTTGTTGTATTATTGCCTGGCATTTGCCAGCTGTTAGTCATTACAATCAATGGTAGTATTTAAGACCTGCTTGTTACTGACTTCCTGGTGGCGTCATTTCCTCCATGTCCTCGGTGTTCCCCTGCCCGTCGTGTCTCCTGTCGTCTTCCTTGCTTTGTTGTTTTGTATGGAGAAGTGTTTTGTAAGTAGTTTCAAGTTTCAAGTTTCTTTAATAGTTGTCATACAGAAGTACAGAATACTTTCATACAAAATGCTTCTTACTGTTACGCTCCAGAGACTGTGCTAGACAAGATAGTATCAAATAACATAGTATAGCATGTAATTTAGAAGTAGAAAATGAGGTCACAGTGTTCAGTATAGACATATGTACAATGTTCGATGCAGAATAGACGTAACTGAGTTACCATATAATATACAATACTATGCAGTGTACTAATGTACGGTACTATATAGTGCAAAGCAGAAATGGGATGAGGTACAATTTAGGTACAATTTACAGTAAGGTGTACGAGTTGTAGTGCAATCCTTCATCAATAAATATAAAGTGTGGGGAGTGGGTGCTACAGTGTGTTTGTTTAAAGTGGGTGTGTGCTATAAAGTGTGTGGAGTGGGTGCTACAGTGTGTTTGTTTAAAGTGAGTGTGTGCGTGTGGATGTGTGTGCTATGTGCGTTTGGTGGTTGTTGTTGTGTAGTGTTCATTGTTCGTTTAGCAGCCTGATGGCCTGGGGATAGAAGCTTCTTCTGAGTCTTTCTGTGCTCGCCTTGAGACTCCGGTATCGCTTGCCTGACCGCAGCAGTTCAAAGAGGCAGTTGTTCGGGTGACTGGAGTCTTTAATGATTCTCTTAGCCTTGCCCTTCCAACGCTTGTTGTAAATGTTCTGGAGGGTGGGGAGCCCCCCTCCAATTGTGCGTTCGGCTGAACGTGTCACTCTTTGTAGTCTGCTTCGGTCTTGTGCAGTGCTATTCCCAAACCAGGAGGTGATGTTGCCAGTCAAGATGCTCTCTATTGTACATGAGTAGAAGTTCTTAAGGATCTTCTGACTGACTTGGAACTTCCTTAGGCGCCTGAGGAAGTAGAGGCGTTGTCGTGCCTTCTTCACAACACTGTCAATGTGTGTGGTCCATGTCAAGTCCTCGGATATGTAGGCTCCGAGGTACTTAAAGCTGTTGACTCTCTCAACCGGTGCCCCGTCGATGCTGAGGGGGCTGTAGTCCTTGACCCCCGACCTCCTGAAGTCCACAATCATCTCCTTTGTTTTGCTGACGTTCAGGGAGAGGCTGTTTTCCTGGCACCATCCCGCCAGGACCTTGACCTCTTCCAGGTAGGCCCTCTCGTCGTTGGCAGAGATCAGGCCCACCACCACTGTGTCGTCAGCAAATTTGATGATTGTATTGCTACTCCGCTGAGCCACACAGTCGTGTGTGTACAGGGAGTAGAGGAGGGGACTCAGAACACAGCCCTGGGGGGCCCCTATGTTGAGGGTGATGGATGAGGAGGTGCAGTTGCCTGCTCTCACCACCTGGGGTCTGCCAGTCAGGAAGTCCAAGACCCACTGGCAGAGGTCATAGTTCAAGCCCAGGTCCCTGAGCTTGGCTATGAGTATGGAGGGGACTATGGTATTGAATGCCGAGCTGTAGTCGATGAATAGCATTCTCACATAGTTCCCCTGCCTCTTGTCCAGGTGTGATGCTGCTGTGTGCAGCACATGGGCTATGGCGTCCTCCGTGGACCTGTTGGGGCGGTATGCAAATTGCAGGGGGTCCATGTTGATGGGGAGGGAGGAGCAGATGTAGCCCTTTACTAGCTTCTCAAAGCACTTCATGGCTATGGAGGTGAGAGCTACAGGGCGGTAGTCGTTGAGGCAAGCAGGCTTGGATTTTTTGGGTACAGGGATAATAGTGGACTTCTTCAGGCAGGTGGGGATGACAGCCTGTTCTAAGGACAGGTTAAATATGTCAGTGAATACCGGGGCCAGTTGGTCGGCACAGACTTTTAGGACGCGGCCGGGGATGCCGTCCGGACCTGCTGCCTTCCTGATATTCACTTTTTTAAAGGTCCGCCTCACCTCATGCTCTGTTACCCTGAACACTGAGTCTCCATCAGCAGCAGACCCCCCCCCCCCCCCCCCCCATTGCCGTGGCTTGTGGGCTGGTGTTGTTATTACCAGCATCAAACCTCGCATAGAAGGTATTGAGGTCATTTGCTAAGGAGATGTCACTGTTCAGTTTGAGGGAGGCGCCTTTGTAGTCTCTAGACATAGCTCTAGAGTCAGCCTGTTCAAACTGGAGTTCAATTTTATCCTTGTAGCGCCGTTTGGCCTCTGTCACTGTCCTCCTTACGTTGTATCGCGCCACCTTGTGGTCATTCATGTTGCCTGCCACTAGGCCGTCGTTGTATGCTTTGGTGCGCGCTCTCAGAGCTTCACGGACGGATTTGTCTACCCAGGGTTTTTGATTTGGGTAAACTTTCATTGTGGTAGTGGGGATTGTTTCTTCCACCAAAGTACGAACATAGTCCAGCACTGTCTCCGTGTAGACATGAATGTTATCTGTGTCGCGGAACACGCTCCAGTCTGTGCAGTCAAACGCAGCCTGGAGCGTCTCCTCTGACGTCAAATCCCATTTCTGCACCTCTCGCGAGACTACGGGAGTGCTTTTGATTCTCTGTTTGTACTTTGGTGAAAGGAAAATGGACGCGTGATCTGACTTACCAAAGCCACTAGCAGAATGAGCCTTGTATCCACCCTTGAATTGCGTGTAACAGTGATCTAGGATGTTACCGCCTCTGGTGTTACAAGTCACATGCTGATAGAAGTCAGGTAATACCTTTCTCAGATTGGCGCTATTGAAATCACCCACCACTATGATGGCGGCGTTAACGTTCGCTGCCTGGAGTTTGTTTACCTCGTCGTGGAGCCTGGAGAGCGCGGCACTATTGCTGGCTTGCGGTGGAATATACACTCCTACAAGGATGATCGCCGTTAACTCCCTCGGGAGGAAGAAAGGACGACACTTGATGGTTATATATTCCAGGTCTGGGCAGCAGTGGTTCGATAATTCCTTCACGTTAGCTGGATCGCTCCAATTGTTGTTAAACATGAAGGCAATACCTCCTCCACGTTGTTTGCCGGACAATGCTGATCTGTCCTTGCGGTGGATGAAGAAGTGGTCGGCCGGTTGTATGGCGTGGTCTGGGACGTCCGGCGTCAACCACGTCTCGGTGAAGCAGAGAACGTTACAGTCTCTAACGTCTCTTTGGTATTGAATCCTTGCTCGGATGTCATCCAGTTTATTGTCAATTGATTGTACATTGGCTAGCAATATACTGGGTAGTGGCGTTCGGTGTCGTCTGGATCTCAGCCTGTTACGGATCCCAGCTCTCTTCCCTCGCCGCCTGGTGATTCCTTTGTTCCTGGGGTCAGGATCTGGTCCCATTGTTCTGAGAATCTCCAAAGGCCATTGCTGCGGTTCGGAAAGCTGATTCAGGGAGTAATCCAATCGGTAAGTTTCCCGTAATCCGATGTCTATAAGTGACTGACGGTCATACACATTAAATGCACCTACTGTTGGTACAGACAAAACTCTTAAAACTATAAATATTAACAAAAGTAAGCACAATCTCGGCGGAGCGAACAGACAGGCGACCGGGCATAGCGGCGCCATCTTCATCAGAGTTCTAGTATTTTGTTTGTATTGCTTTGGATCTCAAGCTTCGCTCCTCGTCTCTGCCTTCGTTCCCTCTCTGCAAACTGTGTTCTCACCTTCATTTAGTAACCCCATCGTAAAACACAGACACACAGGAACATCTTCTTGTCTCACATTTGAGTTGCCTTAACTCAAATATGTTCGGTTACTGTGACTTATAGTTCTCAGTTAAAGGAAAACTCCAACATTTTGGGAAATTAGCTTATTTAACATCTTCCCTGGAGTTAGACAAGAAGATACATACCTTTTTCGTCTCTCTGCATGCATTAGGCTTAGGGAATGCCTGGACCATTAGCCTAGCTTAGCTTCATCACTGGAAGTGGGGCAGACCTTTACCCTAGTCACGAAATACACTCCAAATACAATTAAAATACAACTCCAAAATGTTCCTGTAAACATGTTGTGACCTGTGTATTTACCACATGGAGAAATAAAAAAATATTGTATTAGACATTTCCGTTTTCTAAGCAGATATACTCGGAACTATTTTTTGCCGAACCACTGCGACGACATCACGACAAAGTTATGATTTCAGAGTAAGGTGTCAAGCCGGATCCAAGGAAGACGTCAGCCCTAGTGAACATGGAACGTCCACAGAGCAAAGAAGATGTGAGGAGATTTCTGGGAATGGTCACATATTTGGCTAAGTTTATCCCCCAGTTGTCTGCCCAGTCAGCACCACTCAGAGGGCTTCTAGAGCAGAAGAACGAGTGGGAATGGTCTCATGAGCAGGAAGAATGCTTCAAAATGCTGAAAGAGATCTTAACTTTTTCAGCGCCAATGACGAAAAAAGTCGGGTTATCTCGCCGGTGGTTGAGCACCAATCACGAGAAAAGTCGGGTTTTAATCGTTATTTCTTTTATTCGCTATATCCATTCATAATTCATCCATCCAGCCTTATGTTATTGGGAATGGCTCTGAGATCACAAACGGCCAATACCGCTGCCTAACGCCTTGCGGCCGGTATTGCACATCATTGGAATCCCTCTGGCTTGGGCTGTGCATCGATCTAAGAAGTCCGGTCCGGGTTTTCCTTCTTGGGCATGGGGAGCGGTTATAACACACGGATTGGGGACACTGGAGCACCGTGGATTCATGTGTTTTGGTTGATAAACGTTGGACAGACGACCGCAATCAATATTTGGAATGGCGATCAGGAATTGGATTATTCTTTTTGCAGTAAATCAGATACGAGGTAAGGATGTTACCAATCTTGCGTTGATCAGATGATTTTTTCGCCACCATCGCGTGTGTCTGTAATGTACTGTGTAATATAAGCCGTTGGTGGCGCTCAAAGCATATAAACCCCCCACACCCCCACCCTTTCATGCGTGCATGATGAAACATAATACCGATAATCTAATCTTATTTCAGAATGATTCATAAATCAGGCGACAAATGGCACGATTTTGCCATGCATTGAAGCGCCGTTTGCTGGAGTTTCTTGAGATTAGACAGGATCACTCTAAAACTATACTCATATTCACCACGGTATAAAACGGAAATGTATGTATGAAAAAATTATCTGTTTTTTGCATGTTGACCGGAAGAAACTCACTGACAATCGACGTGTTTATTAGATCCATAGCTATAATATTTAATATAGTTTTTAGCCCTGCAAACACCGCCATGTATCCCTATTCTTTAAAGCGCTGGCCTTCTTACCACACGGTAAACAGCGACCTCTAGGCGCTGATTGAGTTAACCAAGGAGCCAGTGCTCAAGTTTTATAACCCAGAACGGAGCACTAGGATATCGGCATATGCTTCTCAGTACGGCCTAGGTGCAGTACTGCTACAGATGTATGACAACAGCTGGCAGCCCGTAGCCTACGCATCTCGTGCATTGACAAGTGCTGAAGTTAGATATGCACAAATAGAAAAGGAACTTTTAGCCAGCACATATGCATGTGAACATTTCCATCAGTACATATACGGAAAGGCTTTTGAACTGGAAACAGACCACAAGCCCCTAGTATCAATAATGTCCAATCCCCTCAATGATTGTCCTCTGAGGATTCAGCGACTGTCAATCAGACTGCAACAAACAGGTTGAGGATGTTACTGGGCTGAGAAATTGTTGCAGGAATCAGTGAGAATGTTCATAAGAGAGTGCTTGAATGCTGACTTAGGCATAAAGGTGACCAGTTTGAGTGTTTTCTGTAGGTTGTTCCAGTCACTGGCAGCAGCAGCCCTGAATGAAGTTTGACCAAGTACAGTGTATGTTTTCGGAATCTTTAGGAGAATGCGTTGAGCAGAACGAGTGTTGTAAGTGGCAGATGTAATTTGCAACAGGTGACATAGGTAAGGGGGGGACAACCCAAGGAGGGTTTTGTAATTGAACATGAACCAGTGCATATTGCGACGGGTGTGCAGAGATGGCCAGTTCACAGAGGAGTAAAGGGTGCAGTGGTGAGTGTTGAAAGGGGCACTGGTGGCAAACCGGATAACAGAGTGGTAGAGGACATCAAGTTTGTAGAGTGAGGTCTTACATGCAGATCTGTAGACTATGTCACCATAATCAAGCATGGGTAGTATTGTCATTTGAATCAGAGTGAGTTTAGCAGAGGAAGAGAAGGTGGAGCGCATTCTGTACAAGAAGCCGAGTTTGGATTTGACCTTAGACTGTAATCTGGTGATGTGGTCAGGGCTGTAGCCAGGGTTTAGAAATTAGGGAGGTCCATTTATTTTTTTGGCCCAGACCGGCCCACTATAATCGGTCGGACACCACCCACCAGTACACCATCCTTGCGGTCCCCTTAAATATGCGTACCTACTGTACTATTCCCCCAACCCACTACAAAGCTGGGTAGTAAGTGCCATGGACAAGTGGACCAGTGTACTCACTCGCTCTTGGCTGAATCTTGTTTTGGGTGGTGATGTAAAAACACCTGCATCATAGCAGGCTCAGGATGGGCACAGTAGTCTATAGCCTGTTCATCCCTATCTCTCTCCTCCACAACCTGGCTTGACTAAATATAAGGAGAGAGCGATGATTACAATTAACTGGTACATTCAGGTCCAGAATTGTTGGAATTCCCTGACAAAGATGTGCAAAAAGCTGTACAATTTAAACAATACCATACTGGTAATGAGCAAATAGTTGTTTATTCAATGAATGCATGGAGCTGTTCCATCTTATTGCATTTGATACTAACTACTCAGTTCATACAGATTTCAAGTACGGTATTCAAATATCAATGATGAATATTGCATAAGGTTTACACAGTTAATATATCACCTTCTTGTTTTATATTCATGTTCAGAGAGGAGTAATAGTTAGATCTTTGTATGTGATTTATATGGCAATTAAATCAATGGTGTGTTTGTTTGGGGAGTTTGACCTACAGTTAATGTGCCTACCACGTGAAGGTGCATGATCAATGGACAGCACAAAAACAATTTGTGTAGGTGGAGACTAAGATAGTAATAAGTTATTAAGAGTAAGTAATCCATACCATATATATCCTAATAGTTACCTTATTACCATACTTGGCTGAAAATAAACGTTGCTGCCTGTTGTGAATGTGTTTTTCCCTGTAGGCTAATACATAAGTAGGCATACATTTTTGCAGTTGAGCAAAAATGAGCAGTTGAGTAGGCTTTATGTGCTGTGTTTTTATGTCTTCCATCGAGGACCACCTTGGAAATAAGTGTTTTAATGAATGCTTTTAGGTAGGGCTGTCCCCGACTAAGGATTTGGATGGTCGACTATGATTGGCCAAAATTTGCCGTTAGTCGACTATTGGTATACATCCCATTAGCGTTAGCCACGCTTCTAGGCCTCTTTTCTTTTGGAAAAAATGATAAAAAAATAAAAATAAATATTATTATTTTTATTTTTTATTTTTTTTACTATTCGACTAAGAGGTTGGTTAGTCGACTACGGCTCCTTTCGACCGATTAGTCGACTAATCGACTAATAGGGGTCAGCCCTACTTTTAGGTGATATCCTCAGGAATACAAATTGGTCAAGATAATTTTTTTTATGATGTGTTTTTAATTTCCAAATAAATCTAATCAAATAAAAAAAAAAGCAGTTTTTGCAGTTGAGCTACAGGTGTATATTATACAGCCTTTTCATGCATCTTTATCAAGGGAACCCTTATCCTAATGATTTAAAAAATTATATTATGATGATACGATATGGACCTAGTAGTTGGGTCATCTGTGGCACTTCGTTTCTCAATGGATTTGTCATCTAGGAGGGTTAATAAACTAATTTAGCCGGGTTGTATTTTTTTTAAAGGCGGGGACAATTTGTGAGAGACCAAAATCCAAAATGGCTGCCGTGGAAATTAACTTTTTAATGGTTTGACCTACAATGATGCACAATACATGGTACCAGCCCCCTCTCAGTCATGTACCAGCCCCCTCTCAGTCATGTACCAGCCAGCCCCCTCTCAGTCATGTACCAGCCCCCTGTCAGTCATCTACCAGCCCCCTCTCAGTCATGTACCAGCCAGCCCCCTCTCAGTCATGTACCAGCCCCCTGTCAGTCATGTATACCAGCCCCCTCTCAGTCATCTACCAGCCCCCTCTCAGTCATGTACCACAGCCCCCTCTCAGTCATGTACCACAGCCCCCTCTCAGTCATGTACCACAGCCCCATCTCAGTCATGTACCACAGCCCCATCTCAGTCATGTACTAGCCCCCCTCTCAGTCATGTACCTGCACGACTGGCGGGGGGGTGCTTAGTAAGAGATGTGATTGGGCCAGCCCAGTGTCAGTCAGTACCAATGGGCCGCTGTCCCAGCCTAGTAGTGGGCCGGTCGTTGACCAAACTGTAATTTTTTTTAAATGTAATAAATATATATATATTTTTTAATAGTTACAAATAGTTACCGAGGTCCAGACCTCGGTGACCTCATAGCTGGCTACGGCCATGGATGTGGTGAGAGAAGGACAGAGTGGTGTCTAGCCAGATCCCCAAGTATTTATACTCAGTGACCTGGTCTAGAACAGCGCCCTCAAGGGTGGTGATGTCACAGCCAGTGGGGGTTGCAGCAGAGCCCCTCCTCCAAAACCACATGACCTTGGTCTTGCTGGTGTTAAGCAGGAGGTTGAGGGAGGAAAAGGCCTGCTGGACCTTATGGAAGCTATCCTGGAGTGAGGTGAGTACTAAATCTGGGGAGGGACCGACGAAATAGAGAATGGTGTCATCAGCATAATGTTGTTTAAAGTCATGATTTCAGGCTGCCCAAAAAATCCTGAACTATTTTCTAACATGTATAATGTGTTTAGAAACAAACCTCTGAATTTGCTTTACCATTAACTTAATTGTCCCCACGTTCACCTTGAATGTGTGTCTGAATGTTCTCAGGGAATTGATAATCACTAATACCCTTTTCACACAGAGATGCCGGCAAAAAGGTGGCATTCTGAAATGTGGCTTTTTTGGTTCCAAACCCATTCACACTGCCCAAGAAAGCCACCAATTTGCTGGCATGTCAGCTTTCACACACAAAACCACATCCTCCTTTTGTTGCTAAGCAACTCAAGCACCTCACGAGTGTTAATTTCTATATCAGCTGTTAAACATGGTCCAGACTGCGGACAGCAAATTGTGCATAGTTTTATTGTACTTTGTTACTATTTGAAAGAGCTTTTTGGCTCTCTCTTTCTCTCTCTCTCTCTCTCTCTCTCTCTCTCTCTCTCTCTCTCTCTCTCTCTCCATGCCATGTAGCCAACAAAATGTGTGGTGTTTGCTATTAAAGCCCTATAGTCTCATGGGAATAGTTATTGCAGGGACCTCTAGTAATTTGTAATAATTGTGGAGGCCGTCTGTGATCTTAATCCCATGTGAATCTGGCATGTCTGTAATTTGTAAAGTAAAAGTTCCAGCTCGAATTAACTACCATAATTTGGCAAACACAGGTCATATAAACTGTGATCTATGTCTCCATTGCCTATAGCCTAGGGCAGGCTCTGATACCCATACTGTATTTATACTCAATTTATACCTACCTACTTCTTTCACTGTCTACAACTGTGGCAACAGATCCAATTTACCTCTATTTAGTAGAAAAAGAATACTTGAATCAGTCTTCTTATCAGTTTTGGACTATGGTGATGTAATTTATAGGCATGCTGCGGCATCAACTCTTAAACTCTTAAACCATTATGACATGCTACCATAGTGTATTTATACCTGTATCACTGTACATATTAATACTACAACTCTGTACATACATCTGATTAGCACTATTACCCAGTAGTTCTAATTTATATATTTTATACCCAGTTTAATCACTTGTACATTGTATATTACTATTGCACTTTACTGTTACATTTGCACTCTGTTTGGATGCCAAACTTATTTTCATTGTACTGTGCTGTATAATGACAATACATTTGAATGTAATCTAATCATCTGATAATATTACTACTGTGCAAATCACAATCTCAGTAATTTGGGGTCGTAATTTGTTCTTGGTAGTAGCCTATAGTATCATTTCATGCAGGAAGATTTTAAATGATGTAACTATTAACCAGTTCATTATTTGTCTCCTGCTGGATTGTCATACTGTAGATTTGATTTATCATTGGAAAATTTGCATGATTACATTTTTGCATAAGGAAGTGTATTTGGCTTTGTTATAAATTAGTTTGAGGTGCCATTTGAAACAATGATTTTCACTCACACACCTAGCAGTAAAAACTATGTGGGCACTGGGCATGTCAAGTTCAATCTTGGGACACCTCTGTAAAAACGTATCCTGTGTGAATGCACGTCTGGAAATCATGGAGGTTGGCGGGTCATTTTCTATTACCATGGGTCTCCACTATACTAGGGGTGTAACAGTACACAGAAGCCACGGTTTGCTACATACCGGTTTTGGGGTTTGTTACAACAGAAAGAAAGCTACAAAAATCCCAAATGTATAAGGCTAGGTTTTCTTTTAATTTATTTTGAATAGACAGTAGTACAAGTTGGACTTAATTCCACTTCGGCTTGTCGCGGTAGTTGGTGATACCGGTGTTACTTGGTGTTCAGGCTCCACTGAGTAAATTACTTGCCCACTGTTTTTTTTTTATAGAAATGAACCCATTATTCTATTTCATCAAAGAAAAAACAGTGGGGACATTGTTAGGCCTGCTGATTGATCAGCACAGTGGGGACATTGTTAGGCCTACTCTGATTGATCAGCACAGTGGGGGCATTGTTAGGCCTACTCTGATTGATCAGCAAAGTGGGGACATTATTTGGCCTGCTGATTGATCAGCACAGTGGGGACATTGTCAGGCCTACTGATTGATCAGCACAGTGGGGACATTGTTTGGCCTACTGACTGCATTATTTTAGTTGAGCTATGTACAGCATTTCTATACCAACTAGAAAGGTGTGTAAATCTCCACCAGGCGGCAGCCAGACAGTTTGTTCAATGTGCCTCGTCCTCTGAACATCAAAGGGTGGACACAAAGTAGTACACGAGTAAAACTATTACACACTATCACACTATTACACACTATCACACACTTAAGCATGTGGGTGTTTATTGACACCTGCCATACAGTAAGTCTATGACAAATGGTTCATGAGATAATAAAGGGGGTGGGGCTTATGCACACATGCACACACACACACACACACACACACACACACACACACACACACACACACACACACACACACACACACACACACACACACACACACGCACACACTGAGTTAATATATTGTACATCTCTTGCTGTCCTGTATATTGTGTGTTTGTGTATTGTGTCTTACATTTTTACTTTTGTTGTTTATATTGTCTATGTCTATATCATTTTTTTTTTTTTATCCACTTTTTCTCCCATTTTCTATTTTTCTCCCATCCCAATTTTCATATCGTCCAATTCAACCCTCCCCTGTCTTCGAATGTTGTTTCTCGCCTCCCACAAGCCGGCTGCAATGTGGACTAAGTCATACATAGCACGAGTCCCCTCCGATACTCGAGGTAACAGCCGTCGCATCTTTTCACCTGCGCGGCTCGATCTTTCAGCATCGGGGGTCTGGGCTTTGGAGGGGCCCCGCCCCCGTCGCTTCTTGATTCTACTGCACAGGCGCACCAACCGACCTGTAGGAGTCGCTGTCCACAACGCCCAATCCCCACCCTTCAGTTTCCCTCCCCGTAATACGGCCAATGTGTATTACTGTGGACGACCAGCTAAACTGAAAGCAATGTGGAGAGCGGGGCTCGAACAGGAGGAATCCTGTTCGAGCCTAGTCTCCATCTATGTCTATATATTTTTATATACACTTTTATATACACCGTGGAAATTTGGGAAATGTAATTTCAACTTTCTGTATATCTTGCACAATAGAAAATTGACATTGACATGCATTAAGCAATTACTTTTAATGTGTGAGTATTTGAACGTGTGTGTGTGTGTGTGTGTGTGTGTGTGTGTGTGTGTGTGTGTGTGTGTGTGTGTGTGTGTGTGTGTGTGTGTGTGTGTGTGTGTGTGTGTGTGTGTGTGTGTGTGTGTGTGTGTGTGTGTGTCTGTTGAAGAGTGACTCACTGCACCCTTTATTTGTTTGTCCTTGTGGTGGGTGAGTGGGTAGATACAGTTGTAGATTCAATAAGCAGCAGTGAAACCCAACAACCTGAGCACTATAGGGGTATCAAACTCAATTTACCTGGGGGCCGCTGGAGGTAGAGTCTGGGTGAGGCTGGGCCGCATCAAATATTCCACAAAAAAAGGGTTTCAAGTATTAAAAAAAAAAAGTACAACTGATCCAATCTTCTCAATCTTTAGCAATAACATTTCAGAACATGAACAGTTCTTCAGAACATGAATGGTTCTTCAGAACATAGGCTTCTCAGTGGTGTCAGTGGACTGAGGACTCATCCACAGCTATGGAAATGCACTGTGCATTTTTTTTTATTCGATCACAAAGCTGTTTAATCAAATCACCAGCCAGTATTTCAGTTATTCTGGTTGCTGTGCGATCTGAGGGGGATTTGCTTTTGTTTGCCTTCAAACATGGTCTCCATCACTCAGTCATACATTATTTTCAAATTGCCACCCTTCACAAGAGCTACCGTTTCTTGGCATATCACATTGGTTTGGTGCTGGGACTCAGGATGAACGCATATTTTTCAGTCCATTCACCTTTGAATTGCAGTCGACTTTTCTTTTACTGACCATCTTTGAAAATGCCATATTTTTCTGCTGGCTGCCTGCTGGCGAAAGTAGGCTAGTAGCTACATTTATCTCACGGAGATAAAACTGGGAGCGAGTTTACTGTACAGTAGATGCGCTGTCAACTGACTCGGACTGAAAGAGAGAGACGACTTGCATTCCGTGAAGACCCGCCCTACTCCCCTACTCTGCATCTGATTCGCAGACTGTGGGTGAGGGGGGAAAACGCTGACAGGATGCTGAATGTGATTGGACCAGACCCGTACACAGACACAGACACAGACAGTGGCAGTGCAGCCGGACATGCAGAGCACTGCTCGCAGTCAGAGGAGATAGCGAGGATGCATTTGCCTTCCACTTTACTTGATATCACTCCGGAATCACGTTTCAACCAAGTCACTAACATAACGTTGCTGTCATGAGCCTGCACTATGGTAGCCTACAAGTGATAAAATAAATAAAACTTCCAACTCTCGCGCAACGACTCGGCAAACAGTTGCGCGCGGGCCGCATTAACATTAAACTTTGATGTCAAGTAGGGGGCCGGAAAATATCATCCCTGGGGCCGCAATTGGCCCGCGGGCCGCGAGTTTGAGACCCTTATAGACCAAGGATCGCTGGAAATGTGGACAATTATGTCTTGCCAAAGTTGTACATAAGTTGTACATTTAGAAATGTGAGCATAGTGCCACCATCTGGCCAATAGGTTGATATTTGTCGTGAGGCATTGGCACACTTATATCTGTCAGTGTATGTTTGTAAATAGTGCCACCATGTGGTGGAATAACACAATACTTCAAGTTCAAGTTTCAAGTTTTTTTATTAGTTGTCATACAGAAGTACAGAATACTTTTATATAAAATGCTTCTTTCTGTTTTGCTCCAGAGATTGTGCTAGATAAAAATAGATAAGTGTAAAAAGTATAGTAAGTATAAAATAGAAGTCAAGTACGTAGACAAAAAGTTTTCAATATATACATATATACAATGTACAATGCAGAGTAGAAAAGTAACTGAGTTACAATACAATATACTATACAGTACAATGCAGAAATGGGATGAGGTACAATTTAGGTACAATTTACAGTAAGGTGTAATGAGGTATGGGTTGTAGTGCAAATTCTTTGCCAATAAATATAAAGTGTGTTTAGGTGTTCTAAAGTGGGTAAAGTGGGTGCAGCAGTGAGTTGTTTGTTTAAAGTGAGTGTGTGCGTGTGGATGTGTGTGCTGTGAGTGCATGTGATGGTTGTTACGATTGTTCATTGTTTAAGCCTTGTTCATTGAGCAATCATTGTTCATTGAGCATCCTGATGGCCTGGGGGCGTCTATGCCAAATACAACGCAGTTCGGTTTCCGGGTTCCTCTGATTGGCCACTAAGCCCACGTGACCGCGCGCTAGCACGCCCCCCTTATCGCCCACTGCTGCGCATGAGACTCCACACACTTCTTCCCTATCATGGAGCTAACATGGGTGTCAGGTTTGGTGCAAATAGGACAAAGTGTTCATGACTAACACATCACCAAAATTCAGTTTAGGCTAGCAGATTTTTGACTTACAAAGTTGAGTGAGAATCTGTACATTAGCCTAGGTTGAGTAGGGGGAAAGGTGATTTCCCAAAAAGGCTAAATGGCAGGAAATGCAATATGGCATATTGGCAGACATAGGGGGTATCAGTGGCAAATTGTAGCTTAAAAGGGAACAAACTTGAATGAATGACTTTTATTTATATAGCACCCTTCACAGCACGAATGCACAGGGTGCTTTACACTACAGCTAGTATATAAAAACAAGAACAAAAATCAGAAATAAATGACAACAACAACAACAGACAGCAGTTAACACATTGGTCGCCAAAATCGCTTTTCAGCGTTATTGCCTGCCATGCGTTGACCGCCAACATCGCTGTACAGCGTTTTTTAGATCAATATTTAATTTTTTCGCCCATGGCATTCATAATTCATCCACCCAACCCCCGATGCCCTAGCGGGACCCTACGGCTCAATACCGCCGGAAGTGTCAACCGGAAGTGTCATCGGTGCATCGAGGAAATTCCTCCGGCAGTCACATCTTGCTACGGGACTCCTGACAGACACTATAGTACATATGGATCGCTTTCTAAACTTAATAATCAATATGATTTTGGCGTTTATTGCGCCATACAAACCTGAAATGGACCTAGGCGATCGGCGTCGAATAATTGGGATCTTTCACCGCCAGTCTCATCGGCCCACGGTAAGAGAACAGTAACGTTATTTTCAGCCCGATTGTTTATTCATTTCACTGCAAACCATCTGATCAATATATCACCCATACTACATAACGCTGTTACTGATGATCAAGGAATTATAAACAACCCCCCCCTTTCCTCCACGCATGATGAAGCATAATGTATGCCGATCATATACATTTGAATTTTTTTATATAGCGTGTATGGGAAAGAAACGCCAATCGATAATCTATCTATGCGTTTGGGCCTATAACTAGCGTTTTTGGAATTACAGCAGAAAAGATTAAAAACATACTTATAGCAAGGCGCTCGCCATCAACGCTGGAGACGCTGGGTTCGAGTCCAGCTCTCTGCGTTGCTATCAGCTTGGCTGGTCGTTCATACTAACACAATTGGCAGTGTTAGGGGTGGGAAAATAAATAAATAAAAACAAAAAACCAAAAAAAACATACTTATATTCTCGAAGGTATTAACACAACAATGTATGAATGAAAAAGTATAACGTTCCCACATCCTGAATGATAGATAATCGATGTTGAATGGGCCATAGTAATGTCAATATAGCAATACAATTTAAAAAGTTATAGCCCTGCAAAGAAGGTAAACATCTCCATAGGCTTTTAACGGTGACAGAGAGGGGTATAAGATGGGCACAATTCCCGGCGGTCAATGTGTTCAAAACAGTGAAACCAAATAAAATAATAGAATAAAAGAATTTAAATAAAATCATCAGTCACTAAAACTAGGAACAGTGAGGACAAAAAGGGTGACCAAAGGCCTGTCTAAACATATGTGTTTTTAGCTGTTTTCTGTGGGGGCAGTTCACAGGTCCAGGGGGAGAGCATTCCAGAGCCTTGGTGCCGTCACCTCGAAGGCTCGATCACCCCTTGTTTTGTGATGTCATCAAGTATAAAGTCTGGAGCTTTCAACTTATATGTTGAAGTTCTATCCAAATTGGATAAAAACTGTAGGAACTATGGCTGGCGCAGACAGACACACGGACAGGAGCAATCGCAAACACTACGCACGGGTGTAAAGTAAACACAATAGTCCATTTTCCACAACTTCTTCTCATAGGAGGCAGTTGTAGTTGAAGCTCCTCATTAATCCTTCAGGATAAATGGTGTTTTCAAACGTCACTTTTGCAGCAAAAAGAAGAAATGTGATATTTTGAAGACTTATTTTTCTTCAACCACAACCATCCTCAGATGAAGGAGATGGAGGAGAAGCTTGGAAGCAGTGAACTCCAGAAAGAGCTTGTCGCTCTGAGGCGCAAGCTGGATCTCGTAGAGGAGATGAGATGCAAGAGATGCAGCAAGACTGAAGTGGAGGTGAAGGATCTGCGTTTTGTTGGTAAGTAAATATTTAGAGCTGGACGTAGGAGGCCACACTGAGGGGTGTTGTGTTGTACACTATACTATACAACACAACACAGAAACTCCACTACGAAGGAGTGCTATACACACACACACACACACACACACACACACACACACACACACACACCCTAATCCAAGAAGGTCTACTGTATCAAGGTATGGCCATGAGATAAGATTCATCACAGCTCCTTGAGTTGGTAAACTGTCCCAAAAGTTGGTTTACCTTGGTACCAAACGTGTTCGTCAGGTAGACCATGAGGTCATGCTTGCTTTGGTCAAGTCGTTGGTCTGTCACTCACTCACTCTTGCATTCCTCTGTGTTTCTCTGACTGGCTAGTTGAGGAACTCCAGAAGAGGCTCCAGGCAACTTCCAACCCTCCCCCTGCCACGGTGCCACCCGCCCCTCCACCGCCTCCCCCTCCACCCACCCCAGCACCCGCCTCCTCCAACCCTCTCAGGTGAGACACAGGCACATGGGAAGTATTTATTATATCTATAGTATCATCTCAATAGAAAATAATTTTGAAAAGAAGGAGTGTGCTATCCGTTTTACCATCAAAGAGAGTTAAGGGAGCTATAGGCTCCTGTTGATTCTGGGCAGAATATTTTCAAATCCTACGACCAAAGATCGGCAGCAGCCTAGTGATCCTTTAAGGAAAGAAGAGGTCAGTCATGGGAAGAAATTAACTAGAGACGATGTCCTCACTGAAAATCAACAGCACGCCATTGACGGAACTGTCATATGTCCACACCTACAATTGTCTGTAGAATATACAATCAACTACTGTGCATGAATATCAGGAATGTCAATTTCAGTATTGTAAATAAAATAATGACATTTTACGTCTCATTTGATAAAAAAAAAAGGATACTAGACAAATTGCTAGCCCAGCTTACCCTCTTTTTTGTGCATCAACAAAAGGTCAAATACATCATCAATATGTATCCAAAATATAACAGAAATTCCTCTAAAAAAAGATCAGCTGAATAAAATTCAGAGTTTATAATGTCAGTACGTTTCTAAGTGTTAGGGATTTGTATGCGACCCCAATTGCACGACACAGACAGGTATTCAGAGTTATTATTAATACACAAAAAAGCGGCACTGACCCTTTAAGGGTCAAAAACACTAAAGTCCAAGAACACAAATTGCAGCACTGTGCCTTTAAAGGGCGAACAAAAAGGTACACAGGAATCTTCAAGAACACGGGCATCTTCCCGACCAGAACGCTGCCGACGGGCAACGCAGCAAACAGGGGGTCCAAGGGGAATTGAGTGAGAACACGGCATCCTCCCGTGGAACAATAGAGAGCGATGACGAGTCTCACCCCAGGAACGAGGTCCATGAAGAGGGAGTAGGACAGTAGATGGCACGACGTCTCACCCCAGAGACGCGGTGGTAGATGGTAGAATGGCACGACGTCTGGAGTGAGAACATAGGGATCCTCCCGTGGAAGTCTAGAGAGCGAAGACGAAGCCCCACTCCAAGAAATGGCGGTAGATGGTAGTGTACAGAATGGCACGACATCCCCCAGTGAGAACATAGAAATCCTCCCGTGGAAGTTTAGAGAGCGACGATGATGTCTCACCAGGAGCGCGGCGGTAAATGGTGGCAACAAGACGACCTGGCAAGGAGTGGAAGGCAACCAGCAGTACTAATACTCTCCCGAGGAGCTGATTACCAACCACCAGTGGCGGCTCTGCCACTAGGGGCGCAAGGGCGCCGACCCACCTGCTGCCAGCTGCTGTTAAATCACAGAAGAAGAAAATAAAACTTTTTAGTTTTTTGTTTTATAGCCCTATAAATAATATAAACATGTTTAAAATGAATAATATTTACTCATTTTAAGTATGTTTGTATTTCCAATGCACAATATAACGTTATTATCTCAAATAAAAAAACACTCGTTTTCCTGAGCAGGAAGTGACATCACGTTTTTTAAATTTTTTAAATTTTTTTCGTATTTCTCGGCCCGGGCTAGAAGCGATAGCGCTCTGAGTGCGCGTCACAGTTTGATCGCTGTATCCGTCACAGCCAATCAGTGCATAACGCGTTGTGCGTTGAAATATGACTATTATGTTGGAATCCGGGCGCGATTTGAAGCGGTCTAGCCAGTAGCGTCAAGAATTTCTGTAGCCGCATTTCGCGGAGACGCTCTCTGATTGGCCGACGCCAGTATTTTTTTCCGTAGCAGAATTTCACAGAGACAATCTCTGATTGGCCGAATCCAATTTCTAATGTTCCAATTCTAGCTTATTCCGGCTAGGTTGGTTCCTAGGTTGGTCCTAGGTTGTTTGTCTTAGAGCGTGCCGTGACTGCAAGTTCTTTAGACTGTTAAGCTTAGGCACTCTTTCAAAGTTGGTTAAGGTTAGAGTTTGTCTTAGAGCATGGCGATAGAACGCCAGGTAGTTTGCAGTCTGTTCGAGCGAAAATGGACAAAGGAATGAAGTACTTGTGACTGTTGTGTGGTGCTGCTAACAAGCTAACACTTGGCTAACAAGCTATATGGCGGATGCAGTCTGGACACAGTGGACAGTGGTCTGGAATCAACAGTGGATTATACACTTTATCAAGGCAAGCCCTGGACGTGTCAACTAAACAGTGAGTCTCTCTCTCTCTCGCTCTCTCTCTCTCTCTCTCTCTCTCTCTCTGTGGTTAACGTTAACGTTTGTAAATAGTTTTTTTTAGGAGCAGTACTGTTAGGCTACTGCTGGCCATTCATGAAGCGAGACATTGCTGATTGTTTATTTATTTTTAAGGCTGTCAAATATATCGCGTTAATATCGCGTTAACTCCCGATTCTATTAATGCCACTAATTTTTTTAACTCAAGATTTTTTTTTTTTTTTTTACTAAGACTTCACTCAGGTGTATTATTGATGCTCTCATTGATACTATGTTTGTTTCTGAAGTGTGTGTGTGTGTGTGTGAGATATAGAGAGAGAGGGGGGTGAGAGAGATGAGGAAGGGGCAAAAGAGAAAAAGAGCTAGAGAGTGTGTGTGTGAGGGAGAGAGGGGGGTGTGTGATTAATCAGCCCTTGTGTGTGTGAATGTAACAAGTTCCTAACGTTTTCTTTCCCCTATTATTTCATGCACACTTTATTCATTGTTTTAAATTATTATTTTCTTTTAAGTTATTTTGTGCATCACTCTGTTTTGAATTTGATGCAAATTTGCAATGCATGAGGGTCATCCTTTTGTGTTAAATGGCTGCACAAAGCAAGCATTTGTTGACTCGCATGTTGATAAGAGTATTAAAACTTGGAACTTGAAAAAGATCTGTTTAAGGTAAAAAAAAAAAATTTAAAAAAAAATGCGATTAATTTGCGATTAATCGCGAGTTAACTATGGACAATCATGCGATTAATCGAGTTAAATATTTTAATCGTTTGACAGCACTATTTATTTTATAACACAAGACTATGACTACCAACTGCCTAGCCAGCCGTGTATCAATCTTGGATGCAATAATAACGTTACCACACTGACTGTGTCGATGGCTCATTGATTTAACTACTGCAGCTCTCTCGGATTGAAAATACGTGGATTATGGCTTGTTCAATATCGTCTATGTTTGAATGAATGAATGAATGAGAACTTTATTAACAGATTGCAGAATGGGTACAATACAGTACGGCTCAATACACACAACTGTTAAGGGGATGCAGAGCGGAGATTGCGTTCGTCACCAACCCCGGAGCTGTGAGCTGGATTCGCCTGTTCGAATCCAGCTCACAGCTCCGGGGTTGTCACCAGCTTGGCTGGCCGTCTGCACTAATACAATTGGCTGTATTAGAGGGTGGGAGAAGCTGGCGGGGTGGGTCCGGGTCGTTGTAAACAGCGACTCCTACAGTTCGGTCGGGGCGCCTGCTAAGCGTGGATAGGACTTGAGGGGGATAGTGTGGTCCTCCCACACGCTACGCCCTCTCGATGAGAATCCGCGCTGCCAGGTGAAAAGAAGCGGTGATTGGCTGGACGTGTGTCGGAGGAAGCACGTGGTAGCCTCCACTCTCCCAGATGATCTGACTGTGGGGGGTAAGTGCGCAGTGACCAGGAAGGGACTGGGAATTGGCATACGACTAACATTGGGATGGGAGAAAAATCGGAGGAAAATGGAGGGGGAAAAAGATCAATAAAAAAAAAAAATCTCAACAATACTAAACGACATGGCCCCCCTAAGAACCACCAGGGTAAAAAATCGCGTTGAGACGTGGATGCACTCTGAAATATTGACCACTATGAAAACCAGAGACAAAAAATGCTCTGAGTTTTGTAAAAGTCAGTCAAAGCTTACCAAAAGCTCGAGCAGTGAACTCCAAGCCCACGTAACCGAACTCAAACTGCAAAGAAACAGACTAAGAAATGACGTTAACTCCATGATCAAAACTGCAAAAAAGAATTTCATCAATGACAAAACTGAGGAAAACAAAAATAAACCCTGTGAACTTTGGAAATTACTCAATAATCAACTAGGCTGCAGTAAAAAACTTAAAACCTGATTTTCAAACATAAACATAAAGACAGATAACACGCTCATCACAGACAAACTGGATGTGGCCAATTACTTAAACATTTTCTTCACAAACATAGCCACAACACTGGTAAAAAAAACGACCCTCCCACTCAGGGCATTTTGGGGTAGAAACCTCTCCATAAAACAGGGACACATACCCAAAGACTTCAAAATTGCGAGAGTAACCCCCCTGCACAAAAAGGGCAGCAAATTGGACCCAGGCAACTACCGCCCTGTTTCTATTCTTACCTCCATCTCGAAAGTCATGGAAAAAAAAGTATACGAACAGGTTGAAAAGTACCTTGCGGAAAAAAATCTAATCTATGAATTCCAATCTGGCTTCAGAACATCCCACTCCACTGACACATGCCTTCTCTATTTGAACAACCACATCAAAAAAGAGGTGGACGCGGGCAAATACTGCGGCATGGTCATGCTGGACCTACAAAAGGCCTTCGACACTGTCAATCACTCCATTCTGATTGACAAGCTAAAAGCAATTGGTTTTGATAGTCTATCAGTGAGCTGGATGCAATCCTACCTGGAGGGGAGAGAACAGATGGTGGAGGTAAACAGTACCTTACCCCCCCCCCCCTCCCAGTGAGCTGTGGTGTTCCATTTACATTTACATTTAGTCATTTAGCTGACACTTTTATCCAAAGCGACTTACAAGTTCTGTACGACAAGTCATCAGGAAGGGTACAACTCTATCAGCTGAGTAACAATGTTCATCAAAGTGTTGCGTGTTACAGTGTAGGTTAGTTTATTAGGACAAGTTAGTTAGGGTTAGATTTTTTTTTTCTTTTTTTTTTCTTCATTATTTCAGATAATTGTTGAAGAAGTGCGTCTTTAGTAGACGGCGAAAGATTGGACGGGTTTCGGCTGTCCTAACTGGGGTGGGTAGTTCATTCCACCATTGTGGGGCAAGGACTGAGAATAGGCGACTTCTCTTTGATGACCCTCCCGGAGCTTGGATAGGAGTAGGTCTGAGGTGGCAAGAAGATGCAGAGCGTAGGGGTCTTGAGGGTGTGTAGTTAGAGACCATTGACCGGAGGTAGGCAGGAGCGGTTCCCTTTGCCGCACGGTATGCTAGGTCGAGGGCCTTGAAGCGGATACGTGCAGCAATGGGGAGCCAGTGCAGGTCCCTAAGAAGTGGGGTGACATGGGCCGACTTCGGTAGGTTTGAGATCAGGCGGGACCGTTACTGTTCCTAATTTATGCAAATTACATGTCGTCAGCTTGTGACTGCAACTTGTTCCTGTTCGTGGATGACCTGCTGGTCTCTGAAAAGAACAAGTTACAGGTTGAAAAAACCCACCTGGCTCGCTGATAACAAACTATCATTACACCTCGGGAAAACAGAGTCCATTCTCTTCGGTTCAAATAACAAACTTAGCAAGACTGACGGCTTCTCAGTTACAGTGGGTGACAATATTGTCACAAGGAAAGATGAAATACATACCTGGGTTCCATAGAGGCAAATCTTTCCTGTGACAAAATGGCATCCAATGTAATAAAAAAAAGTCAACCAATGAACTGGATTCTTGTACCGGATCTCCTCTCTGGTAAACAAGAATACCCTGAAGACTCTGGCAGGAGCACTCATTCAAGGGTACTACGACTATGCTTGCACTTCATGGTACCAAAGCACCTCAAAGGCGCTAAAAACAAAATTACAAACATCACAAGACAAACTGGTCAGACTACTGCTTGACCTTACTCCTAGAACCCACCTCACCCCTGCCCACTTTGACAACCTAGGATGGCTTAGAGTAGACAACAGAGTACAGCAACTTGCAATGGGCCTGGTCTACAAGATACACTACACCACTCAGGTACCCATGTACATGTCAAAATACTTCCCAAAGGTCAGTGAATACCACGACCACAACACCAGAGGGAGCTCCAAAAATCATGTTAAACCCAGATTTGGCTCAAACAAGGGACTAAACACGTTTCGCAATTATGCCACATCAATGTGGAATGCCCTACCCACAGCTGTAAAGGAATGCGAATCACTACCCACTTTCAAAACCACTCTCAAAGAGCACCTACGGGAGACTGCAATTCGAAACTGGCCCCTGTAAATGTCCAAACCCAACCCCCTCCAATGTACAGTTCCCCCGATTATGCATACATACTGTACTAAAATAATGTATGACTGAAGGGATGGAGACCATGTTTGAAGGCAAACAAAAGCAAATCCCCCTCAGATAGCACAGCAACCAGAATAACTGAAATACTGGCTGGTGATTTGATTAAACAGCTTTGTGATAGAATAAAAAAAAATGCACAGTGCATTTCCATAGCTGTGGATGAGTCCATTGACACCACTGAGAATGCTCAGTTGCTGGTGTTTGTGAGGTTTTATGATGAGGCAAAGGGGTAGTTTGTTGAAGATGTATTGCGCCTGACAAACCTGAGAGGACACACAAGGGAGGAAGACATAAGAGGAAGCGCTGCCAAGTCTCTGGCAGCAAGGAGTAGGTAAGAGAAGCCTATGTACTTCTGAACAACCGTTCATGTTCTGAAGAACTGTTCTGAAATGTTATTGCTAAAGATTGAGAAGATTGGATCAGTTGTACTTTTTTTTTGAATACTTGAAACCCTTTTATTGTGGAATATTTGATGTGGCCCAGCCTCACCCAGACTCTACCTCCAGCGGCCCCCAGGTAAATTGAGTTTGAGACCCTTTAGAGTCTATCCGTCAGTAGTCTGTTTGTCTGGTGGAAGTAGCTGTTCAGTGTACTTTTGGTGTGGACCTGAGACTGCTTGACTGTTTTTCAAAAGCTAGGTTGACGCCCAAATGTGGGTCATGAGGAAATTTAATTGACTCTCAATTACACAATTATACTGCACAAAAAAGAATAAATTGTTCAAGTAAGCTCAGTAAAATACTGTATGACTACAGCCTAGGGCTACAAATCAACACATAATGTACACATTGAGTTCCCCACATGCAGCCACACAGAAGGACCTCTTTAATCATTTATAACCCTTTCACTACCACACTACAGACGGTTAACCAAAGATAAAGTCTTGGTCAACCAAGACGAGACCAGCCGAAATGGCGGCAGCCCTGCAGCAACACAAGCAATAGTTTAACTTCACTAATATTTTATTCACTATACGTTAGAGAGAATGTACAAGAATGACTATGTTTTGGTTAAATTAGCCTGCAGCACAACGTCAAACAAAATCACTTTAGTGTGGGTCCTTAGAGAAAGAGATTGAAAAACGTTCAAATGCATCCATCACTATTTGGGGACTAGGCCTAACAAAAATAATGGTTTGGTGCCGGTTGCCGACCGACCCTGCCGATTTAGGTGCGACCCAATTTATTTTACGAGTTTAAAAAAATATGTATTAAAAAATAAAAAAAATAAAATCTGAATTGTTTATTATTATTATTTTTGTACAATAAAGTTTCATACAAATCTTAGTCAAACCTTTAGTATTGTGGATATTAAACATGCTGGCAGAGTACATGCATCCATGTTGTTGTGACATTTTTAATTAAATAAAGAAATTCCCTATCCATAGTCGCCGTGGGAAAAAATAAAATAAAAAATAAAATAAAATAAATTCCCTACCTACCCATGGCCTTAACTGACAACCAACAGGAACCAAACAATATTTTTTGTTATGCCCTATCAAACAGCTGCCTAAAATTGTAGTTCAGATTTTCTTTTTACAATAAATTATAAGAAATACTTTTCTTATGCCAGCATAATGTAATCGATGCATAGCCGTTAGCTTAGGCACTGAGTCCTGTGGTCAGAGTTCTGTCAGGGTTTGCTGGGAAGTTGGAACCCAACCAAAAACCAGACCATGCGACTCGGTAAGTAAGCTACTGCTTATGCATTGATTACACTGCAGACCACTTAATGTAAAAAAAATTAACTATCCCTTTAAGAAGTAACGTTATTCCAGCCCAGTTAGCATTTCCATTTTCCATGTTGTTCTCTTCCCTCCAGCTCACTGCTGTCTATGATCCGCAAGAGAAAAGATGCCTCAAGAACTGATATCCCATTAGTGGACCAGGACTCTGAGAAGAAGCCAGGTATGAAGTCCCAACCAAATGTCTCCAAGTCTGTATTTTAACACTTTGGATGCCAGCCATGCGTTTTGTCGTTAGTTCATACCGACGTTGAGTGCCTGCCAGCGCTATATAGCGTTTGTTTGTCGTATTTTTTTTTATTGGCGATTTGAATTCATATTTCATCAATCGAGCCTCAGGTTAGTGTTGCAGACTCTCTCTGAGCTCAATTGGGAAGATACCGCCCCCTATCGTCTCTCCCTGTGTAACTGCACCCCATTACTTTAGACTGATGGGGGGGGGGGGGGGGGGGCAGTTTCCTCATCTTACTTTTCCGTCGAGCCAACTGAAGAATCCATTGTGATCGCCGGCCCGGAAAACGCGTGGATTATGTATTTACAGTACCCAACGCTGAATCAATAAACGCGATCGATATTTGGAATGGCGATCAGGAATTGGAATAATCTTTTTGAATAACATCTGACCTGAGCTAAGGAATTTATTTTACCAGTCTTAGGATAAGTAAGGGATAATGTTTAGCTACGAGGTCATTGTCGCAAAATAATTGACCGACACAGAGTTTAGAACACTGAGGCGCCGCACAGAGGTGTTCTAAACGCAGTGAAGGTCAATTATTTTGCGACAATGACCGAGTATAGCTATACATTATTCCGCTTATTACATGGCTAACTTACTAACAATATACCTAATTCATTTTACACCATCGACAAGACGAGATCAAATGCAGACGCAGTTGTTCTGTGGCTCCGCTGTGATCGCCGGCAGCCGGCAGGTCTGTGGTCTGATTGCACTGATGAGTGCAGCTGTGCATAATGGTAATGCTTAGCTTTCGTGACTGCGACCAAAATGCTTGATTGTGATTGGTCAATAGCGCTCTGTTACCCGTATCAGCGGTCATTATTGCACGTTGCCCATGGCAGCGGTCAGTTATCGAGAAATAATTCACCGCTGTCAGGGGCAACCGAGCGCTATTGACCAATCACAATCAAGCATTTTGGCGAATGTTAAAACGCCATGTAATAATCAGAGCTATTTTCACCTATATATCAGCGTTTGCCATATTATGCATGTGTGTGTGTGTGGCTGTGCGAGCGATCAGGAAATGAGAGAATCGATATTTCAGCCCGCTTCTATAGCGTGCATAAGTACACATATACTATCGATAATCAAGCGTTTATTTGAAAACGATTCATAAATAGGCCGAAAAATGACAACGTTTTTGTGTATGCCTGAATATTCCAGTAAAGGCCGATTATCACAGAATCTTTATATTTTCCTTGAAAACGAGGGCTTTTCAAAATGCTATAAAACGGAAATGAACCGATTAAAAAACAATCCGTTTCGACAATGTTGACTGCAAACAAGTCATTGATAAACGACGGGCAGATTAGACACATAGCCATAATTTAAGACAGAGATTATGCGTTCACAATGCTATCATTGAAGTGGGTGGTGGCATTTAACATGGGGTAAGGCGCACCGCATGGCTGGTAATCAAAGTGTTAAGAGCCTCCATAGATTTAGCAGCACTTTCTCTCTCTCTCTCTCTCTCTCGGTCGCTCAGCTTCTTCAATGCATGATTGTGCACAGTAATCACATTACAGAACTACAGCTTCTCCAATGCATGTGCACAGTAATCACATTACAGAACTACAGCTTCTCCAATGCATGTGCACAGTAATCACATTACAGAACTACAGCTTCTTCAATGGAGGAGCACAGTAATCACATTACATAACTACAGCTTCTCCAATGGAGGAGCACAGTAATCACATTACATAACTATAGCTTCTTCAATGGAGGAGCATTAGATAACGTAAGGTTATCCTATAACCCTAGTTATATGAGTATAGCGAGCGCTCTGCTCTATTGGAACTATCCCTTTATCCACTCTAATAATGAATAACTTTCTCCACATGCACACACCTATTTACCTCCTCCTGGCCACACCCACATCCGCTCCTATATAAGCGGGGTCGTGGCCACACAATCAGCTCCTTCCCAAGTCTTTCACCACCGAAGGCAAAGACCATGGGGTCCTCAGTGAGTCAGAGCAGAGCGCTCGCTATACTCATATAACTAGGGTTATAGGATAACCTTACGTTATAGATCGTATAGCTTTACGCTCTGCTCTATTGGAACACAGGAGCTGAGCAGAGCGAAAAGCTTGACAGATGTACCCGCTGAGGCCCCCTACAACCATCAGAACCGGGGAGGACCCGAGCCCCCCGGTCCTCCCTAGTGGAGGACGGGAGGGAATCGGATCCGACTGTGCAAAGAGGGTTTAGCACCTCAAACGCACAGGGTGAGCAAACCGTGAGACTTACCTTCGTTCAGAAGGACCCGCAACCACTCAGGCGCGCATCCCACATGCCACCAGGGAACGGACGGGAAGCAAAACACCCCCGCCACAGCCCCCAACATCACAGGTTCGAAGGTCAAGAACCCAACCCTGTGGCAAGGCTACAGCAGTGGAGCACGGATGACGTCCCAGCCCTAGGACAACCTGAGGGCTAGGACCCACTGAAAAAAGGGGGCCTGGTGAGGCCAACGAGGCCGCAGCATCGGGACCCCACCAGACGGTCACTGGTGACATCACCCCCCACATCGCCAGCGTATCGGACAGGGCCCAAATCAAGAGCAGGCCCTTCCCCCCTTGGCACGCCGCTCTGAAGCACTCTCCTCAAGAGGCTACCCCCCCACAACACTGCGGGGCCAGTCGGCGTGCCGGGGAGACAACCCCCAAGGAGGTTGATCCCTCAATCCAGGCAACAGGCCCCAAGAGCAGAACTCGACCTGTGCCTGGAGCACTGTGGACTAGACAGGCGCCTAAAGGGTCTACTGTGAGAACAGTATCCCGGCGGAAGGGGTGTTCGGTATGCTGTGCACCATGTCATAACCTCCACAAACCCGACCCCCAATCCAGCGGGGTCGAGGTTCAAAGAAGAGGCTGACACAATTGGCAGATGTCATGAAAGATGCAGGGGCATACTCTCGGGCAGACGGGGTCAAGCCCGGCCTCAACCCGAGAGTCGACTCTGCTACCAACACACCGAAGAGCCAACCACCCCCCTATGTTTGGTTTAACAGGAGGCGGTTGTTCCCTTAACCCACAAAGAAAACTCAGAAACATAACTGCGTGTATACACAGGCTATACAAGCAGCACAAGTGTTTCAGTTTTCGAAGGGTTAACCCAGGCCAACAGGTCGACGAGAACGAGTTCGGACCTGGGACCGGCGGACCGGGACCTACACAGGGATGCCTAGAGGAGTTGACAACAACCTCCCCGACAGCCCCATCCCAGCCCATCCTAGCAGGGAGGGAGGGGTGAAACAAATGGAGAGGGACCAAGCCCCCTAACACAGCGCAAGGTACAACACAGTATGGACCAAGCACGTCACTGTTAAGGGCAACCCGTGGTGGTATACATATGACACACACATCCACGACATCAACAACGGGTTAACTGACCTGGTCCGGCGCGACCAGAACCAGTCCCGCATCCTAGTCACGCCACCATCCCCAGTCCTAAGAGGGGGGTAGGTACGCGTGTCGATCCAAAACGCCACCAAGGCGGTCAGTACGCGAATGCACTGCTCCTGGTGGCCCACCTCATGGGCGTGAGACCCCTCCGCCAATGATCTACTCCGTCATCTCCCCCCGGAGATGCACGTGAGCCGCCAGACAGAAGTTCAGAGAGACCTCTACGTGAGTAACAATTGAAAAAGATACATGTAATAATAATTGGGCCAAGTGACCAACGGCCCAATACACACTTTAATAGAGAGCAGAGCAGAAAACAACGTTTTCGAATGCATCGCATCATCCAACTTTGACAATGACAGCGGTCTGCAGCACAGAGCCTGAAAACTCACGGATGTCTCATGGCCAATAGGAAAAACGCGGCCAGTGACGTATTCCATGGCCGGGGGGAAATCCCGTGACCCACCCATCCTAACATGGAGTGGAACCAGGGAACCCCCCTCCCTGTGACGTGCTGACCCCTCAGCCGACAGGGAGACTGACAGGCAGGAGGTCCCACCTCCCGGCCAATCAGTAAAGGGGGGAGGGGTTTATTAGTCCACCCCTTATGACCCCTCACCCCTGATACGATGCAACAACAAAGCAGAGCCATGACACCAGTCGTAGCGCGCTACATGAAAGCGCATTATACCTGTTAGGGTAACAGCTTCACATTCTGCACGCCTGCCACAGATGATAACCTTGTTTGTGCAAAAAACTGCCTTTATACACGGCTTCAGGCTCATGTGCGAAACTTGCCACCTGAATTTTTACACCTTTACCCTAAAGTAAAGAAAAAACACAGACCAAAGAGAGGGGCCAAAGGCCTTGGTACAAGAGCTATACATGTAAACTTCTGTAGGCAATCCCAGGGACAGGCTCCACAACAATGCCGTTTTTTCGGGCGGAGACAGCCCGGACCCCCGACAAGATCCTCGCAGAGACTACGCGACAGAGAACAGGAAGATCCACACGACATGTGGCCCGCACCCGGCGCGGAAAGAGGGGCAAGGGGAGGGAGAGGGAGAGGGAGGAATTGGGGCCAACGCAGGTGGTGAGACCACCACCCGAAAACCTCATCTTCAACCTCTCTTCTCACGTTCTCACTGACACTGAGAAACAGGTATTGACCAAGGGACTGTCGTTTGTTCCAACACCATTAATTGATTCGTTTACTATAAAAAAATAAATGTTCCGTTTTTTCAGAAATGTTAAACTGAAAACTGCTAATTCTGAATCCAATGTCTTACCAGATCCCAGTGTTAAAGTGTTCAGACCCAAAAGCACTTTCAACCCTATGGTCAACAATCACTCTATTAATGCCTTTTGTAGACTGGTAGAGGATGAAGTTGAGAATCAGTTTGTGGAAAGCGAACAACTGATTAATAGCAAGAGAAAAAACTTCTCTCAAACCGAAAGAAAGGCTGCAGACCAACTAGCCAAGAATAGAAATATCACCATTAAGGCTTGTGACAAAGGCGGTGGAATCTCTATAATGGATACGTCTAGATACAGTGAAAAAATCAAAGAGATGTTAACTGACACCAAATATTATACGAGAATTTGACTGAATCCCAGGAATAACTACAACCTAGAATTGAAACAGATAATCAAAAGAGCTGAAGAAAATAAATGGGTCACTGCAAAAGAAGCAAAATTCCTGGTGGATGAGTTCCCTATCACACCTGTCATCTATGGTTTAGCCAAGGTGCACAAATGTCCAAACGACCCTCCACTCCGACCAATAATCTCGGGGAGAGGGTCCCTCACAGAGAATGCCTCCAAGTTTGTAGACTATCACATCCAACCACTGGTTTGGAAACTTCCCTCGTATATAAAAGATACCTCTGACTTTCTATCTAAACTAGATTTAGTCAGAAATATTGGTGACAGTGATATTCTTGTAACCCTAGACGTTACTTCGCTATATTCCCAACATTAACCACAACCTTGGTCTAGAAGCTTTGAACCATTTCCTAGGTAAACACCCAGACCAAACGCCCCCACATGAATTTATCATGGAACTGATGAAATTTACATTGAATAGAAATGTATTTATGTTTAAAAATACCTATTACCAACAGGAATATGGGTCTGCTATGGGATCCCCATCCGCATGCGCCTATGCGTGTTTATTTATGGGTAAGTTCGAGGAGGACTTCATTTACAACAATGCGTTGTATGGACCCTATATCAAATACTTTGTTCGATTTATCGATGATGTTTTCATGGTCTGGTCAGGAAACGAAATAGAGCTGTCATCCTTTTTGTCGTATTTGAACTCTTGTGTAGAATCCATCACTTTTAGTATGGAAAAGAGCCGAGAATCCATTCACTTCCTAGATGTAAAACTAACTCAAATTAATAACCTAATTGCCACAACTATCTACAGAAAACCAACGGATAAAAACAATCTCCTACAGTTTTCTAGTCACCACCCGGTGCCTTTAAAGAAAAGCCTGCCTGTAAGTCAACTATACAGACTCAAACGTATCTGTAGCTCTCAAGAGGAGTTCCACTCCGAAAGTGAAAATATGTTGGGACGATTTGATGAAAAGGGCTACCCAAAGCAGTGTCTTAACTCTGCCATGGCCACTGTAAACCAAATTGAAAGAAAAGAACTATTCCGGAAGAAAGAAAGAAACAGAACACCAGGCACCATAAATTATGTCCTTACTTATGATCCATTTAGTTACGTTATCAAGTCCACAGTCAAGAAACACTGGCACATTCTATCATCGGATAGAACTTTAAATGATCGCTTCCAACACCCTCCACGCTTTACACATAAAAGGGCTACAAACCTGAAGGACCACCTTGTCAGAGCGGACTCGTATTCAAAGCCAGAACCTTTTATTCATGGAAGCTTCCCATGTAGATCATGCACATCTTGCAGCCACATGATCAAAACAAACACATTTCACGACTCCCACACCGGGAAGAATTACAAGATCAGATCGCTAATAACATGCAATTCCACACACATAATTTATCTATTATTCTGCCCATGTAAAAAATACTATATTGGACAGACATCCCGCAAATTAAAAATCCGATTGAACGAACACAGAAGCAATATAAAGCGGACTGACATTAATTCCCCTGTGGCACGACATTTTAACGAAATGGATCATAAAATGAATGACCTCAAGTGCATAGGTCTAGAGATGGTTTTTCTTAATAGAAGGGGTGGCAACCATGAACAACTGCTTTTGCAACGGGAATGTGTATGGATTCATCGGCTCAAATCTATGTATCCAGTTGGGGTGAATGAAGAGTTCAATTTGACTCCATTCCTTTAGCTATCATAAGTTATCTACTGTATAAACAAAAACTAGTACACTGATTAATGAACGGTCTTACAACCTGATACCCCCAATGTACTGTGTTTTTGTTCCATACAGAGTTGTAAATTATATATTGTATATTGTATTGACATCGGCTCAAATCGATGTATTCCATCTTGGATGAATGAAGAGTCCAGTTTGGCTCCATTCCTGTAGATGCTATCCTAAGTTATCTACTATATGAGCTCCATTTATTTAGGTACTATCCAAAGTTATCTACTGTATGAGAGAGAAAAAAACTAGTACACTGTTTAATGAACGGTTTAACAACCTGATGCACCCCAATGTACTGTCTTTTTTATTCCATACAGGTCTGAAAATATTGTAATATGTATCAATTTGTTGTTTTCATACATTGCCATCATACACATTTATGTGATATTGTGATATCTACTTGTCAATCTAGCCCTGCTACTAATCATGACGTCAACCTAGCCTGTTAACTGATTGCCGATTGTACCCACCTGTTGTCAAGTACAGCCTATTTAAGTTGTGTTTGTCACATTTGTCATTTGCACACTGATGAAGGCCGGATGGCTGAAAACGTTTTGTGCCCTTTAACAACTTGAAAATAAAAACAACGATATTCCGAGTGCGGTCCCTACCTCCTTTTTTTGCAACTTAATTAATGTTGGACTACGCACCTGTCTGAGTGCAGTGGTTACCCCCTTTTTCTACTTAAACTTCTGTAGGCTAACACCTAACCCAGTTGTGGACTCAATGCGACGTTTACTTAAACGTGAAAACATGATACACACAACCCTCTTTCACAAAAAAAAGGCAAAAGTTCACTCTCACTACTGCAAGAGGAACGCCGTCTTTTATGACGAGAGAAGACATAAGTCCTCGACCAAGTGCTAGCTACAGGCCTTGCTAAGTCATACATAATAGCGACCAAACAATTTTCTGAGAAAACTGCACTCTCCCTAAGCAAGAGCACAACCCCAGCAGTAGCTGAGGGATTACACCTTATCCCCAAAAATATAGTGAATCAACACACGTTGATCATATTTGAGGGGGGGGGGGCAAACCGGGGAATAATTTCACCCACCACCTCACCCCTGATACGACGCCAAAAGAAAAAACAGCCGTGACACCAGGTGCATGGCGCGCCAGATGAAGCACATACTTACCTGTAGAGTAAAACCTCGTTTTATCCACGGCTCTGCTTATGTGTGAAAACTTGCCACTCGTTATTTTTACCATTACCCTTAAGTAAAGAAAATAACAAGCCAAGAGAGGGACTCAGGCCCTTGATCACATGCCACTATGTACAGCGCTGTAGGTTAACACCCAGCCAGTTGTGGACTCTGAACACACACACAACTTCTCATCATACAACAAAAAAAAACAGTTCATTTTTACTCATGTAAAAAATAATGCTGTTTTTAGGTAGAGAGAAAGACATAAGCCTTGGCCAATGCTAGAACCTAAGCTATACAAGATAGCGACCAAGACAATTTTCACACAGCACACGTCATATCTCCAAATGCAGTGAAGTAACATATGTTTTGTTAAACAAAGACATCGTTATTAACCAAAAACATTCTGGAGGGGGAGGAAGGAAGAGTGGGGTAATGTCCTACGGACATCTTACCTGCACCTCGTACGCAGGACGAAATGGCCGCAAACACAGGTTGGTCTACCACGTTGATGAGGCCTCTCGCTGGCAGGGCCAGAAGCGGCGACGGCTGGAGCCTTGCTCCGGCGCGACGGCCCCCTCCTGCGGCCGGTCATGGCGCAGGCCCGACGACATCTTCTGCCAGAGATGACGCCGTAGTCAGAGTGCCAGGGCCCGCTACCTCCTCACGGCTAGCGCCAATGGTTGTAGCATAAGCTAACAGCTAACTCCAGGCTAACTGATAGCATCAAGCTAACGTTTCCAGCCGAGCGTAGCTGCCAGCTAACGACTTAGCCTAGCAGCTAACTGGCTAACAGTTCGCTTCTACCGGCTATCGATAGCCACTAGCTAACACAGTAGCAAGCTAAGCGGCTACTCTGAAGCTGTATAACGTGAGAAATAGCAATACAGGCCAACACTTCTGACAGCCGCTGTCTTTTCCTCTTTTTATCCGAAGAAAAAAGGGAAAAAGGCAACACACGTCCCTCTCACAGAACGGTGTTTACCAGAAACAGCGGCATCGGCAGTAAGCCCCGTTGTACGCGGGCTGCAGCCGACTCGAGCTCGGAGATATTCTCATAATGAAACACCAAACTCGCATCCCTCGTGCCGGGTGTTTTCGTCCTGAAAAACTGGGCCAGCGCGGTGGCAGAGGGTATCCGTTTTCCAGAGACCCGGGGAATTGAACCGCAGACTTGGAATCAGCACTGTGTTATCGTGGGGCATCAAACTAGAACCCCCTCCATGCCGCTATAAGGGGCAACGAAGGGATTCTAGCCTGGAGCCGACCTTACGCAAGCTGCACAGTTGTTGTCCCCTCACAACTGACACACCCAAAGCTTGCATCGCAAAAACATCACCCGCCCAGGGAGACCGTCAGCTCTGACACAGCCGACCGCCTCCCGAGGCATAGTATCCAGCTGCAGAGCCGGAGACAATGCCGGCGGGGATTGCTCAGCGACGCGCGCCCCAATGCGAAGTGCCGGTGGAGGTCAGAATGATCATCATCTTCTAGACTCTCCGGTGGTGAAGACATTATCGCTTTATTTTCTCGAAAAATAGTGAGAGAGAAAACAAAGATACAATGTCAACACAGCTCCTCTTCTCTTCAACAAACTACTTTGGCACTAAACTTAAAGTGGTGTATTACAGACACTTTCGATGGTGAAAGTAGGGAAGGAGCTGATTGTGTGGCCACGACCCCGCTTATATAGGAGCGGATGTGGGTGTGGCCAGGCGGAGGTAAATAGGTGTGTGCATGTGGAGAAAGTTATTCATTATTAGAGTGGACAAAGGGATAGCGCCCTACGATCTATAACTATAGCTTCTTCAATGGAGGAGCACAGTAATCACATTATATAACTCTCTCTCTCCGCCAGAAGTTAACGTCAGGCAGCAGGCAGTGGATGAGATGATGAATAGAATCAAGAAAGGAGTTCACCTCCGACCAGTGGGCCAGTCAGCCACCAGGACCAAGCGGGTACTGTACTGTCTTTACACAGCATGCAGGTCACTGACAAGGGTCACCAGCAGGGAATAGGGATGCACTGATGTGTTTTAGAGGCCCATATCTGATTTATTTTCTTCCACCCATATCAACCAATACCGATTGGTGAAAAATGTTTAGTATAGAAGGTACAAAACACCCCAGTTAAAGGAACACGCCAACATTGTGGGAAATGTTTTTACTGCCTTCTCCAGAGTCAGACGAGAAGATAGATACCAATTTCCTCTGTGCATAAAGTAGAAAGATATCCAGCTGCAAATTAGCCTAGCTTAGCACAAATGAATTAAGCAAATACGGACCAGCTAGCCTAACTGTTGGCCAAAAACGCCTCTCCTGGAGTTTTTAGCTTTCTACTGAACAAGGAAATTGGTATCTACATGTCTCACTCTGGAGAAGACAATAAGCACATTTCCCATAATGTTAGTGTGTTCCTTTAAACGTTTCAGACACAGCCCTTGTGGACAAAGCTTATCAGCTCCTCTTTGGTATAAGAAGACGTGTCCGCCTCTCTTTCCATCACAGGAACAACAAAACACCCGAAAACTTGAGTCGAGAAAAACGTTGAGAATGTAAACATCTCTGTAAAAATTTATATATCTTCATTTGAATGACGATTCGGTTTGGACAGATTGGCCAACACATCTCTCTGTGATTAAGCCGTGATTGGTCAAAGCAATTGCCATTCACCAGAAGTTGGCACTTGAAATGAAAAGCTCATAGCGGTGACAGAATCTTTATTTTAATGACAATGCTGTCATGACATATTACCAGCACCCGAATGTGGTATTTCAGCTGAAATGTGTGTTTCGCCCGTCTGCTGAAAATAAAACCCTGTCACCATGTTTTTTAAAACATTGTTTATAGTGCTATAGTTATCAGTGTTTAAGATTACCTAAGTGTTACTTGTTTTGATAGAACATGACAGACGCAAAAGACATATTTTAGTCTACACACCCTTCAAACTGCTTGTTTTAGGCTCCTTAAGTAATTATCAATAATGTGAAGATGGGAATATTGACTAATGACTTTAAATGATTCTGTGTTGACATGTTTCCTCCTTTCAGATAAAAGGAAAAATGCCTAGCGGCTGCCTACAGTGTCTGGTCACTGTGATAAGAAGTGGAATTTAGCCTCCTAAGGCTGATGAGGGAAAATAAGTATAATGTGTCAAACTGCTGTTTATTTACCAAACCCATCTTTTCCTTTCATCAGGTGGAGAGGCAGCCCCCTAATTATGCCATTCAGGAACTTAAAGGAATCATGGTAATGTCCTGATAGCCATTGTCCATTATTTTCAAGTACATTTTGAAAATAATTTTCTAGCAGAACATGAACATGAAAAGGACAGGTCTACCTTAAAATGTTAAAATAATTTTGTCTTCACCAGTGATTAAAGGTGAATTACAGACATTTTCAGAATTCACATTATTCCTGTGGTGTAAGATAGTCCAACAATATTAGTGAACACAAACATCTATTTCTGAAATTCAAAAACTAGAGTACTAAAGGTCAAATTTGTGATGTCATCAAGTATAATGGGTCTCATTCCTGAACGGATTTACGACAAAAATTTTACTCTTAGGCAGATTTCTGCCCATTTAAGACATATTAGGGCTGGTAGCGCGATTCCCCAAATTTTCCTGAAATCAGATTTGAGCGTGGCTGAGAGCAGATTTAAGAATGCTATGATTGATTGACTAATTGAAAATGTTATTAACTTGACAGACTGTGTTCTCATAGTGATTCCTTCATGTTAACGCTACAGGCCTCCTTGGAATTAATTACTTAATCATAATTAAAATAAATATGAGAATATTTGTACGATAAGAAATTACGCATTTGATGTCGGAAAAATAAATAATATGGATTCATCTGATCATAGGGCAGCTGGATTAACCATATCTGAACCAGCTATTTTGGACAAATGTATAATTACTTTAATTACTCAGATATTCAAACACAATTATGCAATTATTGTGATATGATTGAAAATTATAATTATTTAATGCCTTCTGTGGAATTTGTATTTCTTATTTGTTACACATCTGTTTTAAGGATTAATTATATACATTTGAAAGAATGCAGGTCAACATGCAATATATCCCATTGATTGGTATACAATGGGACAGACCTTTGTTTGATATAGCTATAAACCTGAATTCCTTCAAATATATCATTAATCAATTAAACTTATATTGAAATACACTATAGCATGGAAATAGACTGCATTAATATTCCATAACAAGTCTTGTGTGCGCCAGTATGGCCTACGTGTCTAATGAACAGTATAGGCTTAATATATTCTAGTTACTTGTTTCATTAGGATTGAGTAGATACTATATATATGCTCTGCCTCTGCCCTACGTACAGTATAAGTACAGACTGTACCTATACTGTACGTAGGGCAGAGCATATAGTATCTACTAAATCCTAATGCAACAAGTCATTAATGGAATAATAAGCCTATACTGCGTTCATTCATTACGCCGTAGGCATTAATGGAATAATAAGCCTATACTGCGTTCATTCATTACGCCGTAGGCTACAGTATACTGCGCACGCGCGTGTGTGTGTGTGCGCGCGCGCTGCGGCAGGTGTACCACGACGAGCTGTACTATATATGATGACAATACATTAATCTAATCTCATTTCGATGGGTCGCGCAAGACTCGCAAGGCACTTCCGCATCCATTTCCACACAGCTGCGTCATTACTTTGCCTTATAAGGAGCTCTGGAGGCGTTGTTTTGTATGCAAATGACCTGAACGGGGACGCGCGTTTGCATTTGAGACATAATGCCATTCCCCAAACCGATATCAGATCATATCACAGGTGCGACCGTTTGAGCCACTTAACACATTCCCGCCCAAGCACGGAGATCTCCGTGTTTCGATTCCATGCTTAATGGACAGAAGCACGGATATATCCGTGGCAAGTTGTTATTGCTTTTATTCCATTTTAATAACCTATTCAAGGTCGCCGAGCGGCACTGCAGATTTACCCTACTCTTTGAATTCGCCAACATGCAATACCGGCCAGATCCTCTTAGGGGCGCTATCGCAATAATAGAGTGTTTCCTGTGGCAGAAGTTGTCTTTCTTTTTTTGGATCTCTAATGTAGTTTTCTACTCATCTGAAGCGATAGCTATTGTCTGTTGCATTTATAATCAGCCAATGGACATATCGATCTACCAGATGGCGATCGATAACGGGGAAATGCTCGGGGGGATCCAACCGGCTCATGGTAAGATCTTTTTCACGTAAATTACAGCCCGATCGGGCATTGTTTTGATAGCCATCCAGGCGATCGGCCTATGTGGCTAGTTAGACGAACACGGTTATTGGTCATCAATAATAATAAACGACGTCCCCCGCCCCCCCCCCCCCCCCTTTCATGCATACATGCTTTGGGAGCGTGCCGATCATATGCAGTTTGAGTTATTTCTGTAGCATCTGTAAAACGGAAATGCCATTGGATATAACGTTAGCAGCTATTAGCTCTATATCTAGCCTTCCAGAAAATATACTAGTCCCAAATCCCGTATAACGCTTATATTCACGGCGCTATAAAATGAGAACCTATTGATGATTTTTTTTCTTTAAGCCATTTTGAAGGGACTCAATTGACAATGAGAATGGACAGATAGCAATACTATAAAGTATAGATTTAGCTGTACAAACAACCCCACGTTTGTTTACATTCCCCGGTCCTCTTGACATTAATTAGACTCATCCCATGGCCCCGAATGTGTTAAGACATATTACCAGCATGTTGGGGACTCAGAGTGAACTTGTCATTGATTCTGTCTGTCGGTTCCAAGATAAGTCTTCCAAGAGAACTCTTTGGAAAATGTTGGGGAATGAGACCCAATGTCTGTAGTTGCTCCATAGGCAATGAATTGGGAGATTGTTTATTGTTTAAAAGGATCCCCATTAGCTGTCACCTAAGTGGCGAGCTAGTCTTCCTGGGGTCCACACAGAAAGACAACAGAAAACACAAAACATAACAACATGAGATACATATGACAATCACAATTAACAATGATAATCTAAAAACAGTAAAACATTGTAGACATCATTAGAATCAGAATATTTTGCTCACATATTTAAGTAGTGCATTCTCAGGTGGTATTTGAAAGACACTTTACTATTCAATTTACTTATGTTCAATGGGCAGTTATTCCAATTATTGATGGCACGATAAACAACAGTCCTCTTTAAAGCATTTTATTTTGGACGTGGTAACATAATCTGTCCATCATCAGCTGACCTAGTAAAATAAGAATGAACCTGACTGCATCTGACAATTTGTTTGTATAAGAAAACAGGTTGAGATGAAAAGACAGTGTTCCTGAAAAATTTAATTGTGTTGAAAACCAGCCTATTCTCTACTGTTAACCATGAGAGTTGCCGGTGCATAGTGATGGTGTTTGTTCTCATGGAACAATGTAAAACTAACCTTGCAGCTCTGTTCTGGGCAGTTTGCAATTTTTTTTGTTGACCCTTGGATGCAGAGGACCATACTGGTGCACAATAATCTAGGTGACATAAAATTTTATATTTCGCCACCTGTCCCACAATATATGTAGGGACATAAGAAAGACATTTCCTCACAATGGAGATACCACTCCCCATCTTCTTCACTATGGTATCAATGTGTTCTGCCCACGACAGCTGGCTATCATTATTATGCCCAGAGATGTTCTAGATGACACTGAGAGCACCCAGGGGAATGTTCTGAGTGAATGGGTACATGTTCTGTTTCAGGACAGAACACTACTATAGAATAAAGCTCAGTAGGGTATAAAAAATAAAACAAACATTCTGTGGGTGCACAAAATCATTCTCCCATTCATTGTCTATGGAGCAGCTCCAGACTTTATACCTGATGACATCACAAGTTTGAGTCTTATTTCTCTGGTTTCTGGCTTTTGGAGAAGAGTAGTTCATCTGGAGACTACTGTATGATTTCTTTTTAAGTAAACATTGAAAACTTACAATGATCAATTGGGCTTTAACACTATTAGATGTAATTTATATGGAGATCTCCACTGCTCGGGTGATTGGAGTTAAAGAATCCAACATTGGATTGTGGGCATCAGCGGCTGAAAGAGTAAAAGCCATGATCTGGCTCGCTGATAATAAACTATCATTACACCTGGGTATGAAGTGTAGTGAAGAAGGCACGGCAACGCCTCTACTTGCTTAGGCGCCTAAGGAAGTTCAAAGTGAGTCAGAAGATCCTTAAGAACTTCTACTCATGCACAATAGAGAGCATCCTGACTTCTAACATCACATCCTGGTTTGGGAATAGCACCGCACACGACCGCAGCAGACTACAGAGAGTGGCACGTTCAGCCGAACGCACAATTGGAGGTGGGTTTCCACTCTCCAGGACATTTACAACAAGCGTTGCAGGGCCACGGCTAAGAGAATAACCAAAGACTCTAGTCACCCAAACAACTGCCTCTTTGAACTGTTGCGGTCAGGCAAGCGCTACCGGAGTCTCATGGCCAGTACAGAGAGACTCAGAAGGAGTTAACCCGACTTATCTCTGGGTTTGGCAATTAAAGAGTTATGGTTTGTCAGACTCAGTTCCCTGTGTACTGTACATAATACACACAAATATCCCCCAAATAATATCCCTCACATTTACATTTAGTCATTTAGCTGACACTTTTATCCAAAGCGACTTACAAGTTCTGTACAACAAGTCATCAGGAAGGGCACAACTCTATCAGCTGAGTAACAATGTTCACAAGTTCTATTCCTCTTTTTTGTGCAGACTGTACAGGCCAATTTCAAAAGGCCGTCCCCCCAACGGAAAGCAGAGTCTCAGTCAACTAACGGCAATGGAGAACTGGAGAGGATTCTGTTGAGACGGCGGGATGCACTGGAGACACAGGACGCTAGTAAGTTCTGTCTCCTCTGAATCACACCTCTTAAAGGGACATGCCAACATTATGGGAAATGTGCTTACTGTCTTCTCCAGAGTCAGACAAGTAGATCGATACTAATTTCCTCTCTGTGTGTTCAGTAGAAAGCTATCCCGCTAGCCTAGCTGTTGGCCAAAAATACCTCTCCCGGAGTTTTAAGCTAGGATAGTGGTTTGTATCCACTTCCATTAATTTGTACTAAACTAGGCTTGCTTGTAGTCGGATAATGTTGTACTGAACGCACAGACATGAAATTGGTATCTATCTCCTTGTCTGACTCTGGAGAAGAGTCAGTGCATTTGGCGTGTTCCTTTAAAGCTGTTTTTTTACTTTCACTTGTGGTAAATGTATGATTGATTGAAAACTTTAATTAACAGATTGCAGAATGGGTACAGTACAGTACGGCTCAATACACACAATTGTTAAGGGGATGCAGACCAGAGAAAGACTTTCGTCTTGTTTACATCAGGGTCCCCCATTTTCAATTCATAAGGACATTTATGACATACATGACATACAGATATACAGTACTGTATCATCCAGACATTTATGACATACACAATATACAGATATACAGGTATAAAAATCTAATCTAATCATCTCATCTAAACTAATCATGACATTTATGACATACATGACGTACAGATATGCAGTACTGTGGAACGGGACAGAGCCAGGCAACGGGACAGAGCCAGATAAATCAAGGAAATAAATTGTATATAAATAAGTGTAACTTACTGTATGCCTCTTTTATTAATGATCCACTCTTTAATTTGTACGTGACATTACACGCTAAGCAAACCGACAGAGAACCAAGTAATAGGTAGCACCTATTAAGAGTTTTGTGCAAGTGTGGATTAAAGTAGGCTATTTTTATGTTTAATACAATTTTTTCAATATAAAATAAAGATAAAGGTTTTGTGTGTGATGTGTATTCAGGTGGCACATTTATTGTGCCAAGTAGTAATTGTGCAGACTGTCAAGTGCTACATGTTTTCCTCAAGCACAGGAAAGAATATCCTCATATGTAATTCAGCTGATGCCATCCATTTAATTGTATATAGATCAATGTATTACCAACCTTAAAATCACCTTTATATTGCACATATTTTTATTACAAATGAACTATGCTATTTGTGCTGTTGTGGGTTTTAGTAAACAGATGGCATGTTTCCATCAGCTGTACACAGTATTGGTGTCACTACACATACTGTACTCTCTCAAATATGAAATACTTGTCTCAAGTAGTAATTTCCTACCTGATTGAAAAGTGATGCTCACGACTGCCTTATGTTCTGGACTTAACGGTCGTCTCTCTGCAGGTTCGCCATCCTCAACCCATCCATTCCCCAGCAGCGTACTGGATGCCACCAGGGATGCCACTCAGGCCCCCAGCAAACAAAGCTCCCAGGACTCCACTGCCAGCTAAGCCCACCCAACTCACTCTTAGTCCTGACCTCAAGGGGTGACCTCTGGGGTGGGTGTGGTTCTCACCAGCACATTTGCCTTTAATTCAGGCTTGAATTTAGAGGATTCACACTTTGTTTTGATTCCCTTTCCTCAAGCCCAGTTTTTAAAGATAACTTTAGCATTCACCTATAGACCTTTTCAGGAGAATTCTGTTGCTAGGGGAACAGATTGGACTCCATTGACCATATTCACACAACTGCCATTTTGCTCTTATGTCATGCTCAGGTTGGGATTATTTTTCCCGTGTCATTTATATTTGTATTTATATTCCTGTCAGCTAATGTATTAGCAAACATTGTAACAGGAAATAAACCTGTGTTTTGGTGACAATTGTATACAACTTAATTGAAAATAAAAGTGTAAATATCATTTTTTTTGTTTTATTTAGAAATATTGATCCATGGTATTCATGTTTAGTTTAGTTTATTCGGATCCCCATTAGCCATTGCCACAGGCATAGGCTACTATTACTGGGGTCCACACAAATCAATACAATACAATAAAATCAATACAATACAATTAATACAATACAATACAATAAAACAATACAATACACCTCAATAACACATACAAATATTATATAATAAAATATCTAAGTTCACCAATCACACATACCCATCTACTCAATCATGTTTCAAGGCATAATATGTTCACTTAAAGCACAACAATACATCTCAATACAACATACAAATATATTAAAAATCTAAGTTCACCAATCACACATACCCATCTTCTCAATCACCCACTATGTTTACTTAACTGACAGTACCACTCTTTCTTATATGATTTTTACGGTGTTTTTTAAATGTCTGTTTGTCTTCAACCATACAGTAGTTAGTGCAGGTGGTAAGGAATTCCATGCAGTCATGGCTCTATACATCACATGTGAAAGTGATGAATAGGCACTGCAGTTGTCCTCAGACTGCAGATGGCATCGGTTTCTACAAAATAATTGAGATTGGCTGCACAACTGAAATTTTAATTGAAGTGAAATGAAAGATGTGGTTCCCGCATGCCCTTTCCAAGGTTTTGTTGAACCTTTTCCAGTACCGAAGGTGAATCCCCAAATTTGTTTGCACCACAAGAATCAGGTGACAGCCTTTTCTAGCCTTGAACATATTTGCCAAAGCAAAGTCTGTCTTTGTATTGGTGTGCATAGACCATTAACCTTGCAGCCTCCCAGTGAGCAATTTCTTGGTGCTGTGGCAGATTTAGTTTCCAGTTCTTCCTCTCACTCACTAAGCCTCCCAGCCCCCGTTCCACCTCAGCCAGCCTTCACCGGCCACCATTTAGTTTGGGCCACTAGGATCTGGCCCTTCTACAGCAGCATAGTGCACTACTCGTGGCAGTACGTGGACATGTCAACGACTAAAACAATAACAAGCCTAATAGTGCATTTAGTGTAGCTGGCTAAGCGGGAACATCTGTGTTTGGCCATGACGACATTAAGCTGTCCTTAACATTTTTTACTTGCTTAGGAATAGACTGGAGGATCAGCCCATGCTGTCAGAAAGTCACAATGAACATCATGGTTAGCTGGTTTTGTTTTCCCTTGACACCTGTCCAAATTTCCCAGACTGTTTCTGGAGTGAGGGGTTGAAACGTGAGTGGTAAACAGGGGGCGATGTCCATCGGCTATTGTGTGCCGCTACTAATTGAGGCTTTGGGCTTCATTAGCCACTAAGGTGCAATTTCCACCCCTCAGAAAGTGCCAATCCTCCACTAACGCGGCGTGGAGGAAATTCATTGTGTTTGACTCTCTTCTCACCTTCTTTAAAAAGATTCATCAACAGGCGTCAAGGGTTTGACTTCATCTTTCATACATTCAACTCGTTCATTCTCCACATGACTGCCCCCAAAAGTCTCAAAGGTAGTCACACTAATTTAGTTTAACAGCAGACTTAGCCCCAACAATGGCCCCTGTGAACAAAGGGGGAGTTGTATACGAGGAGACTTGAGGCCTTAGACTAAGAACTTCGGAAAACACCGGTTGTTCTGATGTGACATGTTTGCTTTTTTTCATCCTCCATTTTCTCATGTCATTTTAAGAGGTTAACTCTGAATGATCTGGCATGAGGCCGGAGGGTATAGGATGTCAATGACTGGGCAGACTTCTGTGGGTATAGACAAGCCGCCCTCAAGCGAGATGAAGGGGAAAGACTAGAACAGCGGTTGTCAAACTACGGGTCGCAACCCAAAGTGGGGTCGTGGGTAGGTGACAGTGAGGTTGCGCATTGGCAAAAAGAAAAAAAATAATTATTTTTATGTTCTGGCAACATATTTTGGCTAAATATGCCTCATTTTATAAATGTGTATTGATAACATAGTGCTGTAATTACATTTTCTAATAAATATGCATGATCAAGTTCAACGTGTGCTTTTATTTTGATATTCCTTAATTCCACATTGAAATTAAGCGATACATTAAGTGTGGGGTCGCCAAACAAAATCCTAAATAAAATGGGGTTGTGGTATAAAAAAGTTTGAGAACCCCTGGACTAGAAGAATGAGCGGGAGGGAGAGAAGGCCTTTGTATTGATTTATTTCTCAGTGGTGGAATCCTTGTGTCCTCTCGTATGAAGGAGCTGCGACCAAGGCTGCGTTGGGACAATTGGAACAATACGGACTACAGTAGAACCGACACCGTTGTCTTTATCTTCCAGCCTCTTCCCAAGATGTCTGTCTGAAACAGAGTAAATGACAAGTTCAATTCCTTGCTTCGCCATCTGCTCCTGCCTTCAGACAAGCTGTGGTTGATTGATGGATGGTAAACATTCTGCCGATCAAGGCAAAACATGTAATTACACAAACCCATGCTGCGTCCTTTTCTTCTCTGCGCCTCCTCTGCACGGCCCATCCTCAGCACTCACTTTTTGTCGCCGTTGTCTGATACAATGTAACGTTTTGTTGTGTTTGTATTTTTGTCCCTTCAGAGACTAGCAATTAGGGAGGCCCTTTTTTATTAGTGTGTCTGGGAAACACTTAATTTGACCTATTTTGTTAGTCATTTAATTTATTTTCCAAACACAATAATTGCCTGTGGGGAGCAGGGCCAGTGCTGCTGCTGTCTGCCTGGCCTACAGGGTACCTCCACCTGCATGTGTGCAGTTGTTATTGATTACAGGTTAAGATATATGCACAGTATTCTGTGCTTATGTCTGTGTGTTTGTGTGTGCATAGTACATACAGACATTGAAGCGCCAAGCAAACCAATAGCTCACATAGGTTGTAATATTGCCTACTTATTAACATCGGGCTTATAGGAAAACTACAACATTTTGGGAAATTTGCTTATTTGCCATCTACCCTGGAGTTAGACAAGATACATACCTTTTTTCTTCTCTGTGCATGCAGTAGGAGTAGGAAGACGCGCACCGTTAGCCTAGTTTAGCGTCAGTCACTGGAAGTAGGTTCCTCCATTAGCCTAGTTCCCAACGTCTTCCTACTCCTACTGCATGCACAGAGAAGAAAAAGGTATGCATCTTCTTGTCTAACTCCAGGGTTCCCAAAATGTTGGAGTGTTAACACAATTAGTGCCAGCAGGGGGCGCACGATTTATCGCTTGAATGCCAGCCTTTTGGGACTTATTTTCCGATATTTCATGATTTTCGCTGAGCTATTTCTATATTCTATATTATGGCTATGTGTCTAATACGCCCGTCGCTTATCAATGACTTGCTTGCAGTCAACATGTACGAAACGGATTGTTTTTTCATCGGTACATTTCCGTTTTATACCGTTTTGAAAGAAGGTTGTTTTTGAAAATATCTAGAAGAAAAAAAGATTCCACAGAAATCGCCCTTTAGTGTAATACACACAACACGTTGTCATTTTCCGGCTGATTTATGAAGTTTTCAAATAAATGCTAGATTATCGATAGTATATGTGTACTTATGCACGCTAGAGAAGCAGGCTGAAAATCGATTATCTATGACCTGGTCAGCGCTAACGTCATATACACACATACACACATAGGGAACACGTTGTGAAATATGTGAAAAAAACATCTGATTACCCCAAGACTGGTAAAATAGATTCCTTACCTCACATCAGATGTTCTGCAAAAAGATTATTCCAATTCCTTATCGCCATTCCAAATATCGATCGCGTTTATTGATCCAACGTTATGTACTGGTTACATTGCCTGAGAAGTCAAATGTGGAATCCGGGTTTTTTTTTCACCATGCATTTCCATTGAGTCCAATCCAATGGGTGCAATACCATCCGGGAGACGATAGGGGGCGGTATCTGACCTTTTTGAGGTCAGAGCCAGTCCCAATGATAACGTGGGGCTGGATTGATGAAAAATGAATGGATATCGATATTAAAAGCAATAACAATTAAATAACAAGATTTCTCGTCATTGGCACTCAAAGTGTTAAGATACGTACCTTTTTCTTCTCTGTGCATGCAGTAGTAGGAAGACGTGCACTGTTAGCCTAGCTTAGCGTCAGTCACTGGAAGTAGGTTCCTCCATTAGCCTAGTTCCCAACGTCTTCCTACTCCTACTGCATGCACAGAGAAGAAAAAGGTATGTATCTTCTTGTCTAACTCCAGGGTAGATGGCAAATAAGCTAATTTCCCAAAATGTTGGAGTTTTCCTTTAAGGTCAACCCAGAATTTTTTTATGTAGTCAAACCAAATTCAATATATATTAATTTAAAAACCAAATAGTGAGTTGCACTTTAACTCTTTGAGTGCCACCTACTTTCCCCATCTGTTCTGGCTGGCGCCAGCGTTATTGACCATTTTAGCGATGTTTGCAGAGCCATCGTGTGTTCTGTATTATAGCTATGGAGACAATAGTATGGCTCATTTGACAAGGCACTGTTCATAGTCCATTACTGACTAATCAGTTAATTTCTAGACTGTAGTTTGTTACACGCTAAACATTGCCCCTTTCCAAAATAATCCAGTCTTTTTCCATAGATCGCGAGATATGACGCATTATATGCAATAAGCCCAAATCGTTCTGGTTGATTGCCTGGGGGGGGGGGTAGTCTTACCCCGAAAATGTGAGTTACAAAAGGCTTCGTTTAGGTCCGGTAAAATACAACACTGTGATCGTTACAGAAACATGTTTCAGGTTCGGTAAAATAGACATAGAATATACCTTACCTTAGACAGAAGGTACTCCAAAAAGAATAAATTATCCCATCGGCGATCGCAATTACTCGTTTATATGTAATTACTTGTGTATACGGGAAACTATAGGTTTTGAGGCGAGAAGATCTAGCGATTGCTCTGCAAGAGCTCCTCCCCCTCAGAGCGAGGCAGGACAGAAAGGGATCAGGACAGTCTGAACTAGACTATCAGAGTTCAAAAGGTAGGCGATACTGCCACCTGGTGAGATTTGATCGTCATTGCAATTCCAACGTAGGCAGAAGAATCAGGGACACCTAGAGGGCTCCGGCTGACCGTATAGAACAGGGATCAAAGGAAAAGATCAAAGGATCAAAACACGAGTATACTTGGGTTTTGGCGCTCAATGGTTGGCGAGATAACCCGACTGTACTCGGGTATGGCGCCCAATGAGTTACCTTGAACCCAAGTGGAAATTAAATTAAAATGACTCCTAATATAATATCCTCCTTACCTTGAAAAACAATCAAATTGAAGTGGAGGAATATGTAATCACAGGAATTTCTGTGCATTGCTAAATGTAATTCTTAAAATGTCACACACATCAGCAATTAAATTTTGAACTGGACCCGAAACCCTATTCTAAAATCAACGTGCATACTATGAATGTTCATATTAAATGTCTTTATCCTCAAACCGTTAAGCAGGCCCATTAACAGATCATGTGAACCCAGTAACAAGTCACACAAATTCTGCCCGTTGTCTGTTAAATTGAAAAGAGCCGTGAATGAGGAGCAACTCACTTGACAGTCCCATTGACGCAGCTGTGTGAGGCTGCGCTGTGTTCCTGTGTGTCGGTGCCACAGCACAAAGCACCTCAGAATCCTCCCCACTTCCCACTGTATACAAGCGCCTCTTCTGTCTCAGAGGCGCAGGGCGGATGCTCTAACTGGTGCAGGATGGACTCTCCTTTTAGTTTTCTGAGCCTTTTATAACGTGACATCATCGT